>NC_089202.1:4877391-5202391 GCF_963930695.1 Labrus bergylta | reverse complement strand
AAAACACTTTTACCTTGAATCCCCTGAGCCTTACAGATGAATGTGTAAATATGTCATGTGTCTAACCTTGCTGATTATCAATCTTTATTTGCTAAGCGCCAATCCATAACAGATGTTATCTCAAGACACTTCATAAAAAGCAGGTAAAAGATCGTACTCATTGTTACTGATAACAGTTGACCCAGTGGTTACACACCAGCTTTAACAGCACAGTCCAAAATAAAATGTCTTTATCCAGTCTTCAAGGATCAGTTGATGCTGTTTTGGGATTTGATAAAAATATAATGGAACCCCCCCCCCCCCCACACACACACACACACGCACACACACACACCCGCGCGCGCACACACACACACACACACACACACACACACACACACACACACACAATCCACAATGCAACCAAATACTCTGGAGGAATCCAAAGGACAGCTTCATCTTTTAATAAGGAGTGACTTTCTTTAATAAGAATCAGGGGACTTCACAGCCACATCACTGTGTGAGGCTGTAATATTTTAAGCTCAGGAAAATCACTTCCTGAACACTGATTCCTTTTCTCCTAAACAGAGAATTAACCATTAAGCACATCACTGAGGCACTGAGTCATTTTGGTTGAGAGGTTTCCAAATTGGGGAGTTTTAGAATGTGGTCTTTCATAGGCAGCACTTTGACTTCTTACCAATATTTAATTTCTCATCGATAAATCTCTTAGGCATTATTAAATCCCATTTACAGCCAGCAGTGTAGTAATACTATAATGACAGTATGATGGTAATACTACAATGTGAAAATAATGTGTCATAAGTAATAAGTCCTACAGTTAGAATTATCACATGAGAAGATAAAATCACAGGAAGTAAAAGTGCTCATTAAGCAAAAATGACTCATAACTAGGAGAGGCAGCAGTTTTATCTCCATAAAAAAAAAAAAAAAGGTTAGCTGATCTCTTAGCATAAATATCTTAGCATAAAGCCACATAGTTTAAACAACCGTATGAAGTATAATATTCTTTTTCAATCAATCAAACTTTATTTATACAGCACCTTTCAGACAAATTAAATTGCAGTTCAAAGTGCTTTACAAGAGTGCAGAAAAGTTATTGACAAAAAAAGTAGTTTATAAAATCATTGAGATTTGGTCTTTGGTCTTTTTCATCATATTTACAAGTTAAATGAAGTGACCACAGAGTTAAATAGAGCACAGAGGCTACACAGAGACTTAAAACAACAGCAACAATAGCAGGCTACATTAGTACAAAAAGAAACAACAGATCTACTAAGAGATATTCAAAAAACCATTAAAAATAACTTTAAGAAGACAAAACAAGTAAAACATAAAGGTGAAAATAAACCTCAGCAATACACGTTGCACATCATCACTTATGTAATCACCCTGTGTTTCAGTGAATCTGATGGTCTTGGATGTGTGTGTGTGTGAGGGGGATTACATGTCTGATAATCCATCCATGAGAATAGCTCTAAAGTAGCCACATGTAGTGTCATGAGAAGGTACTATATCTAGCTCTGAAATGCTGGAGGCTTGAGTTTTGTTAATTGGAAATACTTAAGTAGACTAAATATGTAAAGATCTCAAAATAAAGGACAGCAGCATTGTGATGTAGCCTAGATACTCTCCTCTCCTGGTCACAGCACTCACTTACAGAATCACACTCAAAGCTGTTTGACATTTAAAATATTTATTCTCTAAGAGACCCATCGTTTGGAAACCACATCAAAAGATTGTCACTGGTTCAATTTCGCTGAAACGTGATGTTACTTCTGCTGTCTTTCTCCAAGAGGTTTTGCAACCCTTAGGTTGATAAACAAAGCCACGTGTTGCAGGGAAGTTTCCAAAGTGGGCGGATCTTTTGCATTTCCGGGTTCTGACTTGAGGATATAAGAAGAGCTGCGCAATGTCAACAGTAGATCCGAAAAACGTGAAGGAGAAGTCGCTTTCAAGACAAAGAAGAAGGAGTGCACATTAAGTCAAGCAGGAACTACTTCCTGATATTTTATTTCTTTACATTTATTGAAGTGAACGTCATCGACGCGGGATGCCTTTCCTCGGACAGGACTGGAGGTCACCGGGTCAGAGTTGGGTTAAAACCGAGGAGGGGTGGAAAAAGACATCAACAGAGGACAAAAACAACAATGTCTCCGTGGCGAGGTTGGTCATATAGCCACTAGATATGAAGCTGTTTCCATCACAGCTGTTTCTATTTCGCAACTCCTGAATGCGCCATCAACTCTAAGTTAGTTGAAAACAGATGGAGGGTTATTTTGAATTTGAACATCTTTATGAACAAAGACATGATAACAAACATCAGGCCTACACCTTCGTGTTGTTTCTATCTCATTACCTCCAGCGTCTTTTTCTGAAGCCATGTTCCTTTTCCAGGCTAATCACTAAGCTATTAATAACCTCCAAACAACCGAGTGGATTAACAAACGTCGGATGAGTCCACTTCCCTGAATCAGTACACTTATTGTAACATGGCCTGAGGGAATACTTTGATGCTATAGTGTGTCTTCTGCACAGAACAAAAACGGCTTCCATTGCTGATAGGACATTGCAATTGTTGAAACAATACCTAAAATGAATTATGGTTGCTTGTGTGTTTTTCTTCCAGCTTCTGCAAAGCCGAGGAGGAGGAGGAATGTTTCAACAAGGAGAACATGCTGCTCTCTCTCAGCTATGACATGGCTGCCAAGAAGAGGAAGAAAGACCTCATGAACAACAACACCAAGGTCCCATGTGAGTCTAAAGGACAGAGCCACACAGTTTGACTCAAAAACAATCAAAGGATCACCTTTTTGTTTTTTATGTGTTGGCTTATAAATTAAATGATTATAATAGTATCCACAGTTTAAAGTTCCTTCAAAAACAAACAGAGGAGACACTCATGAGGATGTTATGTGACATTGAAATAGTATTGTTTATGATTCATTTTCCATCTTTTCCAAAACTTTTTCCATTTTACTAATGTAAACATTCTGCTTTCACTCAGATTTCCACCGGGAAATGTGGATTTATGTTCATAAAGGAAGCACCAAGGAGGTAACAAACCAACTCATTAAGTTTCACATCAACTTTTCACATCACCAATGCTAATGTAAACATGCAGAGAAAACCCTATACCCCTCCAGAGCAACACACTAATACCCTGATAATTAAATTCTCTCAGCGCCACGGATATTGTACACTGGGAGAGGCCTTCAACCGCTTAGATTTCTGCAGTGCCATCAAGGACACCCGGAGATTCAATTACGTCGTCAGAGTGAGTTTATCTCTTTTTTTTTTTTTTTTTTTTACACTTTTGTTTTCTTCCTCTGTGGTTGTTTATTTTAGATGTATCAGACAAGGGGTCAAGTTTAGGAGGGCGTGTAGGCTTCTGTGAGACTCTTATCAATACTCTGCAGAGGACAGATGCACTCCCAGGGAGGTTTTCTGTGTGTTTACTGTGGGGGGGGGGGGGGGGGAGAGAGTGTGACATTTCGACAGCCATTTGGCATCCGCTCATTTAAATTTGGCCAAAACTTTTTTCCAAATGTGTTCTTTAATTGCTACAAGGTACAGCTAATTTTCTTTAAACAAGTCTGAGTCAAACTATAGCATCCTTAAAACTCCATTTCCATTGTAAATACACTCGGGATGCCAAAACCCGCTTGAGAGCTCGTGATACCAGCAACATCATTATGTCATTATCAGAAATGTAATTATTGTTTATCAAGCAGAAATCACTTGACACAACTTCTTCTGCCTACATCTAAGTACAACCACACTGAACCAAACACTCACTCTCCCACATGTGCTCCCATGTGAGCAGAGGGCTGCATGTGGTCCTGGTCTCCTGAGGTAGTGTGTGTGTGTGTGCGCGTGTGCGCGCAGGAGGGGGCAAACTGAGGGGGGGCAACAGCTGTGCGCTGAGGTGCAACCACCCGGCAGGGGTTTATGAAACCAGACCCGGTGGTTGTCAGGTGATTCAGTCCCTCAAAACACATTCACACGCAGACACTTGCTTATCTCTGGCAGATTCGGCCATGCCTTCTATTGTGTTGTCTCCTTCTCCTTTCCTCACCCACAATTTGAACTTCTCCTGACTGTTTAAATGCCGACCTGATAAAATGTTTGGAACAAAGCTATTCAGGTTCAGCCTTGAGGAGATTAAACCAAATTTCTAATTCTGGCAGGACACTGAGATAGCAGGGGGATCATGTTTTATTGTGGTTTTCGATGCTTTAATCCACACTCATAAACACAAGTGTAGGGTATCAGCGTCCAGAATACAACACAATTCTCCAAGTAATTTATGTTTTTTAATTGTTGCATATAACTCTATACAGACATTTGTTTCTGCCTCTGTTGGAAGTTTTGGATTTGACCTTTTTTTTGCGCAGGCTCCAGCTAACAAGTGCAGTGTAGTGTGGAAAGCCCAAAGAACAATACGGCTGTGTAACACTAGCGTCCAGTCTGCACACAGTGTCCCAGGTCACTGCTCTTCACCGGTTGTGTGTGATGGCATTTGTGGGTTCATTTAACCCT
Organism: Labrus bergylta; assembly: GCF_963930695.1. NCBI lineage: Eukaryota > Metazoa > Chordata > Actinopteri > Labriformes > Labridae > Labrus > Labrus bergylta. The sequence goes on along the minus strand of NC_089202.1, from coordinate 5,197,849 downwards.
GTCTCAGTTACACAGATCAGGTTCCTCCACAAAGAGACAACAGGGACTCTCTCTGTCTCGGCTCAAAGAGGACACATGGAGGTTATTTCAAGGAGACAGAAACCTTAAAGTGAAGTTATTTATCCAGTGTCATCATAAAACACATACACAACAAGAAGATGTAGTGCTTTTTACAATGTTGGTTTGACTGTGGAAAAGAGTTGCAGTGTAGTGAACAGCAGGAGCTAAAAGTAGATATGGAAACGCACGTTGTTCTGCCCGGCTGATCTACAAAGAGAGGAACACTTGATGGGCTGCAAAAAGAAAAAAGGGCAGGGGATTACGTTTCAGGAGTGGTTATGGAAAGAAAGGGGGGGGGGGGGAGGAGCCATGAAAGGGGCAAAGAAGCTTCAAATTGTTATAGATAACGGAAAAGGGAGGTTGAAGATTTAAGGTTTTTATAAAGGAAACACATCAACTTTTTCTTTATGATTTTAATTTTATGATGAAATGGTATTTTTCTTTAACCTCTTTCTTTTTGAAATGTAGTGCTTATGTGTCTACGTCTTTCAAAACTGACCTACTGGCTCTGCTGTCCGATCCAGTTTAGCATTAAGTAGAGCACAATATGTTGATGTTGATATGATGACTGAGGTCACATGCTCGGCTCAGAATTGAGCAAGAAGGGACTTGAGTTTCTCCATGATGTCACAGCATCTGTTACATGCCAGACATGCCACCCTGGAACTGGCTGCTGTCCGCTCGCCAATGGCAACAAGTTTGCAGACCCCCCCCCCCCCCCCCCACACACACACACACACACACAGTCTGTCAAATGATTCAGCTAATTCACAAGACAGCAGGCTCAGGAGTCAAATGATTAAAAGCTTGTTTGTGGAGGCTGACGTTGATGACAGGCCGGGCTGCTGTCCAACACCTTTCCAGTAGTTTCTTCCAATCGAGAGCCAAGCAAGCTGTTATATGGTTGTTAACGACCAGGGTGGAGGAGCTCCAAATGTTGTTCTAGACGGCATTTGTTCTGAAGAGTGCTTGTGCCTTTTGTGAGAATGCAGCATACTAAACATCAAGTAATGAGTCAATGGAGCGGAGAGTCCTTGCAGCTGACAGGAGGGAAATTTACGACATGTTTCTTTTTTTCTTTTTGTCCCTTTCTCTCCCGCCTCTAGCTCCTGGAGCTTATCGCCAAGTCCCAGCTCCCCTCGCTCAGTGGAGTGGCGCAGAAAAACTACATGAATATTCTGGAGAGGGTGGTACAGAAAGGTGAGCCCTGTTGCTCTTGTTAAGCTACTTTTCCTCTCAGTTTCTTTAATTTGTCCAACGATCTTTTTGCTCGGGGTTGATTCTGTTACAAACACCTAGCACAGACGGGCAGTTCTTTCAGTCTATTTAACAATCATGAGGTGTCTACTTCTCTTTTAAAGTGAAGACCTAAAGACAGTTATTATAAGTAGACATGAAATGATCCTCGTCTCTCTTTGTTGTTTTTGCACCCTAAGATGAGGAAACTAGCCTTGACCACATCTAAAGAAAGCCACGCAGTGATTTTGATGCTTTAAAGACACAGTAGAAAACACTGACAGTCACCAGAGCCCTCCGCAACCCCACAGTGTAAACCAAATGTTCCCTCTGCTAAACACAGATTCAGGTTGATTAGGAGGCCAAATACTTTGAGCGTCACAGCAGGAGAGTAGAGCCGCTCCAAAATATTTGGTTTCATGATGGGGTTTGAGATGATTCACAATAAATATTTCACGGTTTGGGTGTATGCCCGGGGAAGTCTGATCTCCCCGCCGCCCCCACAATTGTAAACTTTATTCACGGTTTAGTTTTGATTGGGTTAAAACAAATTTGGTTCACTGATTATCTACTTATTTTCTCCCTTAGTTCTAGATGACCAGCAGAACGTCCGTCCCATCAAGGAGCTGCTGCAGACACTCTACGTCTCACTGTGTGTTCTGGTTCAGGACATGGGCAAGTCTGTGCTGGTGGGTAACATCAACATCTGGGTGCACCGCATGGAGAACATTATGCAGTGGCAGCAGCAGCTCAAAAACATCCAGATCAACAGGGTAAGCATTGCGCAAAAATGGAAAAAAAGGTACAAGCTCACAAAATAAACCATTTTCAAATTTTCTCAGTGTTCATCACTTTTCTCTTCTCCTCGGTTTTTCTTTAGCCGACATCCTCAGGCATGTCTCTGACCGACCTGCCTGCCAGTCTGCAGCTGAACATCATGCAGCGTCTGTCGGATGGCAGAGACCTGGTCAGCCTGGGCCAGGTGTGCCCCGAGCTGGAGACCCTCGCTGAGGACCGGCTGCTGTGGAAGAGACTCTGCCAGCACCACTTCACAGACAGACAGGCATGTAGACACACGTTTCAATCCATGCATACAGTCTAGTTGTCTTCCTCATTGCCTGATAAACTAAGCCTCAACTGACCTGCAGGTTACAGTATAGTGACAGTTTAGTAAGATAACAGTGCAGCCAAACATGTTATTAAAACCACTGTACAAGGAGGTGAAGCACCTCTGATAAAAAGTGTGAGGCGGCTGTGTGTCTGTACTGACCCGACAGTAACCTGGCACCATGCTCAAGAGCATGCACTTAATAAGCCAGTTAGGTGATTAAATTGAAACTTCCCTGCAAGTTAAAGCTATTTGTTATTCATATTTTATTAATGCAAGTAGAAAAACTTTGCTAGGAAAACCACTACCTTCAAGGTTGTAGACTGTGGTGATTTGAGGTCAGACACTCTCAAGAAAGCTGGCATTAAAGAGGAATTTGAAAGTATTTTGGTCTTCTCGAGTCATGTCCTAAAGTCTGTTTTCTTCCTCTCCAGATCCGAAAACGCCTGATGGTGTCAGATAAAGGTCACCTGGAGTGGAAAAGGATGTACTTTAAGATGAGCCGCTGCTACCCTCACAGAGAGCAGTACAGTGACACCCTGCACTTCTGCACACATTGCCACATCCTCTTCTGGCAGGTAGTGTATTTAAAAAAAAAAAAAAAAAAAAAAAAAAATATATATATATATATATATATATATATATATATATCTCTCTCTCTCTCAACTTGCTTTTGATCAAAGTGAAAGCAAAGCTGGGCTTGGAAGACAGAACAGAATAAATAACCTAATGTTGATCTTCTGTTTGTCTTTTCGCAGGACACAAAACATCCCTGCACAGCCAACAACCCGGAAAGTTGCACGATGTCGCTCTCTCCTCAAGACTTTATCAACCTTTTCAACTTCTGACACCGCCCCCCCCTTTGAATCCAGATGAACTGATGTACATACTGTACATAGAGATGTACAATGTTTTTCTTTTATAGCACAATGAATCCCTGGATGTGTATTTAGTTGAGGTATGACTGGAGGCATTGGGACAATTATGCAATGGAGAGTTTGTTTTGATAGAGCACAGAGGCCTCTGGGAGAGTTCACTGTGAGAGTGAGTGATTGTGACGGAGAGGAAAAGAGATGTAGCAGCAGTCGAGGTGTGGACGGAGGAGGGAAGCAAAGTGGATAAAGGGAACACTCCGCTGTCAGTATTTAGTCTTAGTTTACTGTTGTTGAGAAAGAACATCACAACATTTGACCTTTTTTTTTAGATGTCAACACTTCTTTTTCCCAAATTTTAAGAATTTGTTTTTAACGTTTTTATTATTTTTGTCGACACAGAAAGTAGAAAATGACACAAAACAGTTTCCTTAAAGTTTGTAAGTGTTAAATGTATACTTTAAGGCTGGAGTATTGAGTTGCTGGAGTTCCTAAGAGATGATGGATGTAAGCGAGGGAGTCAGTAACTGCTCGTTAGACTGAGTGATGATTCCTTGATATTTAGATGCACCATAATGTTTTCTATTTTTCTTGTTGTTTTTCACTTTTTATAAAGATTTGATATGACTTTTTTTTTTTTTTTTAATTCTTTGTGTGTTAATTTCCAGCTGTGGCTGCTTTAGCAACAGCGTCTGAGTGCAGTATTACCAAAACATCAGAGTCAGTTTAACATCAGTGTGTGTGCCTTCTCATGAAACTTGAAACTGGTACAGCTTAATCCTTGTTTATGTTTTTAGATCCTGATGCTGTTTTGTTTTTCCAACATCAGCAATTGTCTCATCCACGGAGAGAGTGCTCTTTAAGATCTGAGAGACATAAATTGACTGTTTGCAACATGTTACTTTCTGTAGCCTCCTGCATGATTCATTTTTTTTTACATCACCCAGCTGGGTTGACTTTTATTTATTGAGATTTTGGCAAGTGGCTCAGCTTGCACTATTGGGTTTGAAGGAATAGGAATAAAGATGCAATTTGACCCAGACTTTCCTCTATCACTGCTCAGACAGTGAGGATTGATGTACATGCTATGCAATGCATTTTGTTTATGTTCTGTTGAATAAATAAAATAAATAATCTCAACTCTGCCATCAGTTATATGTGCTCTCAATATAATAATGTGACTTCTCTTAGCACAAAGTGGCAAATACACAGGCTTTGCCTCCTTTGAACAAGAACTGTTGCATGTTGCGCCCTCTGTTGGACAAACGATGAACTGAATGAAAACACTTGACAAAAGGCTGCTATTTGCACCATCAGGACATCTTTGCTTCAGAGTATTTATGATTTCCCTTCCTCACCATCTTATAATTGTTCATAGTGGAGCATTTACAGAAGTTGGTAATTTTAAACACTGATCAGATGTAAAATAAATTTAAAAAAAACACTCATCAAATGATGAAATTTTTTTTTAAAGTACCTTGCCTTGCACATACACTGAAAGGTACAGAGGCTGATTCCTACAAGAAACATTTGATGAACTGAGAGGAAAACTTTGCCTTGATAATTATAAAATATCCCCATGGTAAATCAAAATGATGAGACTAAAAGTCAACATTATGACAGAGTTAGATTTTTAGGTCATAGTAAATTCATGAGTATAAGATACAAAGTCAAAGTAAAACAAATCTGTCCAACCTTTGTGATATAAAGTCTTAATTATGAGACAGAAAAATAACACTGGGCAATCCAGTTATCAAAATGATTAGATAATAATAAAACGTAAAGCAGTGTTTTTAAAAATCTTACCACTTTTCATCTTTAATAATGATGGAAATGTTGTGACTATTGAGGCTAACCTTCTTTACTGTTGGAGCTGGGCTTAAAGTGGAAACACAAACTGTCTTTACACAAGTGGACGTCTCCACAGTGATGAAACCAGAGTAAGCTCCAGAGCGGTAGTTCTAATCTGACAGGCCTGCTGTGTCATAACACTGGGCTTATCAAACAATGGCTCTATGTGTAATCAACAACAAATGATGTGAGTACAAGCATGGAAACAAAGTTTTCTCAAACAATACATTTAATTGTGGCAGTCAGACAACAGATGAAGTCAAAACATAAATTAGAAAAGCAATGACAGTCAAGAAGATACAAACAATATAATACATCTCTGCTGGTTACACAGTAATCAAATAAATAAAATTTATACAAATATAGTGTAAATATTATTCATTTGATATAGAAATGTGATTTATTAGTCTCTGTAATTGTGTGCATCTCCCACTGCAGGATTGCACATACAGTACAAACACTGCCCTGTTCCTCAGGGCTTCAGGTAGCTTTTAGAGAAATTCAACATTTGAGAGCTTGATGTGATGACTGGCAAAGGCATAAAAGATAAAGCTGCCAAGGCAATAATACACAAGTATTGTCTTAAGGCTACATAAATCCATAACTCGGCCCACAAAGGCAATCAAACTAACTTTTTACTTCAATGATACCAAGCCTAAACATGCCATCCTGACTTCCTTTACTAACCCAGTAAAATCAACTGGTTTGACAGAATATTTAGTAATTTCCCATCAAACAAAAGTTGCCAGTGTATTGTTACCTTAACAGCGGAAAAAGAAGGCAATGTTAAAGGTACATTCCCAATTTCTTTTTTAGTCTGACTTCAAAATTATTATTTCCTTGAATTCTTATCTATCTAAAGCTAAATGTGTGATTTTATAGCTAGCGACAATGCTAGCTAGCTAGCACACTACTCACTGGCTGTGTTTGATATCATTCACTTATTCCCTGCTTACTATAAAGAGAGTTGTAAGAACGAAAAAGTGCTGATCACAAAAACATTCCCCAAACTGACAGCAGTAAAAGTACGGACGTAGCATTTTTTTTAGCATTAAGTTGACATGCTGCATTTGAACACTGATGGTAATTTCTGTGTTCTGTCCCCATCAAATAAACAAATAAATAAAGTAGTCCTTGGTTAATAACAACCTTCAGTGGTACAGACTTTTCAGGTGCATTTTGTGATAGATTATTTTAGTCTACTTTATTATCATTAAACATTTGCATTAGAGAATGGTGAACTCATTATAGAATGGACTATATTGTGAATAGTGGTTGATTTCACACACAGCCATAGTCTTTTATAACCCCTCTTACTCATCCAACTTTGTTTTTACTATAATGCATGCAAACATATCTTCTACACTTTGTGCCTCTTTAAACACATAAAAGCACCAGAAGCAACTTTTTGACTGAACTCCTGCTGCAGGAGTCACCAGTGTTCGACATGACAGAAGACTCACAGCAGTTCAAATGAAAGTAAAAAAATCTGTTGCATATTGTTGTTGTACCATACATTGTTTTCGTCAAAGTGTGCCCGTGTACTTTCTGTATCACTTTTAAAGAATGCTAAGATATGTCATGGGAGCAAAGGAAATGTGGGGTAGTAATGTTATAATCATGATGTTAATGCAGCTCCTCTACAAAGGACCACTTGGATTTGAACCTTTCAGCATTGGTGCTGTTTCAGCAGACAGAAACAAACTGTCCAGGTCTTCTTACTTTCACTAATTTCAATAGATGTTAATGTGTTATAGAGTACTGAGTTAGCATTCAGGCTCACCTAACTTCCTTAAATCCATATGTATCTGATCCATTCAGCTTTGGCAGCATCACACATTCTCTCTGAGCTTTCAGTGCGTGGACTCCAGATATGAGAGCAGGGTGAAAACCCACAAAACCTCCGGTATAAAAAATCCCACTGCAGAGGATCCCGAGATGCTGAGAGTCCCCCCTTGTGGTTTATGAGGCGTAGCTGGGAAGAGATGTTGTCACTGCCGAGCTGCAGTCCTGAGTGTGCAGACAAATGATTAAGCACTATTTGAAACATGTGTAATAAAAATGGATTTAGAGGCGTTGCATGCTTTTAAGTATCTGGTAAGGCTGAAGGATAAAGTTGCAAAGGAAAGAAAAGAGAAGAGTTACCAGAGTTAGTAAATATCACAGAGAGGCACGTTCTCTCTTTCAGAGTTCTGAATAATCCACTCAATCGCATCCCAACCCTACAGATTCACACAGAGAAACGGAAGATTAGAGAAGAAACAAACACTGAGAGAGGCAGGTGAACACTTTAGATTTGTTTATCCAGGAAACTTGCAAACTGCAGAGAAACTATCAGAGGGGGTCAAGTACGTCTCAGTTAGACAGCATGCAAAAGAAAATCATGAATAGAAATGTGTTTGTCTTTTGTGTTACCTTCCTAGCATTTGCGGACATTCTTCTCGCCATCATGCCCTCGAGGTAGCTGCTTAGACTCACTCCCTTTACTGTAATGATGGCCTCCTGGGTCAGGACAGTACTGAAGGTGGAGAGAGAGAGAGAGTGAGAGAGCACGAGAAGATTAAGGGGTGAACAACAAACACTCATCAGGTTCTTATCTCTCTGTGGGCTGTTATAATATCAAAATAGGTCGACACAAGCTCTCTGTTCACTGAAATTCTACCAAACATTGTGTTTTGTTGGTTTTCTACCCAGGACCGTTTCTAAAAGAGGGGCAGTCTTTTTTTGAATTAGATTTCGCTGTCTACTGGCAGCTTTGGACATCTAGAGGTGTGCCCCTTGCCTCTCTTTTTGTTTTTCTTTTCATCATTTTGTGTGATACTGCTGGGTGTTCTTGTCTATCTTGTATGTCTGTATTGTAAAAAAAAAGCTATAAATAAAGTATTAAAAAACAACATGAAACACTGAATAGTTGCACAATGTACTTACACGTCAGGGTTGTCGGGGTGTGGTCTGTAGAGGAGCCTCTCATCTACTGAGATCAGGTTGGTGAGAGTGATCTGGAAGATAAACATCATTTTCTTATTCAGGGGAAATGAACCTGAAATCATATAGTGTAAACACAGTGAGCACAACTGATGTGGAAAGAGCAGTTTCTATAAGAACTTATATTTCATGTCAAATATTAATATTATTATAATGATTTAGTCATGTATTCATTATGAACCATTTTACAGCAACAACATAAAACAGCCTGCCCATATGGATGTGGTTGACTAGTATTTGAAACAGAATACTTTAATTGAGTTTTTTTCAATGAAAAAATAACGAGACAAAAATACAGTCTTGCAGCAAATCAGTAATACAACAAGGTGAAGGCAGAGGTAAAACTACAGATGAGGTTTTACAGGTTTTACATAGTATGGAAATCTTTGTGCACTTATTTCCTTATCATCTTGTCTGAATTGTCTTTACTGCCCCTACCAGAGACTTTCTTTTTATTTATTATAACAATCATTTTATGAAAAAAATATCCACAAAACACCTCAAGATATTTTGAAAGATAATAATGTAAGTTCATGTTTCCATTGCAACACAAGACTGATTTATAGGTCCTTTATATCTTTATCTTTCCCTCCTATATCTGCTCATCTATCAGCTTGTAGACACAAGTCTTTTGGTGCACAGTCAAACACCATCAAGAGATAAAATTGCTTGGATAAATATCCAGAAGGAACTAAAGTTAAAAATAGATCCTCAGGTTTGCTATTTCTCAATCCATGTTAGGACCCTCCTCCCAGCCACATAACATTCTCATATAGAGTGAAAATGTGTTGCTTTAGCAGTGACGTTTTTTTTAGTGTTGTTATTAGTCACAAGTGCTAAACGGACTGTTTAATGCATGCTAATTGAGATCATAGCTTGCAGATCTACTCAGTTTGAACTTACATTTGTTGAGCAGAGCTCCATCTTTTTCTCCTCTGGGTCCACGATTGAGTGTTCCTTCACATACGTCTGAGTATGGCTGGTTCCTAAAATCTACAAACACAATAACACATAAACAAACAACAGCTTGTGGGAAATTTGGTCTTCAACTGATCTTTCCATCAAGGCACAAAGGCAACCAAGAAGAAGTTAGTCCCAATATAGTTTTGTCATGCAAAAGCACATGTCAACTTTTTTCGGTGCTTCTTTTCCTGTTTGTTTCTAGAAGGTTAAGAAGACACTGACTGCTCGTACGATTCCCGGGAGGCCCCACTCCGTGCTGAGGAGTCTGTGGCTGTGCAGGCGTCCCTTTTCATCCAGACCGCGGTCCAGCACGTCCACCCCCACCACGTTAGGGTTCATGGGGTTTGGGTACTTCCTCATGGCTGCTTTGATCACTGTCTCCCATGGGTAACTGCACACAAAATAAACCGTATGGTACTGAATACGTCATGTGAAGATAATAAACAATTAAACATGAAACTACTAAGATGCTTAACAAAGAACTACAACAAAACACCATTGGCTTAATCAAGCAAAACTGGCAAAGAAGAAGAGTGTGTAAGAAACATGTGTCATGATCTTTGTTAATTCTGGTTCACATGGTGAACTAAGACAATGCCCTATAAAGAAAAAGTGCTTCCTTTAGGCCTGCCTTAAACTCTGGGACAGACTGTGACTGGTGTTTGACTCCTGATATGTTTCTAATGGTGACTCACCATCAGTCCATTGGCATGAATATGGCAGGTGGATTCACTGATCACCATCATGAGCTTCAGACTTTCACAACTGGTTAAAATTTAGTTAAGGAAGTTTAAGGTCGTGTGAATAAACATGCTATAAAAACCAAGTAGTTCTGTCTCATGAATACTCGCAGAATAAATAATAAAACAATAATAATTAAAAAAACAAAAAACAGTGTGACCAACCTGAACACATGTTCCGTGCTCCAAATCTTCATTGTTCAAACAGCCTCGACCGAATCGCTGCAATACCAGAGGTGTATCTCACCGGACCATTGTCATATGAGGAACTAGCTCCAGTTCTAAGAGAGAAGACGGCCTTTAGGATGGACGCTCACAGCCATCAGTGAAGTGAGTCCACAAAGGGAATATCCGCCTTTCTTTGCATAGTAGCGTTGAGTACAGACTGCACAATATACCTGCTGATAAATGTGTCACAGGTACAACAGAAACTTAAACAATTATAACAAATAGCTTGCACGGTAGAGGACAAGAGAAACCGGTGCAGCAGCGGAGAAAGCGAAAGTCAAGTCAGACAGGGTGAGATACAGGACTGTGGTTAAAGGACCTTCTAAATAAAATCCTTTTAAAATATAGTTTTCAACAGACAGCGTCCCAAGTCTTTGAAATACTTCATACAGTGAGATTGATTCTTACTTTTCAGAAACATTAAGCAGAATATGGCATTTCAGATGAAAGTGAATGAGTTCTTCTCATTTCTTCTAGGGTTTAAGCCCTACAACATCATTTAATACATACAAATATAGGGAGTTAAATAACGTAAAATCTCTGACATTTTGTAGGTTTTTTAAATACTTTTATATCAGAGGGCATCTTTTATTTTTCTAAGCTAATGTTCTACCATGTTTTCCATGTCTACCACCATTTTTTATTTTAATTTTTTTAATCTATTTTTTAGAATCTATTTTTTTCTACATTCTTAATTTTACTTTTTTTTTAAATTTAAATTGTACTGTGTTCACTTTTTGTCTGCAATCTTTGCTCTTTGCTGCTGTAACAATGTAAATTTCCCCATTGTGGGATAAATAAAGGATTATCTTATCTTATCTTATTGTAGCTTTTTACCGCGAAGACACAACTCACCTCCACAGAAAACAAGGCATTATATATATATATATTTTTTTTTTTTTACAGTCTTGTCTTAAAGGACAGTGCTCTGCTTTTCCTTGTTATTCTGTCTAACTTCACGAAGAAGCTGAGCTAGCGCAGATGCTGCATCCGCCTCCATCTCTGCGCAGGCGCAAAGCATCTTTCCATCATCCCGTCCCGTTAAGCGTTTAGCAGAGGAGCGGAACTTCATCAAGTTAGACATAAAAAACAAAGAGCAAACCGGAAATACAAAAACATCTCTTTCAAATAAAGGTCTTTGATTGGAGAACATAGAACCAATCCAAGAAAATAAACATAGACTACAGCATTAGAAATATATTGTTGCTTGTTATTGTTGGTGAACCCTTTTGATTACATGTTTTAAGTTGAAAGATTTTATGAACTGAACAGGTGTGAGGTTGAATTACTATTATTATTGGTTGATGGACTTTTATTTTGAAAGTGTAACCGGATGTGTACACTCTGTGCCTTGTCGCTTGTTGACGAGGTTCAGAAGAGGAATTCGCTGAAGCAGACGCGCTGTGGAGGCCAGTGTGGTCCCGTAACCACAAATTCATGCCATCGCCGTTAATTCGAGTGTCCGGTTATTCCAAACTGGATTCCGAACATTCAATAAATTAATAGAAAACTAGTCCAGCCGAATCCGAGCCGGATTACCGCACAACGCATGACCTTGCATTGAATGTCATTATAGACGGATTTTTTTTTAAAGCACCGACACGGTAAGGTAATAAGCATCTACACCCGCACACAGTGGAGGCGAGATAAATGTTGTGATATTCTAGGCTGTATGTCTCTTTTGCATAGTCTGGTTGTGGGAAATAGACTTATATGTAGCTCATCTTTTATGGTCAACAATTATTTTGTTTTCCAGATGTAAGACGAAAACAGCGCAGACGGTTTTGGGGAAATTCATATTGATGACAGGAGTGCTCATGCAGCCTGGTTGAAGGCCGGACTGTATGCCGCAGAATGCAAATTTGCCACGCAAATTGTGATCAACCCTACTGTACAAACATTATCCAAATTGTTTTCAGAAACGGAGCACGTTGGGTTATATGTTTATTCCAACAGATAGAGGCTGTCGTTAATACTTAGAGCAGTTTATTCTGGAGCAGCAGAGGAGGCAGATGCTGCAGCAGCCTGATCCGCTCCGGGCTGGAGAGAGAGGGAGAGAGAGGAGGGGGGCGGGGGGCGCCATCCATCCTTACAGGATCATTAAATCATAGTGAGTCTCTGACTGTGCCACCAACAACCTCTCCTCCCTTTTTGACCTATTTCAACGTGAAAGTGGGACACAAGGCATCCCCCCTATATCATCACCAGGTTGGTGATCTGATTGTGTTCGTGCCTGAAACCTGCTGACACATGCGCTGTGCCGGCCAGTGCTCCCTGCCTTTGTGCGCAGTGAAGCCTATAGCTCATCTATCACGGCCTCATGGGGCCACACACTCATTTAGGTTGAGGTGTACCAGCTGCTGGCATGAAGCCGTTTCATTGAGGAATTTTCAATATTGAAACAATGTCTAAAGTTATGTGATTATTATGTTAAGGAGGCGTTGTTGGTTCTTAATCTCTTGGAATTTGACACCAGTGAATCCAGCTCTGCATACTAAACACTGTATAAAGCTAAGTGTTATATGTCATCATCTCACATTTCTCTTCTATTTCAGGTCCTCAGCTGCAGCCATGGAGATTGTCACTCATTTAATAAATGACACCATAGAGTTCTACAAATGGACTTTAACCATTGCAGGTAATATCCTGTGTTTTTGCCATAGTCTATTTTCAGAGAAATTGTGTTTTACATGTTTCTGAATTCACATTCATTGTGTGGGCCAGTATACAAATAACTGTACTCTTAAAACAAGTCTGACATATATTTTAAATACTTAATTAGAATCAGTACACAATATCAACACAGAGCTCTTATTTCAATTCACCTGTGAAACCGATGTCATTGAATATATTGAAGGGATTTATATTGGGGTTTTTTTTGTAAAGAGAATTAGTATTATCTGTCATTGCCTGAAAGTATCACAAGCATACTAATTAAACTAAGGTGTTTATAAAAACTGACATCCAGACATCTCTGCAACAGTATAAATCTGGAATATCTAATCAACCTTTCAACCTGGACCCTTCTTTGAATAAACTGACACTGACACTGGCAAACATTAAGACTGATTATGTAATGCTCTGAGAACATCTGTCCCTCCTGCAGACAAGCGGGTGCAGAAATGGCCCCTGATGGACAACCCCCTGCCCACACTGGCCATCAGCACCTCCTACCTGCTGTTCCTCTGGCTGGGACCCAAATACATGAAGAACAGAGAGCCCTTCCAGCTCCGCAAAACGCTCATTGTCTACAACTTCAGCATGGTCTTTCTCAACTTCTTCATCTTTAAAGAAGTAGGTTACTATTACAGAAATTTGTTTACCTGTATTTCTTATTAAGATGTTTATGTGGAAGTGTTTACCCAGCTTCTCTCTTGTTTCCTCTAACATATTCTTTTGTTTTGTAGTTGTTTATGGCGGCGCGGGGAGCAAACTACAGCTACATTTGTCAATCTGTGGACTACTCAGATGACCCCAATGAAGTCAGGGTGAGTGTTTGGAGCTAAGGCAGGAGTTCAACTTGTGAAGTAAACAAAAAGAAACACATTCGTATTTAATGAAAAAGGAGCGTTTGTCGAGATGGATTGCACCTGATCTGCCCTATGATGTATCATATTATCACATGGTCCATGTGTGTATGCTGTCACTACTTCACCTCTCCTTATTTACTACAACACAACATATTTAACAGATAAATCTTACTTTACTTTTGTGCGTTTTTAATACAACTAATGATGAATACAATCTTTGTCAGCTTGCCAGAGAAGCTTCACTCTCTGTAGTTTGAGTCGCACGATCAACTTCCACCATTTGGACTCTGCTCCTGTTATCAGGAAAGGTGCGAGCTGCACCAGGCATGATGGAAGGTGTTCAGTTTCACCTTCCTTCCTTTTGCTCCATGACGTAGACTGACACACTTACTCGGTCTCAGGTGACCCTGATATTGAGATGTTTTAGAATAGACAAGGAAGAAAATTTGTTTTTTAAGAAGGTACAAGTTAATGTGGAAGTCAGATTAATCTATTCCACTTGTTAATGTCTTACACAAAGAGCTTCATGTAAAAAAAAAAAAAACTCCTCCTCTTTGTCTCTGTTTTTCTCTTTTTGTTTCTCCATGTTCTCTGTTCCTGTCTGCTCCCTCCACCTCTGCTGTTCTGTCTGACACAGGTGGCAGGAGCTCTGTGGTGGTATTTCGTCTCAAAGGGCATTGAGTATCTTGACACGGTGTTTTTCATCCTGAGGAAAAAATTCAACCAGGTCACTTTCCTGCACGTCTACCACCACTGCAGCATGTTCACGCTCTGGTGGATCGGCATCAAATGGGTGGCAGGAGGACAGTGTGAGTAGCTCATGCTCAAATAGGTTTCTATTTTATTCTTCATATTTATTCTTATTAGGATTTGCCAACTATTTAATTACCAAATAAGGGACAATGTAGTGTGAATGAAGTATATAAGCAAGGATCATGTAGCAGATATGATTTGTAGTTTTACCAAAAATGCATTATTATACACACATATTCATTTATTTAATGTCAATAAATCTCTAAAAAAGGACCCCGAAACTGACATATTATATCTCAGACCTCCATCTGAGAATTATTTTAGATTTGTTTAATTGCCCAAAGTTTATGCAACCATGATTCAAAGTTTTTCATTCTGTTACTGTGGTACTTAAAGATTAAATTATTATAGTGCAAATCCACTCGTGGGATCCCCTGTAACCCCCTTCCTGATATTGTTGCTCCTTTTATACCGTGGCCTGATTGCGCAACACTGTAGCAGCATGCTCGCCTCAGAAGGCTTTTGTTTTTCATTGTGGGCGGCTTAACCCACGTCATCTTTACTTCTCATTGCTTATTTTAGCTGCAAAGTTTGAACGATTTATACATATTTATATTCATACTTGAGCGCCAGAAGCCAACTGAACAACTCCATCCATGAAAGAAAACATTTCGGAGGGATTTGATGCTTTTGATGCTGTAGGTATATGTGATGCAGATTCGATAATGTCAATCAGTGCTAAGTATTCAAAAACGTTATAACTCGTATGATTGTAAAAAATGCACTGTATAGAACCAATTGCAAGATTTATTTGGGCTATGCTTTTATCGGTGAGGACAGGACAGTTTAAGTTATAAAGCAGGAGGAGTGAGCGGGGAATGACATGACAGGACTACAGACTGTACATGTGCACACAACCTACAGCTGGACCAACCATCGCCCCTAGAAACACAATTTAGTTTGTTTGTAACAAATCCATTTTGAGCACCAAAATGTACATGGCAAAGCTAATTTATGGTCAAAAAATATGAAATATATATGTTGTTACAAATATAAAAACCTACGTTATTGTCATTAATGGAAAGAAATAACCTAGTATTGGTTGTGTTTGTAATAAATAAAACTGTACTCAAAGCATCACAAAACTCACATGAATGTTTTCCTGTACTTGCAGCATTCTTCGGTGCACACATGAACGCAGCAATCCATGTCTTGATGTATCTGTATTATGGCCTGGCCTCTTGTGGACCTAAGATCCAAAAGTATCTGTGGTGGAAGAAATACTTGACTATCATCCAGATGGTAAGAAATGACTAATTGCATTCCTTAAAAACAATTCAGAAGATTCATCTCAATGATAAAACTTTTTTTGAAAAGTTGTTAAAAAACAAAACCCATTGCAAAAATAAGATTCTACTTCCTTTTTTTCTGTCTTAGATCCAGTTCCACGTCACTATCGGCCACACTGCCTTGTCCCTCTATGTCAACTGTGACTTCCCCCACTGGATGCACTACTCCCTCATCTGCTACGCCGTCACCTTCATCATCCTCTTCGGCAACTTCTACTACCAGACCTACCGCCGCCAGCAGCCCAGACGCGACGCTTCCTCCTCCTCTTCCTCCAAAGCCAGCAAGGCCATCTCAAACGGCTCCCTCAACGGGCTCAGCAAGGCCGCCAACGGAGCCGCCGTGACGGGGAGTAAAGAGGAGAAGCCCCAGGAGAACTCAGGGAGGAGGAAGAGGAAAGGGAGAGCTAAAAGAGATTAGATGGAGAGAGGGGAGGAAGGGAGGTAGAGGTGAGGAACTTGATTTGGGTTCTAGGTTTATTATGTTACAATATGAAAGACTTAATTTGATGAAGATTTAAGTGGATGGATGCATTGAGGTATGTCTATTTAAGCCATGATCTAAGTTGTTGTAGATAAAACATGAGACAGATCATTCTGTAAGTAGGTGGTGTCAGTGGTCATTGCTAAGATGGCAGAAATTACCCAAAAACACAAAGTGTACGGTACAGGATAGATCTTAGTATTCCTTGTCTTCATTGTGGTGCCAAGTACTGTAGATCGGGTTCACAAAGTGACTTTCAGCTCGTAAATACAACCTGAAAATGAAACAGAGTTTTTCAGGCTCATTTGGGCATGCTGGGAAAGCTCCATTAAAATGTGACTGAGCTGCTTAAAAACATGAAACATCAATATTAGCAACCACTGCTGTGCTGCTGAGACAGGGATACACATCATAACACACGCTAAAGTGTGTCAATGGATATTTGAACAGATTTCTGTTGTTGTTCACCTTAACAGATATAAAACGGATGATAATGTACAGTATCATATCTTTTCTTTTTTTTTTGTCCTCATTTCACCCATGTTGTTGTTGTTGATGTTGTGTGCGAGAGACTTCAGTTTACAGAACATGAATATGGAGTTGTCTTATTTATTTTTGATTTATTCAAAGTCGTGGACTCACTTACTTTGTGTGTTTACCAAACAGGGCACAGTAACGTTCTAAAGATGGAAAAAATAATCAATATTCAGATGTAAGATGTACATAGAAATAGAAGAAGAAATCGATTTCTGACCCTTTGAGACTTGGGGTGGACTTGTTTCATTGCTTGATGGAAAATCACCAACTGTAGCTGAAAGCAGGTAAATGTGAAGAATTTCTATTTCTGCATAAAGCTGTTACACTTTTTTTTTTTTTTTTTGATGTTTCTGGTTATATGTAATGCAATGCTGTTTCATTAATATGCAGAGGAATGATGGATTATCTCAATGTTTCCTTCTTTGACAGAGAGGCTTTAAAGAAGTTTTGGGAGCTGTTTACCTGTTAACCTTTTTTTTAATTCTCTCCTCGCTGCTGATTGTTGTTGTTTGTCTGACATGCTGGTGAAAAACGTGTGCTGAACAATGAGCTAATGATGTGCAGCTGAGTTCCCCTGTGTATTTACCCACATGGCAGCCAATTCTTTATCAAGTTAAGTAAAGCTCAGACACCCTTTTCTTTCCATTGTCAATCAAATATCTTTTGGTGTCTTACATTTCAGGCTTTACCTTGAGTCCTGAGCTTGCTTGAATGTAAATGTATCAGGGGACATTTTGGATTTAAAAAGAGAGAGAGAGAGCTGTTGGACCTCCATGGACTGAAGGATAACTTTGCTCTGTCTGTAGTATAAAAGGTACATAACTGGTCAGCTCTTTTACAGCATAAACTCAGCTTTATGTCCTCCATTAACCAAATGCATTCAGTGTTATTTACTGGCTCTTTCTATTTATTTAATGTAAATACCAATCCACATCAACTGGGAGTGCTTGTCTGTGTATTATGTGTTCTTTTTTGTGTTTTACATATTACATTGTGATATTTTGTACACTGCGCATTTGGGATCGTTCCCAGCTTGTTAGCTCGGACAGTTATACGTCCACATTGCTTCTGTGTTTTTTTGTTTTTTTAAAGGATCATAACTTTGAACTCTCTTCAACATTAAATTAAACTGAATGCCTCTAAATGTGCTCCATGCTTCATTTGACTGACTTTAGGATGTGAGTCTTAAGAATATAAATCTAAATGTATGTATGGATCATGACGTCATTGGCAGCAGATGTGCGGAGTAGGTCTTCAACACTAGATGGCGTTGTTGTGACATTGCAGTTTAAAGCAGAAAAGGATAGAAAATGACATTTGTGGTGTCTTATTTAAATGTGATTTCTATTTAAAAAGGCAATTTGACAAGTTTGACATCAATATTTTTTACCTTAATTCATTTTTAGCTATTTCTTAATACAATTGTCATATTCAAATTTAAAATGACATAATTTTTTATAATGCTTTATAATGTGAAAGTGAAAGTATGGAAAGAGAAAGTATGGAAAAATCTGGGAGTGTTCATGAGTTAGAGTTTATGATTACAGGCTTGATGTCTTTATTTTTACAAGCAGAGACAATTTCAACAAGTCAAATATACCACCAATGTCCCTGTAGACGGTGGATGTTGTTTTACCGTCGTTTGGAAATACTTTCTACATTTCTGATACAGGATAACATCACTTACATTATTACTTTTGAGATTGTTTTATCAGCCAGCCTAAGACAGAACATATCACATTTATGTCACATAATTCTTAGTTCTCACTGTTTATGTAAGTGTCAAATACACTTAGGAACACATTATACACATTATAATTCAGACCTATTAGAGTGTATTACCTCATTAAACCTCACATGTCTTTGGCTCAGTGATGTAGATTTCATTTAATGGAGTTGTACCTTTAGTGTGGAGGCACAACCATTCTGCTCCTTTTGAGATTACAAAATGAAACACTTCCCCATAATATATAGTGCAGTCAGAGTAAAGTATCTCTGAAATCTCACACGCTCAATTTTATTTGAGTGAATAGGTCAGAAAGTCATGTGCCTGGGGAAATCAGTATTTCCCGCAGATGACAGTAATGGTCGTCTAGGATCAAAACTGTAAGCTGCCTATTTAGATATTTGTATAGCCTTTTAAACACCAATTTAAATGATTTTTTTCAACTACTTTTGCTACAATAATAGATTTAAATGATTAAATGTTAATCTACTACTAACTTACTTTATTTTTATCACCCTGGATCTTACTTTGACTTTATATGAATATATATGAAATGTGTTTTTCTAAAGAAAAAGCTGCATTGCCTTTCCTTGCCTCACATGGCAGATGTGTAGGTCTAAAGTGAGACTGCTGGGGGCGCTCTGACTCTACAGATTACTTTTGAAGGCTGCTCCTCCGTGTTTGGCTTTTAATTCATTAAAGGTTTGTAGGTCCATTTGGTAAAACTTAACCATGGAGATGCATTTTGTTCCTCAGATATTAAGCAATGCAAAATCATTGTACATTTCTATTGGAAAGCTGGAAATCATTGAAAAGACAAAATAACAGCCACTGAGTGAAGACATGGATAAAAATGAAGGAGGAAGTTGGTAGTTCAGATAGGAAATTGGAATAAGAAGGAGGATTAAGAGATAAGCAGAACAGGGAGAGTTAAGAATCAAGAGGTAAATGGACAAAAAAAAGAAGGTAAGAGAAGTGGAAATGATGTGGGAGAAAATGAAAGCATACATATCCAGAATCCTGGATAAATGAGATGTTGCAGTAACTGGCTTTACAATAAAGTTTAACATAAACATACCAGAGATGATTTCTGATAATTTATCAGTGCTCAGGACATAGAAATAGTTATAGAAATAACTTCTAAAGATGAAGAACTATACCAAATCAGTTTTTATCATTCAAAATTGAATAAATTGAAATAATAATTGGATAATTACAAAACTTGAATTCCTGCTTATCAGCGCGAGAGTTGTTTAATAGTCCTTCTAAGATATTTATGCTTTACTTTGCTTCACCCCATTACACCTGAGATCCAGTCAGGTACATTTTATTTCTATCAGCTCAAAATCATAAATCTGATTTTACCTGAGGCTTGATGTTGTTTGGAGAAGTTTGCCACAGACCATAACACTGATACACTGTCTACACAATACAGTATTACTGATCACTTTCTGACCCAAACTTTCCTTAGTCATTCACATTCAGCAATAGAAAATATCATGGTGTGACATTTTGTTGGTTTTGTGTGGTTATATGAACATGGGTATACTATTAACATTATGATTCTTATTTATTTTAACATACCCCCTAATCCTTCAGCCTTTTATGAGAATTTTCTATATTTTTTTATGGTTTGTGCAATAGAGAAATATGCCTCAAAATATGCCGCCTTGTAAATTTAGTTCCAACAAAAGGGCGTGGCAATGTCTCATACATGTTTCTCATCTTATTTGGTTCAAAAATCAAAAATGAATGACATTTAGTGAAGGCAGATCTATGGTGACCTGTTTGCTTGAAAAAAAGATAAATCCTTCCAAAATGTAATTGCTCATCCCTTTCGGTTCAAACAAAGGTTTCCATGGTAACAGTACACAGCAGCTGTGTGGACCTCCCCTACCCCCCCTCATCCACCCCAAAATCTCCCAACCCCCCGCCCTCGATACTCCCCTCCTTTTTTCTTCCTGAATCAGCTGAGCATGCGTGGGAAAAAGACCCAACACTATAAACTATTTGAAAGGGTTTAAGTATTTATGTGTGTGTGTGTGTGTGTGTGCATTTTTAAGTGTAGGTTTCAGTTTGTGTGAGTGTGTGCTCGTATAATGGGTAGAGAGATTGAGAAACACATTTATAGTAGTGTTAGTGTGTGTGTGAGTGTGTGTGTGTGTGTGTGTGTGTGTGTGTGTGTGTGTGTGTGTGTGTGTGTGTGTGTGTGTGTGTGTGTGCGTGTGTGTGTTTGTGTGTGTGTGTGCGTGTGTGTGTGTGTGTGTGTGTGTGCGTGTGTGTGTGTGTGTGTGTGTGTGTGTGTGTTTTTGCAGCCCCCCTGCAGAGTTTATGAGTGGGAGGACTCCAGCAGCAGTATTACATGGATTTTGTTTTTGTTTTTCTCCAAGTCTGAACCCTGAGCAATACTTTCACAATAATTTCCTTTCCTTCTTGTCTTTTCTTTTTTTCTTACAAAAAAAACTAAATGTCTTTAGCATTTGTACTCTGTGAATGAGATTTGGAGAGGGTGAAATATTTGCTGGGAATGAATTACAGGCTGCATAAAGAATGTGTGTTATCTGCAGCAGAATGCAGTTAATGCTCTTTAAAAATGTCCAAGCCTCCATTTACATGTTTGCCAAATAAGATTGTGCAATGTTAAAAAAAAAAAAGCAAGTCTTTAAATGTTTTTTGAAATGGACACAGTGGCAGATTTGACCTGCACAACTTAGCATAAGTATAACATGCCAGTACATGTCATCTGTTTTTTTGTCTTTCTTTCTAATTTCCTTTTACTCAATCTCTGTTCAACCAAATGTTGGTCCAAATGGAATAGAGAAACCCAAAGCCACATGAATAGATCATAGGTTAAAGAAGAAGCCATTGCTGCCCAACAGAACTCCAAGTCATTTTATTGAGCTCCTTCATACATACAGCCCAGTGCTTGACAAATCAAACAGATGAGAATAAGAGCAGAAATGGACATAAATCAAAATTCGACAGATTGGATTCACATGCATTTCAGTTTAACTGTGTGTCTGTATTCAGACATATAGCTTCCCTTTTCAGTCGAATCCCATGTGAATTTCACAACAAAGCTGCAAATGTCCTGCCTGTCAGACGCTCAGTTGATATCTGGAGCACAACAACTGAGACAGGTGGGGTTTTTTTAATGCCTTGTGAAAAAATAATCATAATGCACCAATACGACACCAGCTTCAGAAAGCCCTCCAAACAAGGGCTTGTGGGGCGGCTGTGGCTTTGTGGTAGTGTCGGTTCTCAACTGGAAGGTTAGGGGTTTGATTCCCAGCTAAAGCAGTCACATGTTCTAAGTGTCCTTGATGGAAAAAATGTAACCCTGATGATGGGCATTCTGCATAGCAGCCTCTGCCATCAGTGTGTATGTGGTCTGAATGGGTGAGTAGGTGAATGGAACATGCGGCCTAAAAGAGGACGAGAAAAGCACAAGTCCAAATCCATTTACCATTTACTTACTACTTTTCATTAACTCATCTGGGATATGGCTTTATTTCAGAGTTACATCCTACATATCAATGGTGGAGTAACATATGCTCACAGAAAATATGCTAATGTCTCAGGCTTCCCTTTGAAAGGATGAATTTATGAATAAACATTACATGCAGTTCTTTAAAATATGATAAATCAGAACTCAGACACTACACCACAACAAAAGAAAACAGTCTAGACCTGCTGTCTTTGTCAAGTGTCTCTGGAAAGCTTTACTTTTGATCATTGTTTCATTTTTAATTTTCGGTGTAAAGCCCATTGAGTTTACATTTGAAATGGGCTGTACAAATAAAATTGAATTGAACTCTGCAGATGATTCCTGACTGTTTGTTTAAACAGTTCCAAACAAACAGCCTGGGGTCTTCGCACACTTGTGACTGTGATGACCAGTGTTGGAGTATTTGTAAATTATACAGAAAGCGAGAATGCGAGAGAGACTCTGGAGTGCTAAAATGAAGGAGGGGGGGATATTTTTAGATGAAGGTTCATCAGGGCCACTCTCTCTCTCTCCCTCTCTCTCTCTCTCTTTAGCACTCTCTCTCTCTCTAGCTCTTAGAAGAACATGGAGTGGGATGGAGAGCTGAGAAATAAAGGAGATTTACCACTCTGAAGATGGACAGAACAGTTATATGCAGACAACAATAGTAATAGTTCTTGGGAAAGCTGTCTCATCATAGCAGAACACGTCAGTCTTAACAAATCATTCGGTCTCCAATGAAGTCTTAAACAACAAATCAGGTTCAAATCACACCAGGTTCAAACGTGCAGCTTCAGGAATAGTGCACAGAGAGGTATTTTACTAAAAAGAAGGGAGAAGGCAATTCAATACAGAATGACAATTCAAGTAAATTAATTACACCTGCTACTTTAAATGTTTAGAATTATTGAATACAGTTAAATAAATGTCAAAATGGAAGACTCTTAAATCCTAACAGAGAGTGAAATGACACTCGCCTCAGCTAAACATTACCCTCCTTTGTTTTACTTGACAAAAGAAAATCAGTAATCTTATGAGGCACATGGAAGCCTCCACGGTGCGGACATCTGTCACTTTAATGCAAGCAAATGATTGAATAGTCCCGGGGCAGAGGGACAGCATAGGTGGGGGAAGTGGCAAAATGTGGGTGTGTCTCTGAAAGGGAGCACAAGACCCCAAACATCTGTTATCCTATTCAGAGAAAATAGATCACCATCCGGCCCAAAGGTGGCTGATTGGCCGGACAAAATCTTGTATCACAATTAAACAGTGATTACAAAAAAGAAAGCATGAATGGATCAAGATATATTGTTGTAAAAGCCTGCAGGGACAGAAACAAAAGGCTGCACAGACAGGAAGCTGAGAGCTGTGGTTACTGAAGCCTTAACAGAGTCTAAAATCCATGCCATAAAACTTTCAGAGCAGAGAAAATCCACGCTTTCAGTCTGAATCAATCCCTGCTGCTTTCTGCAAACTAACTTGTTACTTTGCTTGCGCAGAATTGATGCACTCCACACCTGTCTGCCTCCTTTACAATGTGTCTTTAAGCAGCTGTGAGACAGTTCACATGTACGTGTGTTTTATCTTGTGGGCACAGGTCCAAGAATGCATCTGGCCCTAAGCGAAATAATTCAATCACGGTGAAGATGCATTATATTTATGAGGAGAGCTGGGCCTGTGTCCAAGCAGAATAAATTGCCTTGCAGTGGCCATTTCCTTTAGAAAACCTTGCATGAACCTGTGTTCAAACTAAATCCACTCCTATTTCAACATTTATATTTCCTCACAATTCTTATTAATAATTGTTGAGCGATAAATGCCACACAGTACTCATTATTTCAACAAATAAAATGTCTTATTAATCCCCTGACAACATTGGACGAGGCCTTTTCTCTCCTCTTCAATGATTTCTTGGAATTTGTTGACACATTTTGTTCTACAGCTTCAGTTTGGGGCGTTACACAGAAAGAGGGATGAGTGAAGCTTTTGATGTTTAGGTTGGACTTACTTTACTTTTGCCGAGAGACAGAGGGAGAAAGTTTGCTGGTATAAAACCTACAACTACAAAGATTCTGACTTTCTTTACACATTCGGTGAGGCCGATGGTGTCTTGCAAGGGCCTAGAATATACTTGAATACTGTAAATAACTGTGAAGAGGTACCAAAATAATAATAATAACCAAAATGATTGATAATGACCAAACTGTACACTGGACCCAGAGTTTGGTGCAATGCCCTTGTATGGCATATCAACAATTTTACTAATTCTGCTTTTTTGAAGAGCATTTTTTTGTAAATTAGGATGTGGGCATGAATAAGTCTACTGTAAAGAACGTCAACTCTCGTCAAAACATTAAGAGAGAGAGAATTCCTTTAACCCAAATGTGTGATAAATATTCTTAACTTTTCAGGTGTCAATGGCAGCCATTTAATGTTGTCCAATGGGGTCTTATAGTCATATTGTTTAAAAAGTGCATTGTTGTAGGCTACCCTTAAACAAATATGCATTTAGGGGAAAAGCGTAGCCTATTGTTTTAAGAGATTATATAAGAGCCATATAACTACGGAAGACAGGTGAATGTAAAATAGCCTGTCATTTCCAAAGAGAGAGAGAGAGAGAGAGAGAGAGAGAGAGAGAGAGAGAGAGTATGGATCCTCCTCCAATGAGAGCAGCCTGCTGCGCGCAGCTTCTCCTAGCGATGATGTAATGTCATGAATATTGAAACAGGTTGCCTGGTGGTCGGGAGGCACTCGAGTCAGCATCCCTTCCGCCTTCCCATCACCATAACCCTTCAGCATCCGACAAAAGCACACAGAAAAAGGTAAGAAATTCAATTGAATCTTCTTTTTTTCCTCCTGCTAACCATTTATTTGTTTAGTAAAGAGTCGAGTTTGAATTAGATTGTAACAGTAACCAGAATGAAGGGCAAATGTCTGACTGAGCTCCACATTCTGTCCTGGCAGGCCTCCATTGTGGGTTAATTTACTGTTGCTGACGTGTAGAACACATTTTTTTCTGAACGCAGCTTTTTCCCTGTTTGGACTAATTTGAGTTTGTATTTTTTTTGCATGGACAAAGACAGTGAATGAGACAATAGTCTATCGATTTTGTTTTTGCGTCTAACCAGACTAAACAAGATATAGACTTGTCTAACTGTGGACTATTGGAAATAAATGTTGTGTCTGTTGCTTTCCTACACTTTATGGATGATCTTCCCTTCTTTTATTTAAGTGAGTCATCGTTTATGAGGATGGGGGGAGGGGGGGGGGGGGTGATGGCTGACAGGAAACGGCTCTCTCCTGTCTGAGCTTGGATGTGGCTCATCTAAAATTAAGAAATTAGATCCTCCTTTGTTTTTTTTCTGGGATCAGTGGCCTCTCAGAACCTGATTTATGTCCACTGAACTGGAACCGGTGTAATTGGCTGTCGTCTGCTCCAGGTTTACAGCATTTGACATGAAGCTGATATCACTGCCTGAGCACTGGATGTCACGTTTACCTGTCATTGGATGCTTTCCAAAGAAGGACCCAAACTAACCTCCCTTTTAAAATTCATCAAAAATAAATGGAGGGTCTTGGTAAACCTGGGTTAAAACCAGATGATTTCAAATAGATTTTGAGATACAGAAACAAACTTTGACTCCATCTGATGGACTTGAAGAGGAATGCTTTGATGCATCCTTTAAATATTTTCTAGACTCTAGTTCAGGGATTTCACTTTTTTTTTCCAGCCACAGGGATACTGATGAAGAGGATGGATGTTTTTGAGGATGATCTGAACCTCTGACACCATCATGAACCCTTCCTCTGCCGACTCGTCGCGGCAGCCAGACAATAGCAGCCGGAAGCAACAGCGGTCCTCGTCTCCGGCCGGACTCAAAGACGGTGGATCTAAAACTGCACAGAAGAGCAGCAGCTCGTCAAAACCCATCACCTCAAAGCAAGCAGGAGGAGGAGGAGGAGGGAGAAGCAGCCGAGGTCATTCTCCCGTCTCCACGGGCAGGGAGCGGCAGGCCGGCGGCGCTTCTTCCGTCAAAGGCGCGGCTGCTGTCCATGCTGCTGGTGCTGAAAGCCCGACGCTTAGCAGGTCTTCAGAAAGAGGCGGCCAGACACCAGAGGACCCCTCCCGCCTCGATGCTTCCTCACCCTCAAGAGGAGATCCGAACCGCGTCGTCTCCGACCAGCCGTGCGCATCCAAATCCCCCAAACTGAGGAGCAAAACTCCGAAAGGTGGGGAGGCCGGCACGGCGACGAGCGGCAGCAAGAAGAGCTCCAAAACCACGGTGGGCTGTGGACCCGGTTTCTGGAAGGAGGGATGCTTGCAGTCCGAGTTGATACAGTTTCACTTAAATAAGAGCTTGGGAAAGAAAGGGACAAAGATGCAGACGAAATCAGCATCACCGCCGGCCTCAGAGCCGGAGCTTTCCCCCGAGCCCGAGTGTTCAAAACCAGCTCCACAGCCAGACCAGGGATTGCAAGACGAGCTAGAGAAGCTGGAGGATGAAAACGAGGACCTTAAGGTAAATGTTTAATGCATTTTAAAGCATATATTTGTTTGCACAATGTGTCACTTGCGCAATGGGAGCACCTGTTGTCTGTCTATAGGCTGCATGTTTACTGCACGCTTTAAAATGATGTTAAAAAAAGGCTCTGATCAGTTTTTCTTTGTGGGCCCCGGTTGGAGTTATGGTGAAGCTAATTTTTTCCACTGTATTTAAGATTGAGATCGAGGAGATGCGTGCAGAAATGGATGAGATGAGGGACACCTTTTATGAAGAGGACGCCTGCCAGCTTCAGGACATGCGCAGAGAGCTGGAGAGAGCCAACAAGAATTGCCGGATCCTTCAGTATAGACTGAAGAAGGCTGAGAGGAAGAGACTCCGGTTTGCAGAGAGTGGCCAGGTGGATGGGGAGCTGCTCAGAAGTTTGGAGCAAGACCTTAAGGTGAGTCAATGACCATCTAAGAAAACATATAGCATTTCATCTCTCTGTATAATAGCTTCTCTCTTTCCTCATGTATTGGTAAATTAGGTGGCAAAGGATGTGTCTGTGCGTTTGCACCATGAGCTGGAAAATGTGGAGGAGAAGAGGATGAAGACAGAGGATGAGAATGAGAGGCTGAGGCAGCAGCTTATCGAGGTGGAAGTCACCAAGCAGGCCCTGCAGAATGAACTGGAGAAAGCCAAAGAGGTGAGGGAAAAGATGGGAGAATGGTTGTTTCATCCCATGTGTGCTTTGAAATTCTAATAGTTCTTATTTAAATTATAGCTGGAACTAAAATTAAAGTTCAGGTAAAAATCTAATAAAATAACAGTTGAGTAGATTACAGCCTGAGCAAAGGGGAACAGAACATTATAGAATAAAAGGCTGTCATTATAAAGATGGAATAAATATAATCTATCAGGGCTGTCAGGGTTGTAAATTGCTGTTGAAAATTTAATTAGGCTAAAAATAATCTTCCAAAGTCGTACATAAACCCAGTTAATCCCATCAGTGACCACCACTGCCCAGATGTATAATACCCCTTTTTAAGATGTGGGAGATACCCATTCATGCCAACAATGACGATATGAGTCACAAATGGCAACTTTTTAATGTTAATGTTAAATGTTTAGTGTTATTTGTTTCTAAAAGTATCTTAAATCATACTGAGGTCATTTGATTTGAAGTTAAATTTTTGACCTGATATGTTCCTGAGGGGGACTTAAAGCGTCATGTTATTCCATGACTAAACATTCAGGGTTCTATAAATCTGGATGACGTCACTGGCTAGTGACTTCAGTAAGAGAAAAAGTGCGCTGATGATGATGATGATGATGTAACCACGGTTTCCCTGCAGCTCTCACTAAAGAGAAAAGGAAGTAAGGATGGGCCAAAAGCAGAGAGGAGGGCTCCACAGACCCCAGCCGAGGTGAGTCAGCATCATTAGATTATAAAGTTATCAACTTCAATTAAGACGTTTAATATTGATGTTGTTTCTGGTGCAATTACCAACTAGGTATCAGCAACTCATTTGTTGTATAGTAAGCTTGAGTAACCTAAAGGGAAAAAATAACTTTACAATATGCACTGACGCAATAAATGTCTTTCTGGAAGTCTTGATATTTAAGCATGCTACAAAACTGGTTTGAATTTATGGAGGAACTATATTGCTTGTGTATTTTCCTCCATGTTGACTTTGTGTAAATACACGTACAAATCAGTCGCCTGAAAGTAATCTGCAAATACACAAAATTTTGTCTCTCGCCTTAGGAAGAAAATGAGGATTTGAAATGCCAGCTGGCCTTCATCAAGGAGGAGGCCATCTTGATGAGAAAAAAAATGGCAAAGATAGATAAGGAAAAGGACCGACTGGAGCAGGAGCTGCATAAGTATCGATCCTTCTACGGAGACGTGGACAGCCCGCTGCCTAAAGGTGAGGCTGGGGGGCCTCCGACCACCCGAGAATCAGAGCTGAAGCTCCGCCTACGCCTGGTGGAGGAGGAGGCCAACATCTTGGGGAGAAAGATAGTGGAGCTGGAGGTGGAGAACAGGGGGCTGAAGGCTGAACTGGATGACATGAGGGAGGACAGGTACTTTCATACATCAGATTCCTGATGGTTAAGCAGTAGATAATGATGGGTGAAATTTCATGATAGTTTTTAAGGAATAAGAAAGTAGATTTTTTTTTTACGATTGGCTTCAACTTCAGTGTATAGTGCATTTATCAGTTCCTGAAAATGGAATGAGAAACTTTAAGCTGTAACCTAAAACTTGCAAAAATGTTCCCCCTCCTAGCATGGCTGCATCAGGAGTGGATAGCTCTGGCAGTGGAGGTCAGCAGTGCAGAGAGCAGGGCGAGGCTCTGTTAGAGCTCAGACAGCAGCTTCAGCTGGTGGAGGACGAGGCCGAACTTCTACGCAGGAATTTAGCAGATGTGGAAGATGAGAACAAAAAGGTATGCAGTTAAGACTGCCTTGTTATTGAAGGACAACGTAGCTACATAATCTAGCTATGATAAATATTGATTGTACATAAATTCTATGTGGGACTGGCATTTAATTAGTTAACCCTCTATTTGGACCCTTGTTTCAATCATTATTACAACATACCTCAAATTATACAGTATATTATTTAAGATATGGAAAGACATTTCATAGCAGCTAGCATATGTAGCTATATTCACAAATGCCTTTTCGGGGTAGCCTGCATGTATGTATGAACTATCGTCATGTTGTCGACTACTGACGTCATATCATTGCATTTGCCATCTTATGTGTTTACAAAAATGCCTCAACCAGGCTCCTCTGTCAGTCAGTGGGTCAAACTTGATTAAATCTGATTAAATCTACGTCATAGTGGCTAAATTACTGTAAATGGCTTGACCATGAACAGGTCATCTGGAAATCTGTCAGAGCAGGTAAAACATGAGCTTGCATGTTTGCCTGGTTCCTATAGGCAACTAGTTAACACAATGCTGCTCAAATTCAGTGATGTCAGCTTTCATTGTGTGTGTTCTCGGTCCTCGTGTGTCTGGTGCTATTTTTAGAACCATCAATGACTTTAAGGCCTTTGAAAGGAAAATGTCTGAACTATTCATACCTGCTGCAATACATGCACAAGGAATAATATTCAGTTTCATCTTTAGGTGACAGGTGAACTTAATAAACTGAAGTACAAGGCCGGGTCCCATGAACCTGGATCCAGACATGGAGGAGGTTTGTGGATTTTTTTTAGTTGTTGTTGGAAGAGGAAAAAACATCTGCAGTTATCTGTTATTGTGCCTAATAAATCTGTGTCTGATGAAAGATGGGTTTCATAAAGGCTCCAGGTATTGCACATTAAAGTCTCATTTGCTGTTCCACTTTTAACTGTTGCCTTGTCTCAACCCCAGGAGGAGGTGACCCCGCTAAAGTGGAGGGCCTGCAGGAGGAGCTGAAAGTGGCACGTCTGCAGATCAATGAACTGAGTGGCAAAGTAATGCAGCTCCAGTACGAGAACCGAGTGCTGCTCTCCAACATGCAGCGCTACGACCTCGCCTCTCACCTGGGCATTCGCGGCAGCCCAAGGGACAGCGATGCAGACAGTGACGGAGGACGAGACGATGACACTCCTTCAGCCTCAGCCTCCTCGCCTCGCCTCCTACCGCCTCATCGCAAGCGTGAGGGCCCCATTGGAGGGGAGAGCGACTCAGACGAAGTGAGGAACATCCGCTGCCTCACCCCGACGCGTTCCCATTACTCACCTGTGGACAGTCGTTTTTTATCCAGAAGCCTGAAGGACCGACAACAGATGATAGACATCCGCATCGAGGCGGAAAGGCTGGGTCGGACCATCGACAGGCTCATCGCTGACACCAGCACTATCATCGCCGAGGCCCGTGTGTATGTCACCAACGGGGAGCTGTATGCAAGGCTGGATGAAGATGAGGAAGGTGGCAGGTAATAAAAACATGAAAGTGATAAGGAATCTCAATATTGCTTAAATTAACCCATTTTATAATGACATTACTCTGATATTTAAAGTCCAAATACCTCATTTTCAAAGGATCAGAGAGCATGAGCTGTTGTATCGTATCAACGCTCAGATGAAGGCTTTCAGGAAGGAGCTGCAGGGCTTCATAGACCGACTGGACGTCCCCCGGCAGGAGGATAAACAGGCAGAGGAGCCACTGTCTGTAAGCAAATGCAAACCACTAAATAGGAATGAATTTAATGACTGTCATTTTCTTGTTCTCTAACATGCACCTTTCTTCTTGCTTGTCAATCTTCCCTACACTTCCCCCATTTCGTCATTCATCCATCAAGATGTTCCAGCCCATTATTTTGCTGATCCTCATTCTTGTTCTTTTTTCTTCACTTTCTTATGCCACCATTTTTAAATTGGTATTCCTTTTCACCTTGTTCTTTGTTCTGTAAAGCGCTCACTCAGTACCACATTATGTACATTTTCATTTTTTTTATTTTTGTTTCTTGTTCATTCATTTCAATTCTTTTACGTTGAACATGTCACAAAAGGTCACTGAAGGTACAGGACATTATCATTTTCCATGTATGATCCAAACCACACATCTACTCAGATGCATT
This sequence comes from Labrus bergylta, assembly GCF_963930695.1. NCBI lineage: Eukaryota > Metazoa > Chordata > Actinopteri > Labriformes > Labridae > Labrus > Labrus bergylta. The sequence goes on along the minus strand of NC_089202.1, from coordinate 5,166,878 downwards.
CAACATTACTGGAGGCTAAACATCTTGCAGCGACGGTGGAGTCTTAGGTGAGTGTGTCATTACATTTTATTGACTTTGACGATTAGTTTGCACCATTTTCCCTCGATTGGGGACATTTGCAATTCAAGCATTGTGACTTCTAACTGAACTGTGGTCTTATGAGCAGAAATAACTAGAAACTCCTGTGTGGGTGTGCAGGGCCTTTAATTCGATTTTATGATGTTTGGAGAACTTTGTTGTTGCAACTGTAGTAGTCAAGAAAATATTTAATGCTGTTTACAGGCAAACTGTGTTCTCCAATGTGTAAAGATATCCCTGTTTTATCTTAATAGCTTACTGTCTGGTTTGTGTGCAATATTTTGTTCAGTTTATGTCGTTTTAATGGGTTTGGAAAGCCAAAAGATCAAAAGATGTTCTTTACACACAACACTGACTTAATCCGTTCGATAGCAGCTTTCAAGATGTATGGGCAGTTGGCCTACATTAAATACTTCAGTCAATGTTAGGACAATGGGGCACCCTGAGCCTATACACACCAAAAATGCAGATTTACAGTAACAACATTGGCTTAAAGTTACTCACACACCATCATCTGCGATTGAAAAAAAATACACCTCTTTTCTGCCAAGTTCCTCTTAGGCAACTCTGCTGCCTGAGTCATAACTTCTGTCAACATAATCAAATGTGCACGAGTAATCTGATAGTAGCATTGATATTTCATCCATATTCTGACTTTGCTTATGTGACATTAGAGCTGTGTAAAAGTGCCCTTGGTGGGTCTGTAAAAAACAGCCAAAAATGTGCTGATGGGGGGAGGGGGGGAAAGGGGGGGGGTCTGTTTAAAACTAGCAGACCTGACCACCAAGACGGGCACAGAACCGATCCACTTCTTTCATCCCACCGGTGGGATGTTTTACGTCACACATTAGGGCCAGCTGTGGAGAGAGAGAGAGAGAGAGAGAGAGAGAGGAAAATAGAGAGAAAGGAGGATTTTCTTCTCGGTGATGAATGCATCATTTCAGCTGGAGCCACTCTTCGGTTCTTTTTATAACGTAGACTCCTACATTCCTGTCCAGAGTTCACTTTAGTTGCTTCTTTGGCTAAAATGTAGCTCTAGTGGCTGCTGTTAAAGGATATATGATCTAATGCAGCGTCCATAGGACATCAGAGGAAGAGGTAAGGGTCTACTCTACTACCTTACTTTAATGTTACTCTGCCTACTTAGCCTACACAGAGACAATATCAAAACTAAAACATAGTGACTAATGTCTTTAATCAAGATGATTAAAATCCCACCCCTCGTTTTCCCTCTCTCCCACGCTAAGAAAGCAAATAGACATTGCAGAAGAGTTGGAGTAACGTAGCCTACTCCTGCTGCCTGATGAGAGAAGGTACGTAAACTAAATGGCATTTTAATAGACACAACAAGACACCTACCGCATATTTTAAAAGTGTAACTGGCATTAAGGGAAACATTACTACTCGCAAGTTTGAGTAAAGCATCGTTTTGCCTCTTAAATCACTGACGCGGCGTAAATGTTTGTTGCCATGGATACTGCGCAAAGTTGGTAGGTACAGCCTGAATCCTGCGACGTAATTAGAGCAGACGGGTGTTGATTAACGGATGTTTGCCTACTCCTGCCAGACGCCGTTCAAGCTCTCTGGCCTCGGGAAAACAAACTCTTGGTTACAGGGGGGGTAAAAATACTCCCCCATGCTCTTACATCAATGAGCTCCTGGATATTTTTGGTAGAGTCTCCCATTCGCGTCGGAGCGGGTTACTGGGTATCTGTTTTTGCCAGCTCTGGATTGTCGCCTACAACGAGCCAGTGCAAAGAGAGAGAGAGAAGACACACAGCGTCCTGAGATTATGATACAAACATGTGAAGGAAAAACAGTGCAGTGGAGAGGTTTTTGGAGCACAAAGGGGGTGCTGTCAGGACTGTGAATGACCTTGTCTCTGTGAGGATATGGAGGGGACAAAAGCGTCCAGTCCCGACGCCTTTGAAGCGGTGGCTGCTTTGTGGCCGACAGTGGACTTGGCCGGGTTTGGATAATTGACGCATTCAGAGCCCTACAAAGTGTGCAGAACTGTATCAAAGTTTTTTCAGCGTAGCCTATGCTTTAAATGGAGACTTTCAAAGTAGTTTGGTAACCAGCCTACTTTTCATTTTTCTGTCTCAAGTTGTGTTTTGTTTGTTTTATTTTAATGCGTTGGAGGAATGTGGAGTACGTTTATGAACGGCTCGGGGCTGCATGGCGGGGGCAGCAGCAGTAGTAGTGGTGGTGGTGGTGGTGGTGGTGGTGGTGGGGGCTACGTCCCGTCTCAGGGATGGGAGTTCGTGCCGTGCACCAGGATGGATAGGACAGATAGAGGCAGCAGGGGCAAAAGCCGCAACCCCCTGAGGAGAATCTCCTCTCCGCCCACCGTCTTCAGTCAGGTCTTGGAGCCCCAGTTCACCGCCGCTTCACCGGGCGTCGGAGGAGAAGGTGGAGCGGGGGGGTCACAGCTCGAGTTTCTAACAGGACAAATGTGGCCTGGTGCTGAACCCACGCAACAGCAACAAACACAACACACAACACGGCTTAAAAAGAAACTGGAGGATTTGAAAAAGCGGCATGTGCAAGACAAGGAAGAATGGATGCGGGAGAAGGAGTCATTGTTGAGAGAAGTAGCTGACATACAAGTAATTGTAAATACATAGAGTTAAGGTTAATTGTGTGCGTGTGTGTGTGCGTGTGCGTGTGCGTGTGTGTGTGTGTGTGTGTGTGTGTGTGTGTGTGTGTGTGTGTGTGTGTGTGTGTGTGTGTGTGTGTGTGTGTGTGTGTGTGTGTGTTGTGTGTCTGATGCCCCAAAATATGCACTTACAGGTGTTATTGTCAGTAATTTGGTTGAATTTTCTGGTGTCAACCTAGGGCTCAATACAAAAAAAGTGATATAACTATAAAGCAATTTAAACATGAGTTTGTTATCAAGTGTCAATTTCCTACTTACTTGAAAAACCTCACATAGGCTACATATTGAATGTGTTACACTGTTATCTGCCAGACTATAGGGAATACATATTTGGTTGACAAGATTCCTGCGGGCTGTGCTCCTTTGCAGGGAGGGGAGAACAGGAGAATTCTGCTGGACCTGAAGACGGTTTTGGATGAGGTGCAGGCGGAGGTGAAGAGAGAGGAGGAGAAGAGGAGCGATCTGCAGCTACAGTACACCAGAGACAGATGTGCCTGGGAGCTGGAGAAGGCTGAGCTCAAATGCAGGATTGCACAGGTAACAGAGAAATGATGATGATGATTAGATGTGGGCTTGTGTGTGCAGCCAGGTATTTGTATCTTACACAGAGAAACACAACAGTAGTAGAAAGGTTTCATGCTGTCCTTAAAGGAAACTACTTTGTCATTTCTATCTCATGTTCAATTTTTCATGTCTTTGCATGTCCGGCCTCAGGTTTGGTGTAAATTAGGCTTGTCACTTTAACCACCCACAGGGCATAGTGATAAGTCACCCTGGCATTCACCCAAGCTAAGCCTCAGCTTAGAGAAAAGATTTGCACTGAGGAGACGAATGTAGTTATCCCCGCTCAGCCAGACACAGACACCCACCTTGGCTTAAACAGCAAACTCTAAGTACATGCAATATTAACCTACTGTTTACTTGGACAGTTCAGTTTGTTGAAATTGGCAGAAGTACTAAAGAGTTAAGCTTGCACATCAGTGTCATGCTGGGTCAGGCATTGCACGGATCACTTGAAAGATCTTGCATGGATGTTCTTTAAAGCAATTTATCATTTTTTTACTGCTACATTCAGAAGATAGATTTATTTGGTTAAACAGAAAACCTAAGCAGAATTGCTTTTGGAACTGTAACTTTAGCTCAGAGTTTCATATCTCAGATTTTCTTTATTTTTCTTATGATGTTGTGACGCCACCATCTCAGCCAGTTGAGTCTCATATGATTCCTATCAAAGACTTAAAACTGATTAGTCACGCTTTAAACCATCACACAGCTTTCTTTTGTTTGGGCTCTGGAGCTACAAGACAAAAACAAATGGTATTTTTAAGTAGAGCAAAGAAGCCCAGGAATTCCATTATGTGGTGCTGCAAATTAACAAGGTGGTGCTGTGACACTGCAGAGCTGCCGGAAAAGACCGCCGATGACACCATGACATGGGAATGCAACATAGTAACACGCTTTTACCACATCACACACACGGATAGTTTAACATGTGAGTAGATGGCAAAGCTCTTCTCCAGGTCCTGCTGGCTCTGTGCCTTCTCATAGTGTGGATGACTGAGCATGATAAAAACAGACATTTACTGTCCTGTTTTGTGTTTGTGAGGCCAAGTGTGGCAGTTGAAGAGGCTTATACTACTGCTGGAGATTATACCATGATGTGCACACACACACACACACACACACACACACACACACACACACACACACACACACACACACACACACACACACACACACACACACACACACACACACACACACACACACACACACACACACACACACACACACACACACACACACACACACACTGATGTTTATGTCAAGATGCTCCTATGAGGCTTTTGTCTTAGTATCTGTTGAGTCTGAGACGGTTTCCACTCATCTGAATCAGACATATCTGATTGATTTCGGAGAGGACAAATGTCTCTATATATATATTTTTTTTATAACAGTTTCAAAGTCATGTGGAACACTATAAATGTACATCATTTTAAACAGAACATGCACACACTCACAGTCAGACATTTCTAAATCAATCACAAAGACTAACCGACCAAAGGGAATGTGAGTTGGATTTAAGCCATGCTAGGCGGGGTTAGCTACGCTCTAAGAGTTGTTTTGTCCTGATACCACATCCTGCCACATTTGATAGTTTCGGGACATGTTTACTGAGTGCTAATCTGGGCTTTATCATCAGGTTCAAAATAAGTTAAGTACATTTTCTAGAATGTTTTGCGGCTAAGTTATGAAATAACAAATTATCTCCAACATGCACAACATGTTTTGACAAGACGTTCTCAAATAGGATTTGGGTAGATGTGTTACAGGTCTATAAAGACATTTAGGTTAAACACAGATGCATTGGATATTTGGCTGATATCTTAGACAAGGTTGTTAAAATCATAACTTTTACATTCCAGTCCAGTTCTAGTTCTTTATATAATCACTGTATCTAGTTTGCTCCTTAAACTTACATTAACAAATCAGATTAAGGCAACAATTCAACCAGCTGGACCACTGAAACGATAGACAAGCATACTCATAGATCAATGCAGAAAGGCCAGTGGAGCAAAGTGGATGTAACCTAATTTCATTTCAAAGTTAAATGTGAACAATTTCAGCATGGGTGAGAAGCTCCTCTGTTATTTTCCACCTGTAGGTTACAATGTACCAATGCAGAGGAGATGCCAGTTATAGCTCAGACAGAGCACAGGGTGTAAAAGAGGTATTGTGAGGGCAGTCTGAAGTCTGACACTGAACACAGATGAAGTAGTATGTGTTGTGTGTCTAATAGCTATTTGATGTAATCACGTAAGTCAGTTATAGTCAATAGGGGGGCTCAGCTGAACTACTTCTTGCAGTTTTCTGGGACATACTTGTTAATATTCCACTGCTCGCTCTGTGTGTTCATTATTGCACTTTGTAGGAAGACTGAAAGTAGCAGCACCATTTGAAGGCCAGAAAGAATACTGTAGAGGATTACCGGAGCAGCCAAGCGTATTATACAAACCTGAAGTCTGGGAGTGGAATAAGTGGAGGGTATTTAAGGACCTGGGTCAAGTTAATTGGAATTTTGAGGTAATTTTAAGTAAAGCACAAAGTGAAATAGCATTGAAGGTGAAGATGGCATTCTATGTTCTCAACCAAGAGGATCAACATGTTCACTGACTCGATTGCTACATAATTGCTTTAAAGATTAAGTTTCATGCATATTTTACGTTTACATGTGTGTCTAATGTTTAGCTAATTAACTTCCCTTTGGTAGATATTTGACAGGGCTAAACTGTTTGTAGCTTCAAACCGCAGGTTCTCCACCAATCATTATATTGTCATACACTTTCTATACCAGAGATTATGGGTTATAATCACTAGTGAGATAAATTAGCATCATATCAGTTGTAGCCTATCAACAATTGCATGCTTGTTCTATTCCTAAGATTTTAATTACACAGCTCTCTTCACAGTGAGCTATGGCTGTGAATGTAACTACTGTATGTTGTTTCCACATCCTTTTTGGGCACTCCTACCACCAAATACCAAGCAGGCATCATGAGGTCCCAGGAAGAGGTCTAAGGCCGGATATTTCTAGGCATATTTCTCCGCATGCCACTGATTTATGAAAGCTTCTGGCAGCTAGGAGACATCTCACTCTGCCTGAGCAGCCAACTCCCCTCCCCCTTTACCTCGTATCCCCACCTCCCCAAGGAATGTGACATTGTACAAGGCTCTGTGTCCGCTATTTATAGTGGGTCACTGTGGTAACACCGTTACCTATATACAGTGACAGGCAGGGTGTCAAGGATGGCAGAATATCACTACTTGAGACTGATCTGAAATTTTGTGTGTGTATGCATACACAAGTGTTTAATCCCTGTGCTAGCTTAAACAGTGTTGACCAATGTTCCTGTTTGCATGTAAAGTTCCTCCAGAACTTTCCTTATAGAATAAACTTTTCATCTACTGTCTCACAGAAAAAGATTTCCAGTCCTTTATTTTGACACTTTTTCATGCACTCTCACTGCTTGTTTACATTTGGATGTTTAAATAGACTGTGGACAGCACCCATCATCATCTGTCTGTAATTGCGGAGAACTCTGAGAAGAGCCACAGGCAGACAAAAAGAGTCAACTTTTTTTTTTTTTCTTCTTCCAAACCATCACTTCATGACCCCAGGCCACAAGCAGAAATAGACCCGTGACCGGGGCTCGTAAGAAGGCTTTGGTTGCTGCCTGTGACTGAACACTGAAATAACACACTCAGGCATGCTCATATGCATTCTGTCCCTCTTACTAACACACATACATACACCAGACAGAAACACACACACACTCTCTCTGAAGTACAAATATATATGCTCATGCACAGGCATTGTCTTGGGCTCTTTTCAGTTCCAAAGCCAAAACATGTTCTCCTTAATAGCAAAAGAAGGAAATACATACACACATATTAGCCCCAGAATGTACAGACCTATGTTCCAAAAATAAACCCTAAATTATTCTTAAAAAAGAAAGCCTCCAAATCATAGAATAACATGTAGGATATTTCAGATTGACTTTGGGTTATCTAATCTGTGAAGTACAAATCAGACAGAGGCATTGAACCTCGGACTGGCTTTTTCAGAAGTGGGGCATCATTTTCAAATGTTATTGAATTATTCTCAATTTAAGCACATCATGTTTTGACTAGAAGTTCTTGGCCCCAACACACCAAAATTCCATGGGTATTTCCCAGGGTTTTTTTTCATGTGAAAAGGGCATTGAGTTGGGGCACTCAGTAATTCTCATTAGAACTGTCCAGAATGTCCAATAAAAGCTGATGAAGTTGGCTCTTTCCAAAGTCAGTGTTGAAAAGAATCAGAGGTTCTGTGTTATTTGTGCTGAGAGATACCCTTTGTAACTCTTACACCAGTGTATCATTTGACTACAGCTGCATGCGTCCTCTGCAGACCCATTCTTCTGTGTGTGAATCTGCCATATCCTGTTCTGTATCCTGTGTTAATGAGGTACAATAGGAAACATCATGAACCCTGATCCCATGAATCCCATGAATGATCTTAACAGGATATTTTCATCTTTCAACCTACTATGTTTTCTCCCTCTTCCGTCCATATAAACCCACTCACACTTGTCCCCACGGTGCCTTATTCTCCCACTTCCTCCTCCTTTTCTTCCTGCCACTCCTTCATTCTCTCAATTCCACGTTAAACAATTTCTCCCACTCCAGATTTGCTTGTCATGTCATCTGGCTCTCCAACTGCAATTTATCCAATTTATCACTGCTGACTGCTTTTTTCACTTTCTGTCCCACTCCTTCCCATCCAATCCTCCTCTATGCTCTCTCCACTCCCTGTCTGTTTCTCTCTCTTCAGTTGGAGGCTAGAGAGGGTGCAGGTTTGGTCATTGGAGGGGTCCGTCCAGCAGCAGGTCCTGGCTCTGTGGCGTCTCAGAGCGCTCGAGAACAGCACAGTGAGACCTCAACGTCCCGCCTGGAGAGGGAAGAGCAGAGGCGTCTCCTGGCGGACACACACTCGACCGCCATGGACCTGCGCTGTCGTCTGGAGCACAATGAAAGGGACTGGTCCAGAGAGAAAGCAGAGCTGCTGGAGAGGTTCAACGTGGAGAGGAGGGAGTGGGAGAGCCAGCTGAAGGATATGCAGGGGAAAATTGAGGAGGTGAGTGTTCTAAATGTGTGTATCTTAATGAGAAAATTACCCAATTTGAAAGGTTTAGTAACTTGTTTTTTTAAGACTGAATTTAGATAAACTAAAGAAGAAACTACACACAAACCCTCAAAAGGTATTTTTCTGACAAATCTCTATAGTTTTGTCTATGATATAAGAAGTGGTTCTGCGGTGATGAGAGATATTTAAAGAAATGTACATCCCCCAATAAATGGCCGAAAACTAATTTCACAAAATTTTAAAATGACCCTTAATTATGTTTTTTTTTGTTTTTTTAACTTGTAAAGCTCCTCTAAAGAATAGTTCAAATATAAAGAATCAGATTGACATTATTAATGATGGCTCTTTATGAGCTTTAAAAGCAAACAACAGCATCAGCATGAAGATTGACTTTCTCTATATTGTAGTTTTAAAGGAAAGAAACTGCTGCCGTGGGGTAGGTGTCAGATGATTTACAGCGTGCTGAAGAAGTAGCCTTTTGCTGACAGTCAACAAACAGAAAAATGAACCACTTTGTCCACAGGAGGCAATAAAATTGACAAAGGCAAAGTTTCTCCCAGGATCCCCCCCCCCTCCCACACACTTTATCATGAACCCAAAAATCAATCAATTAAAAGTTGTAACTTTTTCAGCTAGATGGGTTTGAGTGTTGGAGTTCCGAGAGATTGTGGATAAGAAAGTATTACAATAAGACAGAGAAGGACGTAATTCAGAGCAAAGATATAGACTCTGGGGACAGGAACACAGTAAAGAATACAATATTTTATCAATAGCATAGGACATGAGTGTTTTTAATGAAACAGTTGGACAGAGTGTTAAGGCTGGGGAACAATTTGCTAAGACAAGAACACATGGCCCCTTGAGACCAGAAAAAAAAAGAAGAAAACAGTGGAAGAATAAAGCAGGCTGAAAGTCAGCACTCCCATTTAGACATTGCGTGATGGGTGGGGAGACCAGTCAACATGTAATGATTCCTATTTTAGGAACGCGTGTTCAGAGGCCAGAGGTTCACTCATTTTATTTGAAAGAATTATTTGAGTGTTTTCAGTCTTCTGTGGTTTTAATATTGTTAAAAGATGCTGTCTTTCTGAAATCTCATTATTCCATGTAAGATAGTGCAGGAGTGTAAATGCAGTTTATTATTGTAATTATAATCATATAATTAGCCCAGACATGTTGTTGGTTAAATACGATCTCATTTGGAGAATCCAGTGAAAGATGAGTCATTCAGTCATTGAGTCACAAAAGTCTAGACTATAGGCACATGGTTTGTACCTCCTTACATCCAATACTGTGACTCAAGTGTACCATTTGGATGGCTCTAATGGAATATTAAAGGTTCAATAAGTGCCAGTATTTTAGCAGCAACTTATCTGCACATGCTTAAACCTGCTAAATGGCAGGTACTTAAACAGACAGATTCTGGTACATAGGACATCAAACTATTTAATTCACACAGAAATTTCAGGCTTGGCTTTTGCAGATTCCTTTTTTGTCAGAACATTTGATTCAGTAATTTCTGCTGGGATGCAAAAGGATGTTCATTAAATGTAAAAAATGCTTCTGTCCTACCTTTTATGTAATAGCACCTTCAATTCTTGCAGATCTAATGTTGGTATTTTGTAAGAAAACATTGAAAGACTAAAGCAGCAAAAATATTGATGAATGATGGCACATTAATAATTTTTTCCCTTTTCTAGCTGTACTGTGAAGTGAGGGCAAAGCGAGAAGGGACTGGACTAATCAGCGGGAGGCAAGATCACGATGATGTTTTACACCGACTCAGCATACGCTCAACCAGCACAGGCTCCAGTCTACTCAGTGACAACTCGCGCTCGGAGCTGCTTAGCAGCAGCAGTCAGTCAGAAAGAATGGGACATTCATCTTTAACTGGTTTAGGTAACAACAGAAACATCCATGGCAATGGTTGTGCTGGCACAGGGAGTCACGACCCAACCTGCTTCCAGGCAGACCGCCTCTGTGAATTTAACACTGGTGGTCAGTTCACTCCGAGTGGCATGTCACATCCTGAGCTGCCTGATTTGAGATCCAGAGGCACTTGGCAAAAGGACCCAGTCAGTGAAAGCAAGGACGCTGTGGATACAACTGAGCTGGAAGCTATTTTTAATGATTCACCTGGATGTGGAGTGCCAAAGAAAAATGTGTCTAAAGAAGCTGAAGACAAAGTTCATGCAAGTCCTGAAGACAGTACACTGTGGACAGAGCAGAGTTATGGCAGCGACAAGAAGAAGAATACCACAGCTCTCAATGCTGTGAGTATTTCATACTTTTTTGTATTTGATAAAATTCTTTATATACAGCCCACATATATTGTTGGTGGAAAGAATGTTGTCTTTGCTGATCGTCAGTGCTCCTGTAATATTTCCTGTGTACCCGTATTTTTCATTCTACTGTGTCTTAGAGTAGATAATCCTCTTTATTTGCCTCACTTTTATTTTGAAAGAACTTCAGCAATACACAGAGTCCAACTCGTCTTATTTTGTCTGTTTCTTCTTCTGTGCGTCTCAGGCTCTGAAGGAGATAGCCCGTGTGAGCGAGGAGCTTTGTAGCTACCAGGATGAGATCAGAAAGAAGAGCGGGGATAAGAGGTACATAAATCCCTTAGCTGTGTTCACCTTCTGGCGCCAAAATGGGACAGTGATAATCACTCCATCTGTTTCCAAGCACTTACTGTGTATGATACTCTTAGCCATGTTTGTTAATGCTGTGAGTCAATAAGAAATCCTTTTTTTTTCTGTTAAAAAACAAACTCAAATATTGAATTATTTTTACATGTTCATTATACATTGACTGATTAAAGTAAATCGAGTTAAAGTGTTTTATTTTTAAAATATTTCAGGAATCGGTCTGGGTCCCTGTGCCTACCTGAGGAGAGAGAGAAGCAGTTTGGTTGTGATAATGCCAGTCTGCAAATAGATGAAGCTCCCTGTGACTTCAGCCAGATTTATGACGACCTTCGAGCATTGGAAAGGGAAAATTGGATCGCCTTGACACCAGATAACACCTGCCAGGCCAATGGAGGGTCGAGCAAATCGTGGAGAGAGACTACCCCTGATCCAGACAGCTACAGAGAAATACAGACAAGCACCGGAGAACTCTCTGATATTGATAATGCAGCACCACCCATCCCTCCCCGCGTCTCCTCCAGGAATCTGAGTACCCCCATCCACTTTGACACAGAACTACACATCCCAGAATCCCCAGTGACAACAGTGAAAAGGTGCCACAGCCCCTGTGTTCTAGTGGACAGAAAGTGTCACAGCCCGTCTATTGTGAGGAAGTTTGAGGCAATGCTGCAGGAAAATGAAGGAAAGGTTTTAATAGACGGCATGGTGGCATCCTGCTCTGTACCTGTTAATTCTAACTGTAACATGGGCTGCTGCCACAACCGCTGGTCCTGTGATGCAAGCAAGTTCACCAGTAGCAAATTGTCTGCAAATGGGACTGTGCAGAAAAGCTTCTCTGAAGTCAGCATATTGGCTGCAGGGAAACGCTCAGATTACAGCCCTGGTGTCGGGAACTTAAAAGAGCTACAAACTCCTCTGATTGTTAAAGATTTACCTGTAGATCTGCTCTTATCCTCTCTTGAAATATCCCCTGCCTGCCTCAACCAGCATGTCTCCAAAAGAAACATAATGCTGGAACAAAAAACTGCTGAGTTTAACAGAACTTTGTTTCAGGCAGAGATGGGTCGTGCCGCAGAGGAACAAGACGGCTTCACAGTAACAGATGTCTGCTCTGCGGGATGCACACCAGTCTTTTCAGCAACTAGTGCGTCATGTGAGGCGTTACCTCCCAGGGATACAACATTTCAGCAAAAGTCTAATGATGTAGCTACAAGCGTCATCAGTTTGCATCCTGAAGCCAAATTAGACTCCAAGATCGAGACTCCAGAAGTTCAACTCAGACAAAAGAAGTGTAGTCTTGGGAGTCAAGTGGTCAAAGTGAAGCAAGATATCCCCATTGACTTTTCATCTCAACAGCTACAGCTAGGACTCAGGGAGGCTGTCACAATAACCCCTGAGAGTCCTCCTCTCCATTCTGAAGTCAAGCACAAAGTTCAAACTGCAAGCAGTCCTTCCAGGAAAATACAACAGAGAGCCACAGAGGCTCTCTTTTCAGAGCCTGTCTTGCCTGCAGACACCCAGCCAGGTCAGGATGTGGATGGTTCCAGCTCTAAGAAAGAGAATCCCTGTGGAGCAAAGCCTCGTGCAGCCAGAGTCTCGCTCCAGCAATCTGCTGAGAACAAACAAAGACAGATGACAGAGCCAGGGCACCAGGCACAGCCAAAGCATGTGTCTGCTCCTGTTTACCAGTCTGACTCCTCCAGACCCGGGGCTCGATTGATGAATGACCATCCCTGGAAGCCCCTCACTCTGGCTGCGTACCCACGGCCAGAGGGATCCAGGTCCAACTACGGAGCAGTGGAAAGGATTCTGAAGAATTATGAGAGTGCAGCCAAGGAAAAACAAAACCAGAGCCAGCAGGACCTGAAGTCTTCAAGTCCTAACGTCAGTGTCAGGCAGAAGGAGAAAGTCACAGAACTGGACATGCTGGACATGGACCCTCTGCCCTTACTGGCCACCCTGAGACATACACATACTTCACACACCTCACAGACGCACACCACACATGCACAGCTCAGCAGCCACACTACCATTGGTGTGAAAGAGATACATCTAACTGTCCAGGTGGGTAGAGTCTGATGTCACTGTATTCACATTTCCATACATCAGCACCTGCCTTATCACAGATGATAACAGTTAAAAGCAATCTGTTGGTAAGCTGTCTATATTTTGTTTTGAATAAAATGAATAAGTTAACTGTATTTTAGGGCGATTACTCCAGTGGACATACTGATTTTCTTGCTGTTAATTCCATTTTGAAACACTAAGCGATTGCCCTTGAGTGAGGACAGCTCTAGTGGGAATGTTGTTTATTTCTGGTATGTGCTAAGAGACAGTAGCGGGCCAGAGCCTCCATTATAATCTGGGCATCTGGGCCATTCCACTGCTTAAAGGCTCCTAAGAAAGCGAAGTGGTGGTGTGGCATATCAAGTTTAAACTTGGCAGTAGGTCTAACACCCTCATCATAATATCTTTCATCTTCGCGTCCTTCCATGGAGTGTATGTCTTTTTTTTTATTGCAATTACAGAAGTATCTGCAAGGATCCAGCTGACTTATTGCCCTTGGCAGACCATGGAAATTAGAAATCTGGAGTGATTACGCTGCTTTAAAGTCATGCAAATGTTAAAGAAATTGTGGAAGCAATTATCAAACCAATTTTATTTGACCTAAAAAAAAAGAGAACAATCAAAGCACCACTTTAATTTCTGCTCAACCAGAGAGAACTGTCCGAAATAAAGTCCTGGACATTCTAAAGTTTTAGCCAAAGGGTAACACAACTGCAGAATATTTAAAGTATTTAAGTCCAGATGCTTTTCCCCCCCTGATCAAATGGAATGGGATCTACTTGTGTGACCTTTCCACATGAGCATCCTGAATTTATTAGCATTCCTGTTGTCTCCCCTAGGGTCAAGAAGACTTCAGATGGAACACGTGACAAAATGTAAAGTATCTGAGTGTGTGACTTTGAATGTTGATAGAACGGTGTGATTATCCTAAACGTTAATCCATTTGTTTCTCCACAGGAGGACAAAGAACCTTCAGTATCCTCTAACTCCATTCAGAAGAACTTCTCAAGGCCGGCCCGTCCTGCCAACAGACGTCTCCCCTCCCGATGGGCCAACTGCTCGCCCACCTCCTCTGGCTCCTCTTCTCCCTCTACCATCCCTGTTGTGCCTCCATCCTTCCCCATACACAAACACACTTCTTCATTTGCCTACTCAAACTCCTTTCACATAGAGGCCGTCATTATCTGACCTCCATCTAACTGTGGGACTGTACCGACAGGAGCCTTCAGTGATAACCTCTGAACATTTTCTTATCATAATTGATGTACATATCAAGCCCAGACTGCTCCTCTGCTCCTCCTACAGACTCAGAAAAGCTTTAGTTTTGAGTAAGCACTCATCTACAGAATGTATGTGGCATTTGGTGTACCCAAAACGACCATGGAAGGCAAGAAAAGGACTTGAAGTAGCTTCACTTTGCAGCAGTGTGCTCTGATTAACCTGCCAGGCTTTATGCAGCCTCTTTTCCAAGAACGATCAGATCCAATGCTTCATCTATTCATGGCAACCATCTAAATGGAAATCCTTTGCTCAGGTCTGGGTTCTAGCTCTGGTGTAGCCTTGCAGATCCACCAACAAGCTGATCTCCTCAACAGTACTCCCTCTGTTTTCTAAATTAGCTCACATTGAAACAGTCTAAAAATCAGATGATGTATTGAATATGTACTGTATTTTGTATTCTATGTGCAACATGTTTTGTGTTTGGTTTTTTTCTTCACAAAATATGATGTAACATCCACAATATGCAGCATCATGTTGGACCCTGAGATGAAGTGACTCTCAGTGTGCTGGACAAAGCAGTGTTGGTTTTCTGCCTTCTTGAATATTACCGTCAGTACATGCCTGGACTGTACCTTAACTGTGACTAATACATTTTGATTTACATTCTTCATGATTGCATTAACAAAACAATGTGAATGTGAGTTCCTTTTTTTATAAATTTGTACCAAAGGCTGGTTTCTTTATATGCATTTTCTTGATTTGAAAATTAAATGCATTGTTTGTAATGGCAAAGTCTTTGCTGTTCATCCATTGCTGATGTTTTCCAATCAAAATGTGTGTTAACCATCTTTCATGAGACTTTGCTTTTTGCATACTATAACTAATGTTGCTTATATGACACATATGAGAAAGCCTTTTTCTACCTTTACTAATACAGAATGGTCACATATCAGGACATTACTCAGCTGAGTAGTTCAGTGTTTTGGGTCAAAGTGTTTAATCATATCATCCAGAAGATAATGCCTTTGCTGTTCTTTGTGTAATAAACATAAGAACTAGAATATCTGTATTTTCTTTTTTTTATTTTAGCACCAAAGTACAAGTTTGTGTATTGTTTTTTTCTTATTGTTCAGCTTCAACTGACCTACTGGTATATGGAATAGACACACACAAATATTGTTTCTGGACAAATTATGAAGTGTGACTAAAAGCCCTAGTGAAACATCTTCCAAAATGATCAGCTGCCCATTTGACAAACCTGTTTGTCTTACTTCTTCTGCCTATTATTGTTTCTTTTCAATACTTTACAGAATAAGCGTTAAATTGAATTTGCCTCATGCATGTGCAGCCTTCCCCAATCCTTTGAGTGTGCAGGAACAATACGTTAATGCGTTCGGATAAACGGTCAAATGTTGCACAGGAATATTTTTGTGACTGCATAGGATGAAGCACCCCGACCACATTGCTTTTTCACTGCTTCAATGTTACTGACTCTCTTCTTTGGTGACACTCGGATCTCGTCCTCTTAGGGTTGATTGCAGAGCTTAATGACAACAGGCGAAACCGCTATTACTCAGATGATGTGGGTGTGTCACTCTGCTTCTCTCTGATATGTATACAGTATAAACACACACACACAAACACACACACTGTCCATTTATAGTTGTATGTAGTGACAGTGTGTATATTTCTTTATTAATATTAATGCATTTTCATTTTTGTAAGATATGTAATCAGCAGCATCTTTGTAACCTTTACTTTTATAGTATTTTCAGCACAGCCTGGTAGATGATCAGTTTGCATCTTTCTACACACATACACACTTATGCCCATTCACTTAACATAAACATTCACACACAGGCGTACACACCCGTGCCCCTGAACCCCTCACCCTGAAACCTGGCACCTTGGGGTGACTGAAATAGTAGATGCAACAATATTATGGTGCCAGAAATCCTAGCTCAGCAGCACTGATATAAATATAGATATAAATATTGTCATCCCTTCCTGATGCTCAGCCCAGCACTCCTCTGGCAGTCTCAGTCTCTTTTACTGTTTAGAGACTGCATAGACTCCCAGTTACTGGCCTTTTCTCAAGTTTGGAGGTTTCCAGATGCTCAAACCATTATATTAGTACAAGATGTTTTGGTTCCAGTACTGCTTAACGCAACTATACAATTGAAAGAATCTACGGAACAATTTGTATTTCATCATGAAACCAGAATAACCACAGTTTATTTGGGCTGTCTTTATCAAATAAAGACAGAAGCTTCTTTAAATAGCTCAAGGTGCCATATTAAGACATTTGTTTAAGTGTTTAACCATGTAACATTTTTATGCTGGCTGCATTATGTTGATTATATAATGTCTGGATTTGATCTTTGTCAGTATCAGGAGAACAACATGAAACAACCTTGAAAGGCAGGATACAGTCCCCATCATGACATCTTCATGGATTACAAATTGGTAGTGAGGCCAACAGCAGGATAAGCAACCCCTCTAATAAAGTCTCGACACTGTTGGTGGTGGCTGTGAAGGAAGGATGCATGATGTGATGAGGGCTGGACTGGGAAGCAGAACCCAGACACTGATTAGATGGATTGGAGGTGACTGGCATCGAGGAGGGTTAGAAATGTCAAAGTGATGACAGCAGAGAGAAGAACAGATTCAAAGTTTGACAGTGCAGGATGACTGACCGAGGTAATGGTAAAATCTGGTCAGTTTAATGCTTAGAGCGAAAAATCGCCCAAAATCCATGTTTCTGCCATGTTTGTAAAAAGTGAAGAAGTGCACTCTGGGATTGCTGAAAAGTAACCAACAAAAGATACAAAGCAAAAATATATATTCCCAATTCTAGTCTGATCTTTGAAAATGTTGTGCATCAAAGGGAGACACAACTTCTGCCAAAGACAAATAACTTATCAGACTGCTGTACACAAGATGTCCTCTGGTACATCAGTACATTTTGACCCTTCACACAGTGTGATCTGTTGCGTTTCCATCTGTCTAATGGGATGACTTTGTATTCTTTCTAACTCATATATTCAATATAGTTGTTCATGCTGCTCAAACTGCAACATCAGCAGTACTCTCAGGTCCTCTGATCAGGCTTTGCTTGTAATCTCTCTTACAAGACTTAAAACTAAAAGAAGACTTTTTGAGGCTTTAGCTCCTAAACTTTGAAACTGTCTCCTGAGAGCTGCGAACTCTGCAGACATTGTTTTAGAAAAGCCGATTGAAGATCTTTTTATTTAGACTTGCCTTTGTTTAATGTACTTATCTTGTTTATTGTCTTATGCGACCTCTGTGTGTTGCCGTTTAAATCTTTAAATGTGACGTCTGTTCTTAAAAGGTCCCACATAACAAACTTTATTTTCTTACTTCAATAACAAAGTTATCTATCAGAAAAATAAGATTCATTTTGACTTTCTGTGTGTTCACAATCCTGTTTATTTCTCTTGAAGTTTTCTTTGCAGAATATCTAATATTTGGATAGATATAAGGGTCAGTTTGTTTTTACTTTTATTTTATCAGGAATGTTCCCATCTAGAAAGAAACACTTTTACAACGGCGTCTTGGCCAAGACAGCAGCATATTATGCAAACATATTATGCAAAATGCACTTTACCATGGTTTTGTAAAACTAAGATGTGTCACTAGTCTGTCTCTAAACAAAGACAAAGATGAGGGAGAAAAGCATAGAAAGCACTTTTACAAAACACAGAGCGAGTTTGAGAGATGACATGCATCATGTGTTCATATATGTATACAACGTATTCTGAAAGTTTCAGTGTGGTTTCAAATACAAAATGCAAACAGGTGTTTTTACATTTCGATGGTATTAAAATACTTTTAAATTGCAGCTTACAAAATTGAGTTGCTGCTGCTGTTCGATTGTTTGCTGGCCCTCCAGTGTCTCCTGGCTCTCTGCCCTCCAGCTCCACTGACCTCCACTCCTCACAGGAAACCTCCAGGCCCCTGAGAGCCTCTGGCACCTGCCAACCTGCCATTCTTCCTGCCCTGAAATAGACCCTAACTGGCACTTATCTGATCTGTGTGTGTGTGTGTGTGTGTGTGTGTGTGTGTGTGTGTGTGTGTGTGTGTGTGTGTGTGTGTGTGTGTGTTTTCTTATCTTGGGGAGTTGGTATAGAGCCATGCTGACTGCAGCACATTCCCTGACTTCCTGTTGAGCCCCAGACAGCTGGAGATCGATCAGCGCACTGATGCATCACTTTAGAGGCCACATGCATTATAAACTGAAACACACACACAAAAGCACACAAACAACAACATTTGTGCATGCATATAGACAAAAGTGTGAAATGTGTGATTTCAGACAGACTTCCATTACCATCTGGAGTCCGCAGCAGATTATACAACAGCAGGGCGGACTTGCGGAGGATGAATGGGAGTGGACAGGTTATTAATGGTGAAGGAATAAAAGTTTATAATAAAGAATAATGCCAGTCAATCACCTGCTTACACAGACAATCATTAACAAAAGAAATGGTGGATGACTATGTGTGCAAATGTCTTTAAGCCTGCAGGTCACCCAGGTGCTGCACTTCACAGAGTGATATTCAGAGACAGGTTGCAGGCTGGCTGACCCAGCGTACTGTGCACACCAAAGAAGAGTCAGCGTGTCTGGAATGTGTGCCTGGGAAGAGTCCACCGACCTTTCTGAATTCCTTCCCCTCTTTTAAATAGACCGGAGAGGTGTGGGCTTTTATACTTGGATGAATCTATAGCAGTCTTGGATGCACTGAGCTGTATCCTTGTTGATGACCTTTCATATTTGTGGTAAAGTCATGAAGGACTTTTGATCCACAAAATCACCCATTTAGACAAAAAAAAAGTCAAACTTGAAAGGGTATATGCAAACTATTAAACGTGAAATTAAATGAAAACATTTTTGCTAAACTAAATTATCACTGATTATTTTAAAAAACTGTGAATTCAGTTTAGTCTATGCATGTTTCTTTGACTTTGTTTAGTTTGTCTATCTATAATCCAAGTGAAACAGAAAGGTCTGTTTTTACAGATTTGTTCAGTAGAGGATGTGTTGAATCAAAGTGAAGGATATATGCTCCCTATAGACACAGATCAGACCACAGGACAGGAAGAGTCTCAGTTTGCCTCTGTTCTGGCACATTTTCCCTCCTTTCCCCCTCCAAATCTTCAACTATTATTGCCCACCATTTTTTTTTAAAATCATTCGTAAAGATATGAAATGTCTAATGTCAATTGTACAAATCTTTATAAACCACAGTATTTACACTTGATTACACTCAGATATTTAACAGATCTCAAATTATTTTGATTATGTGCCTACATGGCTGTATGTTTATGACTTTGATCCAAGAGCACCACACACTTCTTACCTCAGAAAGGAAGCAGTCTGTATGATTATACATATTTCTAGGAAGTGGAAATAACCATAAATTAGACAAGCGCTGCACCTTTTTAGGATTTTCCCTCGACTCCCAACCATTGTCTATTGAAATGATTTCTAACCCTTTTATAAAATATATTTGAAAAGATGTAGGCCTGTGTTTTGCTTGTTTGGTTTGGCAACACTTAAAACCAACTCTGCGATCAGGCTTTTTGTTTGCCAAGATGCTGACACAATGTTGAACTTGGAAGTGTCCACAGTGGTATCAACATCAATTATCAGTCACCTCAAACAGGTCAGTAAAAGGTTAAAGTTAAGGTTTTGATCAAATAGAACCTTGTTTTGCTGTCTCACCTTCACGCTAATAAAAGCTTAAGTTATAGGCCATGTAAGTGTCAGCTGCCTGTGACAACGCTGTACCATAACTTGTATGTTATTTAAAGCTCCGTCAATACTACTGAATAAGGACATGCCTGTAGAGCCAGTTACTCTGTAAGCTGTGTTAACAGAGCTGAAAAAGACAAAAGGCAGACTTCCCTGTGTAGAGTTTTTGCTTTTGATAAATGGTATTACAGTTCATGTGAAACAATTATTCCCATAAGGGAGTTGTGTTGAATAAATACATCTCATTATCACAATTGTAAAATAAAGGAATACTTTTTTTTTTGCAAGAGTTTATGGTGTATGCCGAATACTATTTTAAGTAGTGGTATTATTCCGCCCCCCTGTGGAGAAACTGCGCAACTACCATGTATGTGCTCCACGATTTAGTTCCGAGGAATTCATGTTTCAAGGGGAACACATTTCAGTGTAACACCGCTCAACTGTAAATAAGCAAGGTTGGTGACTGTATTTTTTGTTGGTAAATGGCTTTCTATCATAATTAATATTATTCATATCGGACTATCGGAAGGTAAAACATGTTTCAAATATATTAACTGTATCTGCTGCTCTGTTTGTAGGAGTTACGACAAAATGTGTCAAATTAGAGATGGACACTAAAACCTTCGATGACATTCACTTTACAAATGACAAGATACAGTGATTTACAGCAAACCAACAAATGGTAAACCAATTTAAAACACTGACGTGAGACCATCGAATAGTTTTCGTAACCAAACATGCATGCTTACAAATCACTGACTGACAAATCACTGACAAAGTAACAGTGTTCACAGTGCTGCTTGTATTCTGTTAAAAGGTGCAACCCACAAATTCCTTTCCATTTGGGTTCATCACTATAAAACAATAAAGATGACATGACACTGATTTGTATACATAACAGATGTAGACTCTTTGTCTAGAAAACAGTTGTTGACAACATATGGTTGGCTCCTTCACAAATAAAGATCTGCTACAATTTAGGTGTTTCACCCATATAAGTTTACAGCTTCAGACCCCCAAAAGTAGGAGTGCTAACAGGTGGGAGACAGACTTGAATAATACATTTCACTAAGTTACCAAGATGAATGAATTTCATGAAAATTTGTACTAACATTTGCTTTCCTGAAGAAGTGGTCTAACCTGTAAACGTTTCAAGACATGAACAGCCTAAATGAAAACTATTAATGTAGCCTAAAAGTTATTTCCGCAGTTTATATTTTATAACATTTTCGAGTTCAAATGTTTCCCTTTCTCCTTTGATTCCTGTTATGAAGCAGAGCTCCCGTTAACTCATGAAGAGCCAGACAAATCACACAGGTGTTTTCAATTAGGCCTACTCTAATCAGATTGATATCACTGATGAAAACACCTGAGTGCCTACAATATATCAACCAATCCAAAGTAGGCTAGATACTTTATGTGGTTAAAAAGGAGTATTACGATAAAAAAAAAAGTCAACTCATCTATCAAATGCTGTATTGAATGAATTAATGTATTTGGTGGCTCATGGGGGAATTGGGATAAACAGCTATTTAGCCATTGTCAGCTTAACAATTGTTGCGTAACATTTATGTCATATGATGGGGGAATTATTTAAAAGTCACTACACACAGGTATTGATACGAGATTCAATAGGAGGGTTTGTGTCAGAGTCCCAGCTCAATTCTCAGGAGATTTAATTAGATTCTATTTCTTTTAATTTTATAATATCCTTAAAACATTAGCTGCTACTGTTTTCACTCAGTCTCGATGGTAACTTGAATGTTCTTAGGTCCTGAGCTTAAATATAAGAAATGTGTGCAATCTTCTTTTTTTTAGCGTAAGTTATGTAGCTGATGTCATTTCTTCCAAAGGATGTAAAAGTGAATTATGTCTCTCTCTCTCTCAGTCTGCATGATGGTTCTGTGTGCATTGAGGCGACAACTCCTGAGCAGAAGCAACTGTGGAGCCTGGGCTAGGTAAAGAGTCATTTTGTTACCATGGTTACAGTGATCACCCACAAAGACAAAGTGCATTCCTAAGGTGCTTAAATATGTTAAGTGCTTCTCTCTCAAAGTAATCACTTCTTGAAGAGGATTAAAACATGCAATGATTCAGAGTCAGAATAGTTTTGCATGGTCTGTATCACATCTTCTTCAAGCTGAAAAGAATTAAGGGGTATTAAAGGCATTCATTGTGTTGCTGTTTGTCAATGCAAGCTTTCACTTTCAGTCTTGAGCAACACTAGTCTTATCTCCTCTCCCTCTCCAAGACACTTCATTATACCAGTTATAGTACAGTGAATTGTATGCATATCGATTTGATAATAAAAAAGAATTATTTAGGTTACAGCAAACATCTATTCTGAAGAAAAGTGTAAAGTGTTACATACTGGTAATGTGTCAGAAAATGTCATTTATTTGGGTTCCATTTAAAACAGTTCCTGCTTTTAAAAAAGGTGTAAGCTTTGATTTGAATATTGACTGACTGTAATTTGTTGCATTCGAATAAATGTTGTTCCTCCAAGGCTGTTGCAGAGACAGAGCCGGGGCTGTGTGTACTCGATTACCCACGGCTTCAACCAGGACGAGATCCGAGAGAAGCTGCAGGCCTTTCCTGGAGGATCCATTGATCTTCTCAAACAGGAGTCAGGCATCGCTGTGCTGACCATCAACAACCCCGCCCGCATGAACGCCTTCTCTGGTAAGGAGACAAAGTGGATACATAATAATGTGTTTTTGACTAGTGCAGAGTTTTTATTTCCTGAATGAAACTCATTTGCACATACTCAGAACTAGACACCTATAATTGGTACTTCATGTATGAGTGCGTCATTGTTTTGAGGTTTATTGTCTTCCTCTTAGGCAGTATGATGGTGGACCTGGAGGAGAGGGTGAGCCAGCTGGAGAGCTGGACGGACTGTAAAGGCCTCATTGTTCAGGGTTCTTCTGGAACTTTTTGCTCTGGATCGGACCTCAACGCTGTCAGGGCGATTTCAAACCCACAGGTAGCAGAGCAGAGAAAGTACCTGCCTCCCTCTTTCTTTTGTCTCAGCTTGTCTTTCTCTTGTTGTCTCCTGGATGTGTACTTGCCTAAATTATTATTGTTGCCTTGTAGGATGGGATGAAGATGTGTATGTTCATGCAGAATACACTAACAAGACTACTCAGGTAAGAGCTATCATTTCCTCTCAAGTACTTAACTATATTTCAATGCAGGCAAAAAAGTAGTCGTCAGTCGAAGTCGTCAGAAGTTTAAAATGAAGCATTATTCAAAGTGCACTCCTATGTGGTGACAGTCTACTTCTCTCAGTGCAGGCTGCCTCTGATCTCAGTTGCTCTGGTGGAGGGCAGAGCACTAGGAGGTGGTGCAGAACTCATCACTGCCTGCGATTTCAGGTAATGTATTTGACTTGAAGTGAATAAAAAAAAACACTTACATTCCTATGATCTAACTGGTGTCTTTCATCTCTCTGTCAAAGGTTAATGGCATCTGGCAGTGAGATCCAGTTTGTCCATAAACACATGGGTCTAGTCCCGGGCTGGGGCGGTGCTGCTCGACTCGTCCGCATTGTAGGAAGCCAGCATGCACTGAAGCTACTCGGTGGTGCGCTCAAGGTGGAACCAGAACTCGGCCTGCAGATTGGACTGGCAGATGGTGTCTTGGAGGCGGAAGAGGATGCCCTCCCTCTACAGCAGGCTGAAGACTGGCTCAGTCGTTACACAAAAGGAGCTGCCCCAGTGATCCGGGCTGTGAAGAAGGTGGTGCTGTCAGGACGAGAGCTCCCCCTGTCTGATGCTCTGAGAACTGAGAAGGATGTATTTGGGACAGTTTGGGGGGGTCCGGCTAACCTGCAGGCTCTGGCCAGCAAACCCAAACACAAATGAGCATCTGTGTTCAGTTCTCGAAGAGCTTCTCCTTCCAGATGTGATGTCCAACTGAGACAATTCTGAAAAGGCCGATTGGGGACAAAGAGACGTACTCTGGACTGAAATGGATAAACTTCCTTTGCTCTTTGCTGTGCTGAAGACATTTACAATTCCTTTCATATAGGTGAATGTTGTGTATACAAGGTGCACTGGATGATAAAGGGTTTCCTATTTATGGTTAAGAACTACAAACAAAACATTATCAGTGTGGTACTGTCAAATACTCACAAGAGTGCATATTGTTTTGCATACTTGAATGCTCTTTGGTAATCCTCTGACGTGTTGTGCCTGATTGTCATAAAAGCAAGTGCAGAGTTACAAATATATTAAACGTTGCTGATATAAACAGATGCCATGTGGATGTGTCTTCTTGGATGAAAACACTGTTAGCTGACCTGACATATGCTCTGTCATTATCCCTAAAAAGAAGTCTGAAACTGTACCTGAGGACTTGCATATATATTTTAAATAAACTTTTAGCCCCTCCATTAAATAATAGATATCAGGAATCAGTGGCCATCTCTATGATCATCAAGCAACGGAGCCCTGCCTTTCCTCCATGTCCCCTGAAAATAAAATTATGGTAATGATCAGATCATGCCAGGCTAAGTCTCACTGAGGCGGACGGATAGCAGCAGCAGATGTCAGAAAGATACTGATGAGGTGTAACAAGCTGGAGACATCTACATCCGTCTGCAGGATTGAGAGTAATGCTACGCTTTATCAAGTTAAGTTGTATAATATTCAGCTTAGCTCCAGTTACTCTTGTGCCTAAATTAACCACAGTCTATTTGTATCTATCCTGTTGCAAGAACATCATTTGGCTGTTTTAAATACTCTGCATGCTGAAGCACAGAGCCAGCTTCAACTGTGATAATAAACATACTGCGCTCTGTAAGGCTTGTCTCAAATTTGCAGATTCATTTCCATAGCATGTTTGAGAGGCTGTATGACAAATTACACTGCAGAGCAAAGAGTGGAACAGAGTGAAATGACAAGAGCAGGACATGTCCCTGGAGCACGCCACGCCTTTATCTCCTGTTCCCTTCTAGAGGTCATGTTTCCTGGCCAGACAGCCAGCTGGAGCGCTGACAGTCGCTGTGCTCAGAATACCAAACGCCCACAAGGTGAGTGAGGGAAAGTCAAGTGTCAAGTCAACCTCATTATGAAATACATCGCAGTACACTTGTGTGCATAGTTCAGTCACTGAAAAAGTTATTTGCATCTGCTCGCAATTTGGATTCAGTTTTTACAGTGCCTTCTTTTTAGAGCTTTTTCATCTTGTACACAAGCTACCCATGTGGTTTTCCTGATTCTGCAATAAGTCTTTCTAATAATCAATGTTGAATACTTCAGTCCTTTGTTTACAAGGAAGATTGACAAAGAAGGAGGGATTGAACTTGTAAGGGGCCCATTGAAAGTCCTTCCTTTGTTACCATCAAAACAGATATATCTATGCTTACATATATATCTAGAGCAAGACCTTTCCAATAATCATAGACAGGAAATCAATATATTCTCCTTTTAGGATGATGAAATGACACAATTTATTCTTAAATTACAAACAATGTAACAAAAGGTTGCCAAGCAAAGACTGTTACACAAACTTTATTCTTCAGAATGGAGAGTCTAAGACCGAGCTGATGATGTTAAACATGTCAGAAATATAAAAAAATAACAACTTGAAATCTCTGCAGCATGGCCAATGACGATGGCAGATTCTTGCTCTTGTTCCTCCTCAGACATCGCACATAAAGAGGATTTACAACCAGAAGAAATGCAGAAACAAAGACAAAATAAACATTTACTCAAACTCAACCCCAATAAAGATCAATTCTTAACATCCTGTTGACCAGTAGTGTTTAAGTAACTCTCTCTTCAAACATGCACAAATCACACCACTTTAGAAACACCAATTTAGAATACTTTTAATCAGGGACGATAAGAATACTTTAAGAGGCTTCAGAGGCCTCAACAGCTTTTAAAAAGGAAACACTGAACTCCACATTAAAATGCCAATTGTTCAAAGCTGGGAGGGGGTTAAAAGAAATTTTTGAAGCACGTTCTTCTGTTATGAACAGTCTTTTATAACAGGAAGCCAGATAATCCTGTGGACTGGAGAGTTACGTTACAATGTCAAAGCATAAAAGTGTGACATTTTAAGACCTACATAGCCTAAGAGCATCAGGAAGTACTTTTAGATTCCATTCGTTGTCTGGTTAAAAAAACCTTAAGATATTTACTTACCGCACAGTCAAGTCTGAAATGACACTCCACTAAAAGTTACATTTATATCTCAGAAATTTAAAGTAAAGCTTCTTAATCCGTTAATCTGAATTGAGGAAAACCACTGAGGGGGGGCTGGAGTTGGAGTTATCAAAGATTAAGTTCTTTCCAAGAGTAGTCAGATGACTTGAGCTCTAACAAGCCTGTTTCTGTGTGCTATGTTAGCTGAGAGAGTTAAAGTGTAGATGATTAGAATGCAGCTGTTCATGATAAGAGATGCAGTTCCATTTCCAGAAGAAACATCCCCATTTATGCTTTCTTTCTTACACGTCACAGATCTGGAAGAGGCCCGCAGAAAGCTTCTTTTCATAAGGATAACACATTTCAAGACAGGAATACAAAGGATTGGTAGAAGCTGTTTAGCAAGTCTCTTTTCCGTCATAGTTCCTACACTTTGAAAAGAATAGACTTAACAGTGTGCATTAAGTGACCAGACTGATGGCAGCTAAACACATCATAAGACTGTTTACACTGGCCTCACATGATGTTCTGGATTGACAATTGTGAGATTTTGTGGCTCACAACAACATGCTGTATCCATCTGGCAGTTCACCAAGCTGTCCCTCCTGCCTCAGTGTTGGAACATGAAAACCCGACATTAGTCCTTCTGGCTGGGTATATGCTGGATGAGACTGACAAACAAGTCATGAAGATATGAGCACATTTGAGAGAGCCAAAAAATAAAGGATCCAACTTTGATCACTAAAATTGAGCTCTTAACTAAAATCAGGAAGTACTTTTTGCTTAATTATTTCTGTAGCCAGCCATCCACCTACATCAGATCTGTGACAGAGTGAACGGCAGCATAAAGTAAGGAATAAATTAATTAAATGGAACAGAGCTGTTTACTGAAGATTTCAATGACGACTTCACACTTCAGTCACTGTACACTGGCCATCAGGCATTCTGGACCTTCCACTGCTACTGGATGAAGAGGGGGGAGAGTTGGATTCTGCACCAGGAGGGGCTCTGTCCTCTGGATTCAGTCTTTGCCTTCTTGGACGATCCTCCCACGGCTCCACATGCTCCCCATCTCCCCCCTCTTCTTCTTGATCCTCCTCTTCCTCATCGTCACTCCAGTCTCCGGAGCCAGACTCGTCCACAGAGGTGTGAGGGTCAGAGGACCTGGAGGGTGAGGCCTGCTCTTCCTCATCTTCTTCCTCACCTTCCCCAGCCTCAGACCGCTCATGGGGAAGAGTGGGCCTGGTGATTTGAAGCTGGGAGAGAGCATCCTCCAGAGTGGGGCTGCTGCTGCTGCTACCAGGCTGACCACCGAGGGAGGTGGGAGGTCTGGTGGTGGCTGGAACTTGCTGCTGTACACCTGCTACTGTGGTATCAGCCCCGTCAGCAGAGTTTTCTCGACCTACTGCTACTGCCCCGATGGCCACAGCAACACCCTCAGTGTCCAAACGCAGTCCTGCCACTCCCTTCTTGGGGATATCCAAAACGTCTCTCTTCATCTTGCGTCTACGCCCGTGCTCATTGCGCCTGTACTGTACCATGTTCTCCAAATCGGCTACATACAAAAAACCAGCAATGAGCATTTCAGCTGTTTTCTTCCCCTTGGAGAAAGCGTCCTCCAGCTCGCGGCTGGTTCGCTCATCATACTGCCACCATCCATTTCTACCTTCATAATACCAGGCGTGATCACTCGTTGCACCACCCCGACCTCCTGCTGATGCCTTAAGCTCCTCTGGAGAAAGAAGTGTAGGCCTCTCCAGGAAGTCATCCGGTACTTCTTGTCTGCAGAGAGCACAGCGTTTGCTTTGCCAGGATGCTCCCTTCACACACAGGAAACAGAAGACGTGATGGCACGGCAGCTGGACTGGGTGGACACAGCTCTGCAGACAGATGGCACACTCGGGTACAGATAGGGCTGGGGATGAGTTGCTGGAGCCAGAGCATGATGATTCTGCACCGTTTCCACTTCCTCCACCACTGTTGCTGCCTTTCTTACTGGATGGAAGAGAGCTAACAGAGTGGTCGACCTCTCCACAACTAGCCATCCTTAGGAAGTTCTACGGCACGGGATCAAGAGTGAATAAAGATTATACAGAGCACCTAGTGACAGATCTTTTTTCTTGGGTAATAATCATTTGGAAAATTCATATTAGTATTAAGGATTATCAACTCTGGATTTTGTGTTGCAAGATCCATATATGATTACATTTTCCTCTTATATAGCAACAAAGAATACATTTTTCTTTTACTGCTAATATCTTAAAAACAAAATAAATACTGGTCTGCAAATTTCTTGCACACAAATCAGTATCAACAGATTAATAAATATAGAACGATGCTAGATTTTACATCCCAACTTAATAAATAATAATAACTGCATAATTGTGCAATAATTACCCAACTGCTGCTAACCGTTCAATATTACTTGTGCAATAACTTTGTAATTCACTGCTTTATAATTGGCTATCTATTTACTCAATCACTGCACTTTAACTGTCTATTTATTTATTCATTGCACTAAAACTGTTTATTTACTCATCCAGTCACTGCACAATAATAACTGTATATACTCTGTCACTGCTCTATAACTTCACTTATTTGCACTATATCTCTATATTTATATTTGTTTAATTAATCAGTCACTGCAAAATAATAACTATATATTCTTTCAGTCACCACAACTGTTTGTTTTATTATTATGATTCATTCACTGAACAGCAATTGCTCTGACCACTTTCTGCATATTTCTCTCTCATGTCACCACAAATATATTGTTGTTGTTTTTGTAAACGCTGCTGTTTAGGATTGCTGCTAACAAAGTTTCGTTGTGTCCTTGTATACAATGATCATTAAGATTATATCTATCTATCTTCTAATAAAGGTTGACAGACATGCTCATGAATACTTACTGGAAGTACTCTTAATGCTGATGAATCATGAGGAGAGCTGGTGAAACTTCAAACTTGCTACTACCAAAACAAAAAAAGAAGTTAGTTAAAATGATATCAAGAACAATTATCACAAGCAAAATCAAACTTCCTTTAACCTCATTAGACAAACAAACACTGTGAAAAACAAGCTGATGTGAAAACGGATTAGCTAAACTATGACTGAAATGTGACTCAAAGGTTTAAGTATGTGGAACAAAGGCCTTTCTGTTAACTGACTACAAACAATGACCTGTGTCAGCTAACAAGTTTCCTGCTAACCAGCTGGCCTTCTGTGAAGGCTGCTGATAAACACAGCTGACGATCAACACACAAACTACTTTCGCTTTCACACATAGTTAGCAAACATCAAGTCGTTTGTTTGTAGGTTATATATAATCACAGGTCAAACAGTACATAGGGACAAAGCGAATGACAAAGCGATCATAACAATAAGAGCTGTTGTAGCTAACGCATGCTAAGCTAACAGCAGTACTCTGACTCCAGCAAATAGACGGAGTTCATGTGACGGCGCTAGCTTAAGGAGACATAAACAGCACAGATAAGGGCCTTAGAAACCACAACGTACCGTACTGTTGGAATATACTTTGTTATTTCGATGCGCAGATACAATTCGTGTAACAGCTACTTATTCCAAGTGGTAATTTTCCGATTTCCAATGTTAGCAGGCTTTTTGTTTTCCTCTGAAAAAAGCGCAGATAAAGACAACGACGTAATGGCGTTGCGTAATGACGCAATATGACGCAATATGACGCAACACTGCGCGACGCCTTCTTTCGACGCATGTCAGTTCAAGAGTCTTCCTGTTCGCTCGTGGCTAGAGGACGTTGGTGTCACAGAGAGAGAGAGGGGCTCTTCAAGTGTTTATTTCTCAACTAAAGACAGAACAGAAGCAACAGAAACAAAATGTTTTCCCGCGCAGTGAGACCTTCCGTCAGCCTCGCTCGGAGCCTGTCCACCTCCACGCAGAACAACGCCAAGGTGGCGGTGCTAGGAGCGTCCGGCGGCATAGGCCAGCCGCTCTCTCTGCTGCTCAAGAATAGCCCCCTGGTGAGTCAACTCTCCCTGTATGATATTGCCCACACCCCCGGGGTCGCTGCGGACCTCAGCCACATCGAGACCAGAGCCCAGGTGACGGGTCATATGGGACCAGACCAGCTGGAGGCTGCTCTGACGGGCTGCGAGGTTGTGGTCATCCCCGCCGGTGTGCCGAGAAAACCAGGTATGACCCGTGATGACCTCTTCAACACCAACGCCACCATTGTAGCCACCTTGGCCGATGCCTGCGCACGCTACTGCCCAGAGGCAATGATCTGCGTTATCGCCAACCCGGTCAACTCCACCATACCTATTACATCAGAGGTCATGAAGAAACATGGAGTGTACAACCCCAACAAAGTGTTTGGTGTCACAACCCTGGACATTGTCAGAGCAAACGCCTTCGTGGCAGAGCTTAAAGGCCTTGACCCAGCTCGTGTCAACGTACCAGTCATTGGAGGTCATGCTGGGAAGACCATCATCCCCCTCATCTCCCAGTGCACACCAAAGGTCGAGTTCCCTGCTGACCAGCTGGCCGCTCTGACCGGCAGGATCCAGGAGGCCGGCACAGAGGTGGTGAAGGCCAAGGCTGGGGCCGGATCTGCAACCCTGTCCATGGCTTATGCAGGTGCCCGCTTCACCTTCTCAGTCCTCGACGCCATGAATGGAAAGGAAGGTGTGGTTGAGTGTGGCTACGTCAGGTCTGAGGAGACGGAGTGCAAGTACTTCTCAACACCTCTGCTCCTGGGAAAGAACGGCATTGAGAAGAACCTGGGGCTGGGAAAGCTGACGGCCTTCGAGGAGAAACTGGTGGCTGATGCCATTGGCGAGCTGAAGGCTTCCATCAAGAAGGGCGAGGATTTTGTGGCTAATATGAAGTGAACAGGGGCATGACGTTAGTTGAAAACATCAACATCTGTGATTGATTGTTCTGTCTTAACCTAAAGGCATCTGGGTAAATCTAAAGATCCGTCACAGTGTTTCCTCTTTTGTTTTTGTCATAGCAGTAGGATTATCTTGATTCAAAATCCTGGTTTTAACCACAGTCCTTTTGCTAAGTATCATTCCACTTAGCTTTTCAAATATGGCTTTATGTTTAACCTATGATTTGTGTACATACATTGTACTGTGACTTAATTATTTTTTGCAAATGTCAACTCTAAAAAAAGATTCATATATTTTCATGTACAGTCTTTATCTGCTGATCGAATGAGGAGGAAATACTGTCATCATGCCTGTTGATGCAAATAGATGTACCTGGTGAACAAAGATTCTCACTCCACCAATAAACAGTTTAGCGGGATTCTTTTTTCTTTTTTTGTTATTCAAGAATAATTTAGCCTGCTTGCACATAAACACATGAAACTGAGAAGGTTAATCAATATCTGACTAATCTTTATTTTATGCTAAATTTGGTTCTGTAAAGGTTACTTTATAGTAAACGCTTTAGATGTAGTTTCCAATGTATGCCACTACTCAAATTAACTATATACCAACATTTAAAAAAATAAAAGTCTCTCTGAAGTTGGATCTACATACCATTCAGGTACTTTTTATGTATGTCAGAATTGTCGCAGCAAATACCTGCCATAACTATAAGGCAGTTTTCCTTCAGTGCTATCTTTGTTTCCCTGCATTTCTTATCGCAGTCTTAACTGTTGTGCAAACTGCAGCTACTCTATAACTTGTATAATGCTGAGTGGATACAATAGGGAATTGAAATGATACCATGAACTTTAATCCTCTTGACCATAAATGTATCAGTCTGCATATCTATCTGTGCCCTTTGCCTTGATGACATTAAATCTCAATCTTAATTGATAACTAATACTAGATTATTGAAACTTTTACTCCAGATTTGTTCAGCAGACCTGTTACATGAGCTTTTCATTCTTCTGTGGCTCAGTTAATATTAGGTACCTTCTGCCTCACAGAGAATGGCAGCAGTAGAAGGCCATTCTGATATTCTTGGCACACTGT
The DNA here is from genome assembly GCF_963930695.1 of Labrus bergylta. NCBI lineage: Eukaryota > Metazoa > Chordata > Actinopteri > Labriformes > Labridae > Labrus > Labrus bergylta. The sequence continues at coordinate 5,134,622 of NC_089202.1, read as the reverse complement.
ATTTGACACATGCATGGGTTCAAACTAAATCATTTTCTGACAGTCAGTACTCAGGAAGTGTAAGATATTGGGCCACAGCCCATTCAGTGACTTTAATGGCACCAAGATTTTTATACGTATATCTACCAGACTGATCATGGACAGGTATTACGGTTTGTGAAGCTGTACTGCAGCCCTTCACTCACTCACTGCTCACCTTTACTTTCCATTTCCATTTCCTGTTAAATGTGCATGTTTGAAAAAAGACTGCACAAGGTGTCAGTCAAAAACAGATAACAGACACAGGTACAAACCCAATATAGTTTATTTGACATACAGGTGCTTTTGGTTCCAATTCAAGGAGCTTAACAGAGGACAGATTCCATTTACACAAAAAAAGGAATATGATGGTCAATCAGATTTATCACATTTTAGGATAAAACTCGTTTTTGTCCAAAACATACGGAACTCATGTTTATGGTTTCAGTTTTTGAGCCATTAACTCTCAGCATGCAGGTTTCCCCACATCTGTCTTTGTGAATATGTCACAAAATGGCAATATCAAACTAACTTTTATTTGTTCTTTACACATTTTTGCATCAAATAAAATAAAGTAAAGCGATCTAAAGAACAGGAACAACAATAATAAACTATAGTTCTACATTATGTTTCAAAATCTACATTCAAAACCAAGACGCACAATGTTGTACCAGGGCCCCATTAAATAATCATATCAACAAGCACATAGTGTAACGTCTTTGTCTTTGTGTCTGTCAGTCCTCCACACAGGCACACACATTTCTCATTGTGTTCTTTAGTCCCATCAGCAGTCTCAGCGGAGTCTTCTGCACTTTTCAGCAGAGACACTCTCTCAGTGGTGAGCGAGGAGGAGCAGAGGCTACAGGGAAGATAAAAAAAATGACTTTTTCAAAGTCCATAGTGGCCTGAGCCTTGTGGCTGAATGTGCCCCATCCTGCTTGTGCATAAACATTATTTTCAAATCATACAGGTAGCAGCAACACCCCTGCAGAGAGGGGTCGAAGAGGGGAGTGACCAGAGGGTAAGGATTGGGATCTAAAGAGGAGGATGATGTGCTCTACTGTACAAGGCCATCATCAGGAGAGACAGGGTCCATGTCATGGCCTCTGCGATGCCGGTGCTCTGTTTTGTTCCTGTTATCAGAGTCTTCACGTTCACCTGTGTCTCTCTCCCTCTCTCGCTCCCTCTCTTTCTTCCGCTCCCTTCGCACCTCTGGATTCTCCTTATCTTTCCTGTTGTTGCGATTCCTTCGTTCTCTTCGATCATTCTTCCTTCGTCCTCCTAGAAGAAAAAAATAATCATAATGTAAATAATTATCAAATATAAAAATACAAAATCTGTATATACTAATTCTTATTCTGGCAAAAAAAATGCAACATGGTGAAAACAAACAGAATTTCCCTTTGTAGCATACTGCAATTGGTACAGCCACAGAGAAGGCCAAAATGAAGGTCTACATGTCAGATATTAAAGCTGGTTAAGCATTTGAAATTAAAAATAGAATGTCTCAAAACATACATGATTAACTATTTCAGTTTGTAAAGACATTTCAGCTTGGGATAAATGTGATGTTTTAAAGTTTGTACACAATAATGTAATTTTTCTGCTTGTTTTACAAACAAAAATAAATCACAACCCAAACTATTCAATGCATCATTATGTATGAAAAGATGATTTACATGTAAACGTTCCTTTTTACTAAGAGTACCATAGTTTGTTTAAAGCTTCAAACACATAACAGAACGCAGACAACCACGCGATGATCTGTATTCACCACTAGATGTCAGTCTTTAACCACACACAGCAGTCGTCCCTGTGATGAGCAGACCTTAGTCCAAAATAGAAACCCTTTAAATAAGCCCCACATTTATCTGTTCTTGCAACACCATCTCATAAACAAAACGGAGAGTTTTGGAATGCTGAAGGTTTATCTCTGCTCGAGCTACAGTTATTAATGATAATAACAAGATCCACCCCCAGGGAGGTCGGAGACAGGACCTGCAACCTTTCCTGTTGTTGGACTGCTGCTGTTCATGTGTGAGTGGAACGGAGCGGCACGGCCTGCTCGGCTGGCTGGCCGGCCAGTCAGGGATTGTGAAAGTGCTGAAGTCGGCAGTAGGCACAGACACAGGGAGAGAGAGAGAGAAAACCAGATCTCTCTGTCTCCCTCCTGTCCGCATCATGTACTTTCATCCTCTCAACTCTTTGTCTGTTTATTAGTTAAGCCAGGGCTATCAGGAAACAAGAACCATGTCCCACCAACACATTATGGTACATAGCTCTACCTATCCACTAAATTCAATCCTCTTGTAAAAATAGTGGAAAAAAAACAAACAAAAGGACAGTAGATGGTTTTAAGTACATATTTGAACAAGTGCATAAATACAATTGAGGAAGGACAGTGTTCACATAGTTTATATACAAGTCTTCAAAAAGTAAGTAGCCTATAATAGAATAGAAATCAAGAATAAGTGAATGCCTCATGCATGGATGGATGGAACTGACAGATGGAGTAATCTGGTGCACTGACTCACTGGAGTCTGCCCCCTGTCCTCTATAAACACAGGAAGTCCCCTTCGCTCTCATTGTTTTCTCTGCCCTGACACCATTTACAACTATTTACAAATTCAGTGGATTAGTCATACTGTAGCCGCCGAGCTTTTGTCCAGCCAGAAGAGTAACCTAATCCACTCCAATGTTGAGATGATTAGGAGAGTGTTTATCGAACCAACCTGGGTTTGGTTAGTTGGAACAGTTCCCGATGGGCCTTTTTGTAAACTGTGTGCTGACATAAGTGTAATGGTCTGCAAATTAGACACCTTTAGAGGTTTTGGATCATTTACAACAGACACTGAGTGCATCCAAAAAGAGGCATTATTCTGGCAGTAAATAAGCTGTTGGCTTTGGGCACAAATACATGACACTTTAACAATATTTAAATTAGGTTTTATTATATTCGCCAACACATTTCTACAAAATAAGAGCTACAGCTGGTCTTATTTTTGCAAGTGATTTGGGGAATCCATGTCTTCCTCTGAAGTAAATCCAAGACTGAAAAAAGGTTTACTATAATAAAATGTGAATACTTGGCACAGTTTACTTTGAACAGGCATCCCTGAAATAATCCCTGCACTGTATGGGGGTATTTAATCTTTGATGTTACTATGAGAATTTAATAAATGCATTTATCTTATATATGGTATACCAGCAAGCTTATTGGAATTGCTTTAGTCTAGTCACCTTTTTCATTTCAGGCCCATAGCAGCTGATACAGTATGGGGTGGTTAAAAGCTGTTGGGATGTTTTTCTTGGCCTGTACTGAAGTTCATCTTAAATTGATAAATGCTAGCTACTTATGTCATGTGTATTACATGGACCAAGAAGCCATATGAATGGTTGTTTGAACTAGCTACCTATAGCTTAGAAGCATACTCCTAAAATATTAAAAAGAAAGTGTCTCTCTCTACAGTGTGTTATTCCTCTATAATTCCTGCCTGTGCAGTCTAAGAGCACACGGAGGGGCTTTAAACATTGTTTTGTGTGTGTGTGTGTGTGTGTGTGTGTGTGTGTGTGTGTGTGTGTGTGTGTGTGGCCGCGTGCGTGTGTGTTTGCGGTTGGAGGAGCATTGTGTATTTTATGATGGCACATCCTCCATGGCAGGCGTTCTGTCGTCCGGGGAGCTTTTGGCGGGAGCCAGGCTGGGATTAAAGGCTATGGGCTGTCCCATGAGTGGAATGCCTGCCGCATGTCCGCCAGGATGTCATGGGGGGGTTGGGGTTGGGGGGGGGTGCATGAGTTGTGTGCGTGTATGTGTGTATCAATCCCCCCGTACTGACTGGCTGATACTAGTTACTGTATGTTTCTATGTATGCATTATGCCTTTGCCTATGTGTGTTGGTTTTTGTGGGAGTTAAAGGGGGAGGGTCAAGGTTTGCAGAGGGCACACGATCTATCCTGTTCCAGAGATAGAGAGGTGAACCGCAGGTCCATCGAAGGACAAATTAGTCAGGATTAACTTAAAAGAGACTGCGGCGGATGAGGATGTGAGTGTAAACATTCACAATCTCTTGCTGCTGATAATGCAGGAACAGAGACAAGTTTTTCTGAATCTAAATCTGAATATGTCAGCCTGTATTCTATAGTTTTGCAACTTTTCCTGCATGTTATTTAAAACATTGTGTAAGGGTTAATCGGGACCAAAAGGAAACTGTGAGGCTGTGGGGCCTCAATAACACTTTGACATTTTATGAAATGTGCATTGTTATAGAGAGTTATACGACAAATTGATACCGTGTCATATCTATGCAGAAGATATGAAACTGGTGCCAGGAGTGGATTACTGTAGATAACTTTAAGGACTGTGAGCAATGAAGAAAAGCTAGCCTGGCTTAGTTGAGAGTTATGAAAATGTGCCTTACACGCAGGAAATAGCTGTGGTGTGTAAATCCGAGCAACAACTTTCCTTTTTTTGTTAGTTTTTGGAACTAACAAACAATATATAAGTAATAGAGCTTTTAAGGTTCATGTTTTAAATGACAATTTTACACACAAAAAATTAGCTAATTCCCCTGTTTTGAGTCTGTCAGCAATGGTTAGCTAATCAACTGCTAGCTAAAGCTACACACTATGTTAAAGTGGTATTGATCGTCCAACTATTTTAGAATTTTAGTTGGGTTTTTGATGAGGAAGTCAAAAGATTATGAAGTCGATTGAGCTCTAACAGAAGTAACTGGATGGTAAAATTGGAGAAAATAAGCAAAGAATTACACTAAGGGGGTGAAGGTTTAAATAGGATAAGGCGCAAAAAGAGGAGGATAGGAGTAGGAGGAGGAGGATGTATCAGTGTCTGAGGGCTGCTGGAGGATTACTGGGGGCTCTCTGAGGTCGGACCACTGACCCCCTAGCGTGTGCAGAGCGTAAACAGCGAGGATAGGACGCGCCGAAGCAGATAATTAGCTCTCATTCACCGCAGATGCTCTCGAAGCTGGGGCAACTGGGTAATCACAAGTGGAGGCAATACAAGCAACTTTCTTTCTTTCTTTCTTTCTTTCACTTCTCTCCTATCTTCTGGCCTTCAACAGGCTCCGGCTACATCAACAGAGCCATCAACTCTACACTAAAGTCTCGGCCCGACACAACTGACTGGGGGTGCCAACAGTGAGCTTATATGGGGTTCTATGTTTTCTTTGGTGTGGTGTGGGTCTGGATGGGATGAAGCAGTGTCTGGACTAGTAGAGAGAAACAGACAGAGAGTGAGCGAGAGAGGGATAGAGGGGTCTCACAGAGGGCACATCTCACAGTCTGCCTTTACAAATCATATCAACCCCAGTTGACTCTGTTCACAAATTACCGCCAAGAGCAATGGCTCTGTAGTTATTTCAGTGACACAGAGAAGGTATGTGTAAGTATTTATGTGCATGAGTGTGCATGTGTGTGTGTGTTTTTGGAATCTTCAGATCATGCAAGTATTGGCACATTTGTCCTATTTGAAATGGAGAGAGTGTATCTGTTGCTGGATTTGTGTTTGCATGTAGGCCTGTGTGTGTGTGTGTGTGTGTCTGTGTGCGTATGTGTGTGTGTGTCTGTGTGTGTGTTTGTGTGTGTGTGTGTGTGTGTGTGTGTGTGTGTGTGTGTGTGTGTGTGTGTGTGTGTGTGTGTGTGTGTGTGTGTGTGTGTGTGTGTGTATTGGCAGCTGTGGGGATAAACCAATACTGATCCCTTGGTCGCCGCGTGCCTCCAATGGGGAGGATGTTGATGTTGAGCTGGCTGTTTCTGCGCCAGAGTCAACTGCTTTTCTGCTGCATCACACACACATGCACATAAGTACAAACATACACACACACACACACACACACACACACACACACACACACACACATATACACACACTGTTTGTTCTGTAAGTGTGAGGCCCCAGGGGACTGGAACTCAGCCTCCTACCCTGTCTGCAATCTGTCATTTAACACTGCAGAGCCCAGGCTAAAAAACAACCACCCGTAGCTGCCAACCCGCTCAGTAACCACACACACATAACATAAAGCGATCGTAAATGCACCACAGCATCGGGTTCTTAACGGAGACGAGCCTGTCTGAAAGCAGTTTTCACTCCCTTCATTAGTAATGATCACGCTATTCCTTGTTTACTAGGAGCAGAGAAAGCGGTTTTACTCTTTAAAAGTCCAAAGAGGTCTCGTGGGAAAACACACAGCATACCCATTGCAACATCACACATGTGTGTTCCCCCCACTGTCCTCCCTCTAACCACAATGACAATCCTCTGAGTAAACAGCCGGAGTCCTGAGCGGAAGAACGACCCGCTCTGATTGTAGCTACAAGCTGTATAGCAGCAGAGTCTGGAATTCATAGAGCAGAAATTGTGCTATGTGTCACAAATACAAGTGGGTGTGATTGGGTCAACAGCAACAACAAAAGGCCATGTCTGGAATGTGCACATTTTAAAAATAGTTGTTTTTGCTCTTTCAAGCATTTGGATTTTTTCTTTTTGAAATAACAAAGATGCAGATCCTATACCAACACATTATATCTGTATAGGGTGATCCAGGTTTTCCAGATTTCATTTTTAAATGCTGGATCACAATAATGTGGAGCCAGTATTTGACCTATGCTGAAACACCAAAGTGCCAAAGTTTTGTTTTCTTTACCTGGACATTTCCTCCTCTTGACCAGGCAATCTTTGATCTCTGAGATCTCAGGGCACGGGTTCCCAAATGGAGATGGGTACTTGATGACCAACCGTGTGCGGGTCTCCTGGCCCCGCTTGAACCCACAGGTTCTACCAGACCGCGAGCAGGGGCTCCACTCGCTCCACTCACCCACCTCGCAGTGCACTGAAAAAACAATGGGGAAAATTAAGGAGAAAGGATTTGTTAAGAACTTGTTGATTGAACTCCAAGAAATCATTTATTTTTCTTCTTCAAACCTATTTGAGCGCTTTTGGACATTCACAAGTAGTACAGGCATCTTGGGTTGGTTTTTTTTCTGACACACACACACACACACACACGCACTGCACTGACCTTGCGCTATGCACTCCATGAGCTTGTCATTGGGCTCGTAGTCCTCTGGACAGACATGGTGGCACCTCCCGCTGAACTGATACAGGCCTGGCCGGCACCTCGTACATGTTTCACCGTTCACACACGACTCACACTCTGCAGGGCACTCTACAAAGACAAAAGAACATCGGTGTATCTCTTAATGTAGTGGCCAAATGTAACACATAAACACATTTCAGGCTTCATTCCAAAGTCAGGTTTATTTGGTGAACTCCACATGGCTAATGAGGTATAAATACAAGGTGAGCAGAGCTAAATAAAGGACAAACCCTGTGTATGGTCCATGTGTTTGATACATGTAAGCTGTAAACACTCACTGGAAACACACTCTCTCTGTGTGTCGCTGCGGCCCATCCCCTCAGGGCAGTACTCCTGGCACTTTCCCAGGTGAAGGTAGAAACCCGCTCTGCAGCGTGTGCAGAAGTTCTTGTTGAAGCAGGAGTCGCACTCCGACCTGCACTCTGACACAGACCCACAACCATCGTTTAATTAAACAACACAAGTTACTCAAACAAACAAGTTTGAGATATGCTTTTCTGTTTGTGTTAGTTATAAGAAAGGATTTACAACACAGAGGTCATGCTCGGCTACAGGAACCACACTTACAGGCGTATCATTCTTTAATACAGAAACAGTTTGTGCTGCTTACTTGTGCAGGTGTTTCTCTCTGGGGAGCGTGTGCCGTAAAAACCTGGAGGGCAGGAAGTCATGCACACTCCAATCTGCTTCATCCCAATCCTCTCCAAGTGCATGAAGAAGCGCGGCTTGCAGGACAGGCAGCCATTGTAGTCTGAGCAGGTCAGACAGCCACCCTGCTGGCACCCCGAGCTCACACCAGATATCTCTGTGGACAGCAGCAGGGGAATTGTTTGGGTATTAATTTCGCACGATATTGAAAAACTAAAAGACATTTCTGAACAGAAAAAATTGATATTCTGCATTGCCCAGGAGCAATTTGGGGTTGTTTGTAGAAACTAGTTATATTAGCCAACCTCGTATCTAAAGGTCAAAGCCAGGGTTCACTTTTCTGTTGGTGGTAAACCCTCAGACAACCTTCCTGTAAAATTGTGACTAATTTAGCATGTAGGGTTTATGGAATACTTCAGTGTCCCGCATTAAACATTAAAGCATTCATTAGAAAATCCAGAAATACATTAAGTGGTGAAATGCTTTTCTATACTGGTATTGTAGAGAAAAGCAAATACAGTACATGTTTATAAAAACCTTTAAAACTTCTGTATTCTTGGTTAACATCTAAGTATTCTTGGTTAAACATCTGATCCTGTTTTTTACATCATAACAAAAACGTACTGATCAATTACAATTATATTCATTGTTCCTTTGACACATAACTACTCAATGATACCCATGCTGTATTGGCGCTTCACTCCAAAAGACACAGTTTGCAGGAGTCATACACAGTGGGCAAATCAAATGCAACCCTGGGTAGCACTAAAGTAATACAATTTCCTCTACAGTGTTGGCATCTCATACCACCAGTTTACACTGGCCTTCTTCCCTCGGTTCTGGGATAAGCTGCCAGTTTAACATAGATCAAGGATACTTTGTTTGAAATATCTCGACAATCTTTAGAACTGCTGTCTGTTTGCCCACATGTGTTCCTGTCAAGCTGCCTTGATTCACAGACGTCTGAAGGCGCAGGAATTTGGCCTTGCCCTTGCACCGACAAAATTTCACTTGGACAGAGGTATCTTGCATAACATACCACTAAAGTGGCATATGAATTAACACATTCCCATGCCTGCACACACATGATTCATAGAGAAATTCTGAATGGTACAGCAACATAGGAGTTCAATGGATCATATAGCTGACATTTTGAATCATATGTTCAGCATTCAATTAAGCTGTAAATAAAGACATCTTTATTTTCCACTGAGCTGACTCATCTTGATAAACTATATAATACATTGAATCATTTCCACTGTTATCACCCAGGCACCCACATGCTTCGTTTCTGGATTCATCATCACAGACAGGAAGCACGGAGCTCGGGTTCAGTCGCTGCCTGGTAATTTTTGGCAGATTGACTCAATGGTCATTGACTCCCAGCTCACTCTTACCCCCTTTGTTCCCCCTGAAATCTGTACTCATTCACCCCTTCACCAACTAATCCCTCCATCCTCCCTCATATCTCTGCAAGTGTGAGATATCTGCATCCTCTGCGGAAGTTCGGACTCTTAGAAGCACTTGTCAATTAACAAGTCATCTGGAAAGGAAGAAATTTAACTAAACATTTCAAATTATGACTATTTTTTATTCAATACTGTCATCTCACAGTGGACTTTCTTCATGGTCGTGTTGTATGGATCTGCTGTATAATACAAGGTTTGATTTGTACCTTTACATCTTTTACTCTATAATGGCATTTTACCTCAAACAAAAACAAACGTACACTCACTTCCAAAATGAAAATGTCACAGGAGACAAACTGTTATTTCTGTTTAAAGTCTCAGTAAATGTTTTCTCTCTCTGTAGACCCTCCTGCTCCCCCTGCTCTCTCACAACTGTGTTGAGAGGCTCTTTACTTTTGTTTAGGGGAAAATAAACACTTAAAGAGAGAATATGTGTGTCCTGTTGAAGCGCAGTGTATATAACATTAAAACACCTTAACCCTATAAAGCTGAATCATATTTTATCCTCAATCATTGCAGCACTAAGACAAACTTAAGTATAATAGTCAACCTTCAACAAACAGTACAGGACAGGTACATTTTCTCACTCTACATATGTCTTAAATATCAGTTTGCAGCAGGTGAAATGTTAATAAGCCTAAATGAGTTGTGCTTAAATGCACGTTTGACTTAATATAGGCTACTGAACACTGAACAAAAATGAGCCAGAGACCTCTTCAAAACCATGTAATAAACACACCGTTAACCCCAAATGATCTTACTCTGAGCTTTGTGATTAAATGTGAAGAGAAGTTGGAACCTCAGGTGGCAGGGATAAAAAACATCACTTTTAACGTCTATTATTGTAGCTCACAGACAGTTTGTTCATCCACACTGGCGGGTGATACATGGAATATTCCAGCTATCACTGCTCAGGCTAAGTCACTGAGCACATCTGGAGACCCTCAGTGATAAAGTGTGCGTAGGAAGAATAGAAAAATATACATCATTGATAGTTGTTTCATGGTGTGATGGAAAAAGGTTGGTTGTAGCTCAAGAGATGAGACATAATGTTGGACACTTGGGGAGATACATGGGAGATGAAATATCAACAGAGTAAAGAGAGTTTGAATAATGGAACATCTCTGCTGTTTCTAAGGAACTGTATTTTAAATAGCAGTAAAAAACAAAATGGGAAATTGTTTAAAATGATGATACTAAGTTCTATTTCTTGCCTGTGTAAAGGGGAAACCCACCGTGTTCTTAGTGATATTAAACTTTCTCCAGAAATGTCCAGAATGTGTCAGTGTATAGTAAATTCAACTTGGAGGCTACTTTATCCAATTTGAGAACTAAAGCTGTGAATAATATGCCTTCTCACTCAGCCACACACACACACACACACACACACACACATGCACACACTCCATGTCTGAAGTCTGCAGCTGTGACCGCTAGAGAGCGACGGGAACCAGGAGAGAGAGCTCAGAGAGGAGCGAGTGCATGCAGGTTTCAGGTGTCAGGCACAATTAATTAATCGAATTAATGTTTAAGAAAAAAACACATTAAAAGTAGAGTTAAATGACTAAATGACTGGACGTATCATATACTGATCCATCCCGCCAATCAAATAGCTAATACACTGGAGCATGCGCTGGAATTTGCCCAAATAAACCAATTAACATTTGTTGCGCATTTTATAACAGAAGTACGAGCAACCTTTGGAGGCAGTCGGTTTAGTTTTCCCTTTAATTGATACAATTGTAGTTGTTGTTGTAACTTATTGATTAGCGGGAGGGAAGATGCAACATTAAGTTATATCAAGAAAACTCATAACAATGTAAAGTGTTCAGTGTTTCCCGTTGTGCGCACAGGTATGATTGTTCAGTGACCATAATGTGCGACTCATCCAATTTACCACACTGTCTATAAGTTATCAATCATTCATAAACTTAGATAACTAAATTAAAGCAACTATTAAGTTATTTTTTTTGGGAGAGGGTGAAGAGAGTCTGTGAAGTTTTTGATTTAACGTCAATTCGAGAAATGCTGATTTAAATACAATACACAGAAAGAAAGAACATAGGGACTGTGCTTGATGTGTACAACATACTCCGCACTTCAACCCATACTCACGTTTATGTTGCCGGTGCCTGGAGCTGCTGTGCTGCTGACCACCAGTGTAATCCATGCAGTGCAAGATGATCAAAACAAAGGAGATCAATTGTAATTGCATAGTAGCCCAGAGATGAGACTCGTAAAGCCAATGTCAATGTTCACCAAACACTTATGGGATGAGATTTCGTTTTCTTGCCCCAGTTAGAGGCAAAGTGTGGAGAGCAGAGAATAATTCCTACACACAGCAGGACCCCCAGCTATGTGGTGATATGTGGTGATGGTAGTGGACGCTGGCCCAATGATGCCTGGGCCGCTTAGATTGTAACATCCTGAATAAGGTCTTCATATGAGCCAGACCGAGTCAGGGATCCGTTATCCGTGCTGTGATGAAGAACATCCCCTCCAACAATAAAAAAACAAACACCGCAAAAAGATCGATTCTCATCCGGTGTGCGCAGAAAGAAAGCAGTATCAATCAGCATAGGTCCAAAAGGTGAATACAGCTGTGGTTTGAAAAGAAAGGGACTTTTAAAAAGTTTGACTGATAATATCCATGTGTAGCAACTCCAAACGGACCTTCCTCTCCCTCTTCCAGTCTCTCCCTGGAGATGCTCCGTGCGTCCCGGTGTGTGCAGACCCTAATGTGCTAGGCGCGCGGAGGGAGTCGGCTTTATCTCAGCATCAGCTAACGCACAAAAAGTCAAACCCACCTCAAAACTACTTCATGGAATCACTCACAGAAAACAAGTTGAAGTTGTCTTTCTGCTGTCACACCTCATCGCTGAACCAAAGTGAACCAAAGAAGACCTCCGCTTCTCATTTTTCTACTTTCCCATTCAGTCCTCTCCTGCCGGCCGGCTGATGACTTCAGCCTCACTGCCGTCTATCCCACTCTCTCTCTCTTCTCTCTCCCCCTACAAGCTTCAAAGTTTATTTAGAGGACAAGCCCCCCCGCGTCAGAGAAAGAGAGAGAGAGAGAGAGAGAGGGGCACATACTGAAGTTATTTCAACCAGGGTTTAGAACTATGTATTGTAGCTTGTCCAGGATGCCTGTCTGCAACTGCGCTTCCCTGATGCTTTACATGCACATCATTAACATGTATTAAAAATGTGAAAATGACGTCGGTGAGACTTATGCATAGACTCACTTGTCTGCTTAATTCAAATTAAATGTCAATATTCCGATTGTCTCTCAAGCCAAAAAGATACATTATAATAGAGAGAGAGAGAGAGAGAGAGAGAGAGAGAGAGAGAGAGAGAGAGCGAGAGAGAGAGAGAGAGCGAGGTGGATGATTATGGGTCCACAATGACAATGTGATATTAAGAAAGAAAATGACGAGTAAAGAGTTTAGATTTTAGATTATATGGCCCTTTAACAATTTGTTTGCCTCATATTCTTGTCTGAATGAAAATGATGAAGTGTTAGAGCACCATGGTAAAGTTGTACCAGTTTTTTTGAAAGCAATGCTTTAAATAAATGCAACAGATTGCTAATAGTTTATATGAAGGGAGCATTACAAAGAAGAATGAATCAATTAAACGTCTTATGCTGTTTTTTTTTTCATGTTTTAATCTCGGTGTCAGTGATGGTTTGGTTTAGATATAAAATCCCCCCAGTTGACACAAGCCTGAAATGCAGCGACTCGTCCCATTACCTCTAGAGGGAGTTAGTTCCATGAGGCACGTTGTCATAACAGACAGGCCCTGCATGGGTATCAGTGAGTTATGGTAAACTGTGGCACTTGACCTTTCCATGCTGAGTCCACATGTTATGTTGTTTCTGCTGCTATGATATGGAAGAAAATAGCAGGAGAAAAATAGACACTTGAATACTTTGAAATCCCTTGAAAGAAGCCTTTAGGACAAAACATGTCCATCATTAATCATTGCTTCAAATCATTCTGCACTATGGTCTAATGCAATAACAAAGTTTAAGACTTTTTGTTAAAGAATTAGTGTCACATGCAAAGACACTGCTCCAGGTTTAGTGCACTGTGGCCTCTGGAGTTTGGAGTAGAGCCGTGTTAAAGGAGGGCTGAAGCCTCATTTGTCTAACTAGTGTGTTGATGTTTAGAGGGGAACAGTATGCACGAGTCCGCAGTTCTCCTCGCTGTGGCTTCTGGTCTTTCATCAGTCACTGTGCTGAGGAAAGCAATGCAAACACACTGTGGCTTCTTTCTTTATGGGAATACTTCCCTGTTTGCCCTGCACTAACTCAGCAGCAGGACAGTGAGACATAACACAGATTGATACATTGTTTTAAACCCTTTCAACCCCATTGAGGTAGACTGCTCATTCCAAACTTTACCCAGTAAGAGATGACCCAGAGTTCTTTTGTGACCCTAATGTGCTCATTTAATATATTAGGTAAAAAAATGTATATAATTCTAAAGACAAGCTCTGTAATTAGTCTGGGTCAGACAATAAGGTTTAATATCTTTTGTTAGTTTGATATGTTTTAAATCAGCATCTGTTTGCAAAAACTGTTAAATATTATGATGAAATCTTTTGAATTATGAAATACCCTTCCTCCCTCTCTTCCCTCCCTGTAGACTGGTGTAGGTGATGTCAGAGAATAATGCCCCTCTTTGTGTCCCAGTCTGAACCACCTTCCCCTGGGGGTAGGAGCAAGAGTGTGTATTTGGGTGTATGTGTGTGTGTGCGTATGTGTGTGTGTGTATGTGGCATTGGGGTGCAGAAGGTTAAGGTCACTTGGTCAGTCCCTGTGACCGTCCAGTGAGAGAATCAGTCGACACCTGTAAATGAAGTCAGGCAGGTGCATAAACCCTCCCGACCAAGGATGGATGCACTCTACATTTTTTTAAACCTATTACCACATGTAGTCCTATTTTAGCCTCACTAATGTAAGTCGTGAGTAAAAGGGTGCATGCAAGTCTATAACAACAGCACTCCTGACATACAGCTATTTATATTACACGAGAATACAAATATTTAAACTACAAGCCACATAAATATAATATAAAAGTACATGTGATGGTGTTATGAAAACTGCAAATGGCTTGTACAGAAAGAACACACAGAAGATATATAAAAGATCATGTCAAATCCACCAAAACAACCTATCAGAGGTCACATTAAACTGCAGACATAGTTAAAGAAGAGAAAAAATAACAAGAAAAAAAGCAAGAAATGTTGCCTTCATAAGTAATGACTGACAGTTTGTGATATTGACAGTTACTGTTCCACATAATATGCCAAAAAATAATCCACAACATACAAAAAAGAGCAGCTTTAGCTATGCAATGTGGACTTTTTTTAACCTCTTATATCGCTGTGGTCCATTTTTTAACGAGTGGCCTCTGTTGAGTTGAGCGCAGAGGAAGAGCGAGTGAATAGACATGAATATGAAAATGCAAGGTTAAAAAAAAATCTGCATTTTGCAGGTGTGTTTTTGAGGTAGGATATACACCACAAGCATACAAACAATGTGTTCGAGATGCCCACGTTGTGTTAAGCAGATGTCATCTTTGTTATAATTATATGACCTGCATTATAAATAAATCCATTTACCCCAACCTAATCAAGGGAATGACTCTTTAAATCCTAAACATAATCCGAGAAAGAATAATACCAACACACCACAAATCTCACGCCTGTGATCTGCAAACTGTTCATTCCTCGGCCATGACTCATCAAATACCCAGATGACAGTGACAATGTTGATCCACTGTCCTGTCATCAGCTAATGTATTAGGCTGGGCTCATTGAGGGCAGCAATTGATAGCGCATGCCTCACTCTAGTCTGTAAAAACATAGTGGCTCAGTCTGTATCCTTACCAACAGGTTTTTCTTATGATGCATCTCTTAAAGCTGTGAATATCCTGGCAGCAATCCTCTGCATTCTCTTAGCATGAAGCAAGCAAACAGAGACAGTGTCATGGGTCACCAGAGGATGAACAGTGTTTTGAAAATAGATTTGTGTTAGCACACACACACACACACACACACACACACACACACACACACACACACACACACACACACACACATACATAAATACAGGATTCACAAGTTCAAATTAATAATTATTGATTCTTGAAATTCTACCTCACACACAGAGGGATTAGAGAAGTACAAACAAGGATGAGACAGGAGCTTTTGCAGCAGGGTAGCAGGTGGGGCTACCTTATCTTAAAAATGTGTGTATGTTTGTGTGACTGCATTTATGTGTGCACCCAGGGGTGATTGAGAGGATCATTTCATATAAGTGGGGTGGAGAAGGTGGACAAGGACGGATAATCACTGTGAGCAAGAACTGTCAGCTGTACACACAGAGCCAAAGCAGGTCAGTGTCTTATAGAGATCGTCAGAGGCCTTTCCTCTGCTGAGTGTGTGTGTATCTGTGTATGGTGATGGGGGGCAATTATCACTTATTTTACAGTCTTGACCAGTATGCACTCAAAAGACAATTTACCCTTTGGCAGTATATTTTATAATAAAAAAAGAAAAGGGTATTTTGAATTGAATGCTTGTTAACTGCCTATCTTACGCTGTAGTTATAAAAGATCAATGCTTCTTGCATATCATTTCTGTAATCATGTTCTGTGTGTCAATTCATCTGTTGGTAGGTGAATACATTTAAAGTATTGGAAGCCTTCTGGTTTGTGGTTGCTGTCTAGCGGCATTGGTTGTATGAAGGAAAACAGGTCATGCGGAGAGCTAAAGAGGCAGAATGCATTGGCTGTGATTGAACCCCAGAACTCATCGTCTATCATCTGAGGTCAAAGATGTCGTCTCTGAAGTCTAGCTAAGTTGCTAGTCGGACTATAAAAAGGGACAAATCACCCCCAAAAAAAGTCTTGGCCACTTTATCGCTAACCTCGCGCTACACCAGACATCCTGAAAGTTTGTCAATCTTCCCAGAGGCTTTTTACTTTCATTCAATAGCCGATGGGTTACAAAATCATTTATTTATTTACAATTAAATCATTAAGAAAAAAAAAATCTTTGGATGGATTCACTCTTTTTTTCCTTGTTAACAGTATTTATGCTAAGTCCCTCAAATGATTAATGTCACTAAGAGTGGTGTCAATATTTGTATCTATCTCTTGATGAGGTCATGACTCATGTGCACAACTATTGTCTTCTGCACATTTGCTGAAATGGTACACTGCCTGGATCTGAAATGCACATTGGAACTAAATTCCCTGTGTATGTGTGCTTATTCTCTATGAATGAGTATCTGCATGTCAAGTACATAAATGTCCATTTCATATTTGCAATTGTTTAGTCCAGAAATGTCCATTTCATAGGTGTGTGGTGCACTGCCAATATGTGTGTTTGCTGCTTTACTGTGGAAGTGACCCAGGGAGGAATCCCCTCAGCAGGCCTGACTAATTTTGCCATGAGCGTGGCATTAACTACAAATTCCTTCCGAAGCGTAGTCTCCACTTCCCTATCCCTCTTGACAGCAGCACTTTAAATAAACTGAGTGCAAGGCTGTTAAGAAAGGCCACTGCTTTCTGTCTGACCCTACAGACACCCTTGTGTGATGTATTTCCTCTTCTCTTTAGCCACTCTTTGAAAAACATGACTGACCAGTGAATTGTCAAAGTCACCAGTATGACAGGAGGGGGGAAAAGTAAAGAAAGTACCAAGTTCACCATGGGGAAAGGGGTGTGTGTGTGCATGGGGGTGGGGGGTGGGGGCTCTTTATGCTTCAAAAATTAGAGGAAAAGTTGGTGAGCATAGCCAGCCACCTTTTGACAAGAGTGAGAAAGTTTATATTTTCTCTTTCCTCTCTTGCTTCCCCTTGCAGCGCTGCCTTTCTTATGAAGCCGAGGAGAGACAATGACAGCACAGCGTACGGGGGCTCAAGCATCGCTACCCAGGAAATTTTAATCATCGGATCACCACCAGCTTTTTAACCATCAGGTGTTGCCAAGCAACAGGTGAGGCAGACCCCAGATATTTTGTATGTGTGTGAGTGTGTGTGTGTGTGTGTGTGTGTGTGTGTGTGTGTGAGTGTGAGATATTTCCTATAGTGAAGGGGGTGCAGATAAGGGGGAAAACAGAAGAACCTTGGGGCTATTTCATTAATCTGCACAGGGAGTCTTTTCTTTTTCTTCTTCCTGATAAAACCCTTTCTTCTTTGCCTTTATAGCAGGCTGCCTGTCTGCCCTAAACTTTTGTCTTGTGATTTCTGAGCTCTGTTGGGACCTGGGTCAGGCTCACAAACAGCCTGGGTGAGGGTAGGTGTAACACTGTTATCACAATGGTTTGCAAAGCTGGGTCTCAGATAAATCTAGTTTGTCATGCAAATACTGTAAATCACTGTTGTTAACTTTTTACAGATCATATGTTCCGGGAACAGCCCTCGAGAACCATCCAGATTTATCGCTATAGAAAGTTGAAAGAAGGCAGATGGCCTGAGCTTTATTTTTCTAGCGAACAATTTCCCCTCAATCTAAGAGGTTCTAATGGAGAGACCCTGAATTAAAACATGTGTGAAAGCAAAATACACCCTTTCTTTTCTCACCCAGGCCTCAGTGAACCATACCATGGACTTTGCCTTTTTATGACGAAAATGAATGCAGACAGCTTTCCATGCAGTGAAAAAATTGGGTCCATTTTCCCTCTTGGAGAATAGCTCGGTGTTGGCCAACTCTGTTCTGTTGGAGTTCGCAGTGGCTAATGCGAGGTTGTTGATTTCAGGAACTGTTGAGCCTGTGTGGTTTTCACAGTCAACAAATAGCGTCTCCGATGAAGCATTATGACACAGGGGATGATTCTTGACATTTGCCTCTTTCCAAATTGTGTTAAGCTGATTCAAGGATCATGTTGCAAAGGAGGTATAACTTACGGTACGACCAAGTTGTGCATATAATTTGATACATAAAAAGTAATTGTTTCATTTTGAGTCAAGAGCAGTTGCCCATAAAACTTTCACCTCGTGCAAACAAAATCCAGACTTGTTTCTCCACTGAATAAAACACAGGTTACAGGCTTTGTTCCAGCATTGCTCAATGCTTAGTCAGAATGCTAACATTCTCATAAGGACAATGCTAGCTTGGGCTACTGATGTTTAGCTTGCATAATGCTAAACATGTTCAACCTCTTAATTTAATTGTTAAAATATGTTTAGTAGCACTATGCTAACATACTAACAATGGTATGTTAACAATGGCCAAAAAGATTCTAGCATTTTTTAACATTGCTCATTGTTGAAGCTAATTTGATAAATTTATAATTTTAGCTTCAACATGCAAACATTTAGCTAATTAGCAGTAAACACAAGGGGCTTATTATAGTTCATCCTGAGGGGAAGATGACTGTCATTGCTTTCCATCCAATAGTTGTCTCTCTAAAACTAAAAATGTCAACCTGATAACGTCGCTAGAGAAGTCATGAAATCACCAAAGTCATCTTGCCGAGGCTGTCTGCACAAAAATCTAATGTAAAACAACGAAAAGATTAAGAAATTGCTGTTAGGACATTGCCATCCTTAGTGGCAGAATGAAAGCATAGTAAAAATGATATCTTATTTTCAAAGATTAACTGCCTTAAAAGTCCAGGGATTAGTAATGTGATGTGCAAACAGATGTGAGGGTGTTTTCTTGCCATCTTGCCCTAAAAGTGGGTTATAGTGAAAGATATTACATAATAGATTTGTAAAAGTCAGAAACCCAAACACAAGCATGCTGTGATCTTTATGGAGATCATAACATCCATTATCAGTAACAGCTCTGACTCTGTTTTAATTCAACCACACATTGTTAGAGTAACCAACAACAGAGAAAATGTTTCTTCCAAGAGGCTGGAGGCTCTAAAAATTAACAAGTGTTGATTATTCGTACACAAGCAATCGAATTCTTGTTTGAAAACCAGTCAAATAAAAATACCCAGAACCCATAAAACAGCAGGATTCAAGGGCTGGTGTTTTTATAATTAAAGCCAAAGCTCATTCCTTCTAATGACCAGAGTGGGAGTGTTTAGCAGAGACAGTGCTGCACACAGGGAAATCCATCCAATGAGATGGATTAAATGAGGAAAACAACAACGACAACAACAACAACTGAGAGACTTAATAAGAGCATGATGGAGGATCTGTGACTTTGTTCATGACTAATACTCATGGACCAAACTCAAAGCAGCTTTTTAATAGTGGAGTCGCAAGAAAAGCCTCAAAGCAGATCAATGAATAAAAGAGAAGTAAAATACATTTAAACAATACTAAAAATATATATTATTTTGTTCATATAAACAGATGCTCATATTTGATTGGCATGTATACTCACAGTGTACAGGGTGTTTTAACTTTATTGTAATCTGCAATTATTGCATGTTTCTGACTTTTAAGAAACCACCAATGAGAGCAGTTTAGAACATTATCCTAATCCGAAAAAGACTTTTGCCAAACCTCTGTTGTAGTATTGAAGTTTCAAAATCTTTTGAACCCGAATGCAAACATTTAACAGTTCAATGATATTGGAAGAATAAATCTCCACCACTGTTTGAAAACTGTTTTTAAACAATATGAACAATATGAACCTCAGCAGTTATGGTCAAGTGAAACTCATTGTTGTCTGCGGTGTTTCCCCGAAATATAATTATGATTAAGATCATAATCACTGCCTGTATTTGAGATATTTCTTCTTCCTTCTGTATAAATGTGAAAATTGAGTCGTTGTGAAATTCACCTTCAGTATTTATGCAAAGAGAACGTTTGTGTAGGTAGACAGCACACATGTTTGACGTCTGTGAAGCACATGAGGCCAGTAAAACATGACTGATCCTGGATCTGACCAAGAGAGAGGGGCGACCGACTACAGTGGCTGTTTATAGCCAGTGATAATGGCCTCCATATAAAAGCAAGGGTAGGCTAATTATTCTCGGGAGTTTGTGACATTTGGCGGTTATTTTGTAAAACAAGGCGCATGATGCTGACGTGAGCAAATCAGCAAAGGCCTTTCACTAAATTTTCCCTAAAATAATCCCTTGTGGCCCAGTATGTCTAGAATATGGATGTTGTTAGGGAACTACAACCACTTGTTTATTGTTAGGAAAAGATTGTGGTCTTTGTTAAATACTGGATTTTGCAAGATTTTTCTGTGCACTTTTTTACATCTCCAAAAATGGAAATGTCATAGAGTTTACCCCACAAACCCCTGAAATCTCATCTCATATGTGGCAAATTTAGCTTTATACTAAGTTTCAGATGGGAGCTTTAAAAGAACTTCAAATTTTGATTTGTGCTCATGAAGTCTATTGTTGCTAACCTATCACTGCGCATTATTGTGAGTAACCTGGCACAATTAGTCATTCCATCAAAAATCTCGTCATTCTTAGTCAGTTGAACTGTTTCCACACGCAAGACAATCTTCAACCTGCAGACAACAGACTCACTTCCTGGCTTCTATTTTGATAAAAACACACAATGATAGTTGATTACTAGCGCTCTGTTTCCTGTGCCATTGTGAGTTTGATTTGAAAGAGTACACCACTGTCCTGATGAACTTTAATGAGCCTTAGATCTAGGATGATTCTAATTTGTTGGACAATAACCTGAGTTTTAAAAAACTTTGGCAGGCTGAAAGGGGGACAAACAATAGACAAATACCTATAAGAGGATCAAGGAAGTCTGTTAAGTAATGAAGGTTATGTGCAATGTAAATTACACTGTGCTTTTCCTAATAAAAGAAAATATAAAAAAAAAAAAAAACTTTGGCATGCACCATTCTTTTAATGAGTGGAAGTCTATGTCCTCAGAAGAACTCTCATCCAGTTCAAAGGTCAAACTTCTCTGGACACAGACATACATGCGGCTGTTAGGAGAGGCTAACGCAGCATGGATTTGAGTTTGCTGAGGGACTCTGTTGGATGAGAGTGATACGGGCCAGTATGTTGAACTTGGATGATTTGTTTGGTAGTAAATATTTCTATCCTGACTCGAGACTGAAATAAGTTGGCTCTTACAGCTCGCACCAATAAAAAAACACATTACCTACTTACCTTACATCTATATATGGTGAATATCAGGAATATTTGTGGTGGATGACTCATTGTCATTTCAAGGTGGAATTTACTGAAAATGTTTTAATTATTAACGTGTGTGTGTGTGTCTGAAATATGGTAGGTTGAGGAAACACACATACACACACACACACACATGACTAGTCCTTTTAGGGCACATTAGGTTGATGTGTTTGGGTCCTGCACTAACTGTCCGGGTCAAATTCCACAATATCGTCATAATCTCACACGTAAACTTAGCTGTTTACTAAAATAATCTATAATTGTAGACAGAACTATGAAATCAGAAACATATCAAATCAAAACAGCTGTGGTCGAGAGTCAGTTCTTTTCTTGATGTTTCTTCTAAAGTTTTAAATCAAAGTAATAAGGCTGTCATTTTTTTTTTAAAGATAATACTCTTTGGTGTATTTTCAGTTCTGGGATATAAAAACATTTTCTCCATCTGTGCTCCAAGAGAGATTTATAGCCTCTATGGTGTTTTGCCTTCAATGTGTCTTCTTTAAGCGATGGTTTTAGAATTATTTACACCAGGAAGAGCAAGAATTTGACACTAGAGATGCTGAAGCACATTACCTGACTCTTCAGAGAAAAGGTGGAATTCTAAAGTGTTAGTTTAGTTGCGAAACACATCAGACTGCAGCAAACTTTAAACACTAAAAACCATTTGCAACATTCATACGTCATGAGACGCGGTTTTCCCTTCGTTAATATCCACGCTGTTTACATTGCTGGGCACATTTTGAAGCATACTGAATTCCACAACCACAACTTAACAATGTTTAATCAAAGACACAAGCAAAGAGAGAGAGAGAGAGAGAGAGAGAGAGAGAGAGAGAGAGAGACTGAAGAAAGCTGAGAAAGTTGAGAGGAATGTAAGAGACGGAGAGGGTGGAGGAAAGATGAAATGGCATGTGCCTGCAAATAAATCAGACACCCACAACATCCTTTTGTGCCAAGTGAGTGATGACAACATAGCGTCAGTCACACAACAACTGACTAAAGTTGTTGCAGAGCAGACATAACTGAGGAAGAACTGAGAAGTACACTCCACTGGATACAAATCTGAAGATGGATCCTCTCCCTCGGCCTGCAGTTTTAGGAGTCGTCTTCCTGCTATTTAATCAGAGATGTTTTAGTGCTGGTAGTTAAGTAGCCCAGAGTTATGAGTGTGTGGAGAGGTGTTGCGTGAGAACAGAAAAACACAGCCTTGTTGAACCCGGCATAAAGCAGAGCAGCCGGGGGGATGAGACTGACAGGTTTGGGTCAAGCTTCGCCTTCCTTCGGGATCTCATTCGCTCCATCAGGCTGCTCCCTCCATCCTGTATCTACATTTGTATCAATTCATCATCGCTCCCCTCATTTACAGCTGTATCATAGAGACTCTGAACAGGAATATTAGCCCATAAATCTGATCAGGAGCACCTCAGAAAGGTCTGTGTGCGTACACAAGGACACACACAGGGAATGATCTTGCTCTTGCAGAATACCCGCTGCAGTAAATATGTCTGGAGTCGTAACACAGCAACACATCCCACAAGTGTTTTCATCGGCAACTGGGTAAACAAACACACCAAACCAAGTGGAGTGAGTGGATAACAGGTGCCAGGGTGACTTGGCAAAACAACGCGAGGCATTTATTTTTTCATAAACAGAGTAGACAGACAATTTGATTTGCTTTAGGGCACATGGAAAACACACACATACAAATGCATGCACGCTTTTTAAATGGTACTTGTTAATCTGCGCTGACAACTTATATTTACGTAATTTTTACGGCCTGAGCCCTGAAGACACTCAAATATTTCAACTCAATGATCTCCATCATTTAAATAAATTATATTTTACAAATGCTTCACGGAGCATTAAAAGCTGACTCCACACAGAGATTTTTATGTGGAAAATTGCTGCACAGGGATTCCTTTGTTTGTCTCAGAATTCCTGATACTCCCTTCTAGTGAGTTAACCACATAGCTGGCGACGCACGTGCACCTTTATAGACTCTCTCACATTCACACCTGCATATGTGCTTTCAGAAAAGATCAACCTTGAGTTGACTCCACGTAAAAAAGTGCTCAACCAAAGTGAACAAAGAGTAAATCCAGATACAGCAGAGAAACCTGCATGTGTTGAGCATCAAGAAAAGATGGTTTCTTAAATTTCATTTTTTGATTTGCAAAATAATTTGATTTACAGTTTCTTAAAGTTTTAATACATACAAGCAATTTCAGTAAATTTCTATTTTTAGTCATGTCCACCATTTCCATTAAACTGGTAAAGAGGTAATATCTGAAATAGGGATTTTTTCCATTTTCCATGGCAACGATCAATAAGTGATACGTTCAGAATCAATTATTAATCCAAAAAACGTTACTTTTTTACCTTAATTACGACCTGGAGTCAAACCCACTACACTCAATTTACAGTTGAACACTAATATCCCATCTCTCAGAAAGTGAAGCACTTTTCTATAAATAGAAATATAATTTGTGAATGTGTGGTCTATGTTAAAGCTGAAAAACAAAACGAAAAAAACATAATTGTAAAAAATAAAATAAAAAAGTAAATTGAAGCACTTTTACTTAACTGAGACATTCAAAAGAATAAGCGAAACAAAACAACTTCCTCAAACTGAAAGAGAGGCAAGTGTGTGATGAGTGTGTGTGTGTGTGTGTGTGTGTGTAGGTATTGATATAATTGGTTTGGAATGAGATTGTCCTCGGGGTGCAGAGAGAATCTGTGGACTTATAAATACCTCTGCACGAGGCAACATGTGTGTTTGTTTGGGTGTGTGTCTGTTTACACACCTTCATGTACTCACTCCCTTTGCTCTGTTCTTGCCCTCAGAGAAACATGCAGAGCACAGACTCACACACAAACAAACAAACCAGACATCCAAGCAGGGGGTGTTCTACCAAGAGAGATTTGAAGGTAAGCTGGGTCTGCTGAGCCTAAAATCTGGGTTCTTCAGTGTCAGGAAGTTTGTTCTCTTTTTATCTGGCTCGATCACCATGGTACCTTACTCGTCCATAGGCATTATAGATCCTTAGCTTGAGGAATATATTCATGGAAACTTTTGGAATAGTTTGTAATGTTAGGTTTGTTATGCAACAGAAAGAATCCATGCAGTTACATTAACACATAGCTTAAAATATGCATGACATCATGGATGAACAACATTTAAAATGACACCCTTTAACCTCCCCCTGCCTGTCAGTGAAGATGCAGAGACACTCTCTGTTAATCTCTCTCGCTTCATCTCTTGTCACCCTCCTCTCCTCCTCTCATCCCACTCTCCCCTCCTCTTTCTCTCAGAGTCACGGCTCATTGGAAGACAAACATCCTGACCCTCCACTCCCCCCAGGCCCATCTATGCCTCCCTCTATTCCCCCCCTCTTATACCTTCATCCCTCCCTCCCTTTAAGCTTAGCTTGTAACCGTACCCTACCTGCAGCGTATCCTTTACATGCATTCATCAACGTCAGCTGCTTAGACAAGCTCTTAGAAGGCAAGAAGAAAAAAAAAACCACAACATTAAATTAGAAGAGGCTGAGATGTTGCGTGGTTGATGGTGTGAGAAGGAGGCGTCCTGGAGAGAAGGCATGCATGGAATCAGTAGTATGGACCTCGCTGAGCCTGAGAAGCACCGATTCAGGGGAATAATGTAGCAGAAATTCATCTAACACAAACAGTTGTCTATGGAACACTTCGCACGTGACATGTAAGGAAACAAGAAAGAATATCATTATCAAAACTCTTCAAAGAGTTTTGATAAAAAAACTCTTCAAAGAATTGACTCAAACTTTCAGTTTGAGTCAATTCTGGAAAACCTGGTGGACAAGTGGCTTGCTTATCTCTTGGCTACTCTTGTCATGACATGTGTAAGTTGTTTTGTTTAACAACAACAACAAACATTCTGCTGTCTTTCAAAAAAATATCACTCATTGTGAATCATGGCTTTGGAAAATGTAAAAAAAAAAAGCTGTTTTAGCCAAAAGATGTTGTTTGGCAGCACTGTAAGTAGCTCACTTTCCTTGTGAACTAAATGCTAAACATGTTATGGCATAAGTGGGTCTGGAAGTTTAGATTTCCTAGTTGGTCAAGAATTTTCAAAAAGATCTGTAAAGCTCTACCGTTACAGGATAATCTAAACTGAACATTTGTACCAAGAACAGTAACTAACCTTGATCCAACCAAACTAACCCTAACCCAACCACTGTGGACCCTCTTTATTCATCATTACAGAACATTAAAGACCACAGATGATGATTTCAGTGGATGAGAAACTCGTGGTTCAGGAGGATTAACATGTGCCTTCTCCTGAACTGTCTGAAAAAAAATGACGGAAATTCTGACCAATTAGAGAGCATATTCCTCACGCATCACACATTTTGGTACTTATCAGGAGGAAAATCAGTAACCAGGTTCAATAGAGTTCATTATAATGCAGGTGCAGATGTTTTTTTATAGAAAATATATTTAATAATCTGAATAAGTTTGGGTTTGATATGTTGACTTTGAGTTAGGTTACTGTTGGCAGTCATAAGACCCACAGGCTTTATCGTAAGTGTGACGCCTCCACCAGCCAACCACCATATCTCTGAGCTTCCTGAATCAGTTCCACATTTAGGAAGCTGATCACCAGGAGCGATCCTCCATGCTGGCTGACTGGCACACCCTCGCTCTGTAGAGAAATGACAATCAAACTGAGGCAGATAAGATGGAGGAAGTGCTCACCTGGGCTCTGTGTTTACAAGGGGTACCTTCTACCTTGTAGATCTCTTTTCCCTTGCTGTGGGTTTGCTAAAGCACTGAGGTGGATTATTGAAATTGAAACTGCACCGCGGAAAATCTGAGCAGAGATAAAGAGAGCAGCCAGGGGGTAGTAAGAATCAGAGGTATATTAAGAAGACTCATGGTGAGCGAGTAGACTGTCCAAATGCTCCTGTCTGGAGGGAGGTTTAAGAGAAAGGAATCCTGTCTGAATTGTTTTCTCCTCTGTGATTAAAGCAGTTATTTTATTACCAATGGGATAATTGCTTATTGCTCCATTTCATCTCTCTATTTTTACTGGATTTTGACTAAAGCATACTTAATGCTTTTTTCCCCTGCAGGAAAAAAGGTACAATTAAAGTTTGTTCCGCCATTGCTAAAAAAAATAACTTTATTTATTTTGTTTTTCTTATTTGACTTAGACCCTTCCTTTCTGAATAGCTAAACATAAATGAGAAATTAAACAAAAAACTTGACAATGTGTACCTAAAGTTGAATTTACCAAAAAAGGTGTTTGTTTTATCACAGCAAATGTTTGGGACCTATGTGTGCAGGAATAAAAAAAACAATAAAAATGTGTTGTTAAAACAAACTCTAGACTATTTCTGGGTGAGCTGGATACACTGCCAAGTTCAAAAGTCCCACAGTGCTGTCTTGTTTTCCTTTGCATCACTCTCTAGCTAGTCTTTTGACTGTTTGAAGTCAGAGTGTGTTTCAGAGCAAAGATTAGCTCTCTGGAGTGATTTGTCACACTTTCATCTTTTTTTTGCGTTTTTTCTATTCGTTCACAACTTCCTAATGACAGAAGAGTGTCTGAGTCACTGAATGGAGTCAGAGTGCAAGTGTTGGGAATGTCTTTGAGGTCGAGGGGAACAATGAGGAGGTGAATGTGAGTGAGAAAGGTGTGTTTGAACGGACTGCACTGTTAACTGTTAAAAAATCCTTTACAAAAAAAAAATTCTTTCAAACGTGTATTGATTTTGAGATTAAAGCTATCATGTGTACTTTCGAAAGATTGTGTTACACTTTTAAATATGTTTTACTTAATGAAATATAAACATCTGGTAATAAAGTCTGGTAGACTCAGTCTCAGTCTAATAAGGCTGCTAAGTTTTGGGAGAGATCAAAAAGTCAAAAAGTGCCATGTTACTTTTACATCTCCGAGATTAGAGGAATCAAGGGATGGGATTCTAATATAAACTTTAAGTCAGTGCATTTGCACAGCGGCTAGCCTGAACATAGCACTCATACAGGCCTTGAGCTCATCTGTTGAGAGGGCTGGATTTGCAGCCTTTCTGCAGTTGTTTTCTGAATGTGTGTGTTTTTGAGTTGACAGTCTTTTTCAGCATTTTGCAGCATGTTTGTGCTATTTGCCGCAAGCTTTGGGCGCTGTATTTGTTTTGGATGTTTGCATTTGTTTTGAATGTGCATCCTTTTTTGAATATGCTGTTCAGTTTTCTTAAACATGACAAGCCTTTGCACATGTCAGCCACGATAATACATTTGACAGTTATGAAGTGGATTCCAGTGGAAGATGTAAAAAGAAGATGTGGATATCATGGAAACATTGGGAATCTTTAATGAGATTATTTGATGGTAGGTTGTAAGAAAGAGATGTTTCCATGTGACACATTGTTGTCTAAATTCGTCTCAGTCCAACAGTGTGAGAACTGTTCAAGACTTTTGACCTTGTATAATCAGCAAGTTCTGAGAAAAGCTAGGGCCATACTTGTGATCCCAGATCACCCACTTCACAGTGAGTTTGACCTTTTACCCTCAGGTTGTCGTTTTAGAGCTCCTGTGAGGAAGACTAAAAGACTGGTCTCATTTTTACCAAGTGCAATTAATATGTTAAACAACAATTAGGTATTTGTTGCTCTTTTTGCACTTCAATTGCACATTTGCACACCTCCACTTTGCATAACTTGAATTTCCATTCTGGTATGGGCTCTTGACTGATTTTATATTTTGCTGTGTTGTCTGATTTTTTTTTTTAAATTTGTTTTGGTCCATGTTTTATGGTGATGTTGTCCTTGTGTTTCTTGTCTTCTGTGTGCTCCTGTTGCAACACAAATTTCCCCTTGTGGGACAATAAAAAATCTGAATCTGAAGACTACAGGAAACAGAAAAATACAATTTAAAAGAAATACCAACAGAAAAACCAGCTGGCAAAACCTGGCAAAAACAAACACAGATGCAGAATATTTGTAACCCTAGACATAAACATTTTTAAACCAAATTACCAGAAGGATGAGTAAGTGCAGTGAGTTATGAGGTGTTCTACTCCATTATCTTCTGTTTGCAGTCGACATTTTCTGGAAAACTGCGATGCTATCTGTATACATGTGCTGCATGCATGCTCCAGGAAAGTCCCAGAAATATTTAAGGACTGTCAATCCTGCTGTGTTGCCCTCATGTGATTTTAAGCTATTGCAATAAACCAACAATTATATCAATGCACAGGCTTTACCTCTTGTGTGTATGTGTTTTCATGCATGCCCCCAGCAGTTGCAGTGATGTGGGATTGTGGCTTCACTTGACTTTTAAACCAAAGTCAAAAATCCAAATGGTATTTAACAGATCTTAAAGATTTCCTCTAAAAAGGGTTTTGTATGACATATATTGTATGAACAAACAAACAAACAAAAATTGTATCTTTGTGCTAACTTATTTGGGCAATCTTGTTACCTTTAGATGATTGAAACAATGACCCAAAAGAGCCCTCAGAGTAACAGCCAACATCCCCGTCTCAGTCTGCATGCTTGACTGATGATCTGGAGGACTCCCCTATGACTGCTGGAGAGAGAAAACGTGAAGGTGAGGAGAGGAGGGGGGTTGGACGTAAGCTTGAGCTCTTCGGCCTGTTTGTTTCCGTTCAGTGTTGAGAGACTATATCCTTTCATCTGTGCTCATATACTGGTGTCTGTCCTCACAGCGCACTGCAGATTTATCTTTCAGAGATTTTCAGAGAACTACGAGGAGACCCAGTGTTCCCGTGCTCGAGTGTTTAAGTGGTCTGACTGATAACGCCTCCACATGATCTCTGTCTGCGACGAGATGTGTGGAGACCTGTGTTCAGCAACTCATGGAAGAAACAAGAGTGTTGCAAAACCTCCATGTTATGCAGCGCGTCAGATAGAAGATAAAATTCTTTACACTGATGATTTATTCAAGCTTACCTGTAGCCAGGAGTCAAGTTGATATTTTGATTAGAGATAAACTTCTCCTCTTGCTTAAAAATGTAAAATATATTATGAAATATCCCTTTTCGTCTTAGCTCAACATATTTAAACATTGAGCAGCACCTCAAACTATTATAAAAAGAATATAAAGAACTCTAAAATAGTGATTTTATTTTAAATTTGTGCATCTCAAAAATACACTTTTGAAGATTTTACATCTTTCTCGGACTTGCTACTTTTTCTCAGACCTATGTGTTGTGTATTTATTATATTATTTATTATTTTAACCACTTTTTTCTTTCACTATCAAAGCAGCCAAAACAGTCCTTCATATTTAAAATAATCTTGCAAGACAGGATAGACATTGAGATGACCACACGTAGGCTTACCATTTCCATTCCATACAATCTCCATTTGATCAACAAAGAAGATGAGTAATAACATCCAGAAAGTGTTTGGATCTTGTGTGCTTGAATGTATAAAATTCAGTAAATCTGCAGTCTACCCCTCATTGTTTTGATTAGATTTTTTAATGTGACATGTAATGACATTTTCGCTGTCCAGGTTACTGAATCATTTGCCAAAAGGGCAAACTACCTGGTTTAATGGAGAGGATTTAAAAGATTCTGCATGATTGTCCTGCAGATGTGAAATTTATTTAGAGAGACACTTATACTCTCGAAGAACTCGGTGAAAAGAAAATGTACGATAACTTCTTAAAAATGGTTTGTTTTCTTTGTCCCTTAAAGGGGCTACATGTAACTTTCAAAAATACTGTGTTTGTAGCGATACGGCAGGCCGTTAGGCGAACTGCACCGGTAACCTGTTGCCCGCTCTCCCTCGCGTGCTCGTCATACGTGCTCGTACACAAACGAGCATCATCATCGGCCGCCAAACACTGGATATTTACCGTCATAATGTTTACAGAGGAGGTAAGTGTTCATACACATGTGAAAGTCTGTGAAGGAGTCTGTGTGTCTGTATTCATTCTCCATCCTACAAACGACAGTCTCTGCAGGCACTGGCTGAGAGCAGGAGTGTGTGATGAGTTTTTCCGCCTTTGAGAGCTCTTAGGGCGCATAGAAGTGTGTGGAAGACGGCCTCTGGCTGTGGAGGTGAAGACTGGGAGTGTGTGATGAGTTTGTACTGTTGATCTCTGTAAGCGGAGCGGAGTGAGGAGGACGTTGAGAACGTGAATAAAATGTCACTTCCTGGAGCTTTCACAAATACAACCCGGGGAAACTTTTTATACAGGCAACACAGATAGACAGTGAACATCTACTTTTTCATATCAGTCAACCATTCGCTTGGGCGATAAAAAACGATTTATACATGTAAAAAGTTACATATAGCCCCTTTAAAAAGCTGGATGTGTGCATATCTGCACGACTCCTCAGTAACCCTGCAGCCTTAAGCATACAGTACAATCAGAGTCATTGTTCCGGAAGATTCTTCTTATCAGTTGCAGATAAACTGCAGATCAGCAGCAGGCAGCAGCCCCTGCAGGTCGTGGTCCAGCTCCACAGAAATGTACACTAAGTGCAGTCACCATGAAAGCTCTGCACATAGCTGAGGATGGTGGAGGATCTGCTCCAGAGTGGAGAAGATCTCTGTATGTGTTGGTTAAGGTCTGACATCTGTGTGTGTACATGCGTGCATTTATAAATTCAAATGTGCAGGACAAAAAGTAAGTCTTTTGAATCCGAGGCTTAAATCAACGGGGTAAAATACTAGAGGCTGCATCTTGTGTAATGTTGAAATCTGTCACTCATTCATGTTTCCAGTAATGTTTTGCATTGTAAGTTTTTGCAATTTTACTCTACTGTCTTAAAAAACTGGAAGTTGTAACTTATAATTGTTTTCTGAAAAATATCAGATATAACATTCATGAGAATTTGTAAAGAATTTAAGATGTAAACACCTTTTTTCAGAAAAAAAGGGTGTTTACATCTTAAATTTAAAAAAAGTTAACTATTTGACTTGCCATAACTCCTTACATGGTGTAGGAAATATGTCCCACTCTTGCTGAGAGGGAGCTACATATCTTTTTTGTATAGGCTATTTAATGAGAGAGATAAGAGATATAGGAAATGTTGGGAGGAGAGAGTGAGGGATGACATGCAGTAAAGAATCAAGGACGGATTTGAACCCAGTGTGCTGTGATGAGGACTACAGCCTCTATACAAGGGGCACGTTAGGCTATCTGGTGCCCCAAATGAGCTACATATCTTATCCTACACGTTGTCACATCAAGACAAGATCACTTCCCACTAGTCAGCTCTGAGAACCCTCGACTTGTTATCCCAATAGAATGAAGAAATAAAGAGGGAGAGACACAGACAGAGGCACAGAGAGGACAACTTAAATTAACCAGACTGAGAGAACCAGATGGTTGTCCTTTGATATCGTCTCTCTCGACAAGGCCAGATAGTCAGACTGCATGCTGAGACAGAGAGACAGTTTGAACCCAGAGGTCCACAACGCTGTGGTTTGGGTTGGTTCTAATCTTTAAATCTTCAGCAGGCTCTGAACGCTCAAATAAACAGATGCATGCACACATACAATGTAGGACATACACAGATACATGAATGCACCCACAAGAATGACAAAATCCACATCCACATGAAGACACTGGACCACATGAAGCTGCAGAAATGCTTAAACTCAGAGGATGATTAAGCAAAATAAAAACTTGTTGTCAGATTTTACCGAATGGGAAAGTTGATAATTGCATTCTGGGATGTAATTGCCGCTCAATGTGACCAATCTGTTGATGTATAAATTAGAAATCTAATTCCTCTTTTATGTGAAGAACAAAAAGTTGTTTAAGATCTGTGACATTGCAGAGTGACAACATGAGACAACAGACCTGAAATTGCTGGAATAAATATATCGATGGGACTCTTTAATGTGGAGACCTACAAAAAAAGGGATGTCACAACACTCCTTGTATGTCCTAAGTAAAACTCAACATTGGCACAGAGAGCCTCTTTTCTTTAAATATGTGATGATGCAAAACTTTGTCTGGAATGATTTTTCATGAGTGAAAACGTTTTGAAAGACATTTATCACATTTTTTTCTCCTCAAGTGAAGCTTTACCTACACCGGCCTCTGGCCACGTGTCAAAAATGTCAACACTTGGCCAGTTCTCCAGAGATGTTGGCGTTTATGTAGGCTTAATATCGGATTGATCTAAAAAATGATGCCGTGTTTCTGTGCCAGCCAGCCATCCAAGCCCAGATTTTTTTTTTTTCCTCTTCTCTGTAAAATTGCAAGCAGGTGTTTGTCCTGACTTCTCTCTCTTTCTGCTTCTTCCATAACCTCCCCCCCTCTCCTCCACTTCTTGCGTGTAAAAGAGGAACATTTCTCCAGAATGTACCAAAACCTCTCAGGTTTGAATTTAGTCCAAAAATCAAAGGTATCATTAAGATGTTGATCTGAACATGCACAACCAGGAAATTTGATTAGCTACATCCTTGTTCTCAGTCAATTCCTCATCACTTACTCTTGAATATCCACATTCATATCATCACAGTCATATTATTTCTAAAGTGAGCAAAGCAGGGGAGGGGAACCATGGACAGGGTAATGTGAACCTGGACAGCCAGCCAGACTGGGATGCACTTTGTTTGCTGCATGTTAAGGAAACATTTCACTGTGTTCACTTTGTAACAAGAAGTGGGATAAAGGGATGTTGAAGCCATCTTTTTCTTAGGTAAAAGATTTTATAAATATATTTCTTGTTAGGAGTGAGACAAACACACAATGTCATGTACATCTAAGCAGCTAGGAGTTATCTGCAATTAAAACCATTCTGAAGACTTTAAGATCAGGCTATGTAACTTTTGATTTATAGGGTCATCTGAGGCAAAAGGATCAATTACAGGATCATAAACATCCTAAGCTTGCTAACATAAGCTAGTATAGGCCACAATAAGCTATCACGTATACTAAAGACTGCATATAAAAATGTGAATGTAATCACTTAGAACAGAAGAACATTTCCTGAAATGTTTGGGGTAAACCTTTTCTGTTCTAAAGAATTCAGAGCTGGTCCCAAGCCCCTTAAACTTGAAAACATAAAATATTGGCATTTGATTTTTTAAAATACATTTCAATGTGGATAGTCATTTGAAAAATCATTATTGGAACATTTAACTTTGTTAAATGTTGTTTCCGTTTACGTAATTTCCATAACTTGAATTCCCTTTCACTTACTCAAGTCAGCTGATCTTGTTTGCTCCTGACTCTCTGAAGAGACGAGACTGCTGATCCTGATGTTATTCCTTTTTACAACTGATCTATCTGTGTCATGTGTAGTGTCGGTTTTGTGTAAGGGAGAGACAGAAAGTCCAGTTTTTACTCAGGCTCTCATTGGCTTAAGTAGCAGAGGAACAGAGAATGGAAGGTCCTGATTTGTCAAATGAGGTGTCATTCATAAGTTTAGAGTAGATTACTTAGTTAAGAGAAAACAACTGAAATGTGAAGCAATCTGTGGATCTTAATGGATGTAATGTGTTTGTGTTCGATCTTTTACTGGGTTTGGATCATCTGGACCGTTGCAGGTGCACCGTTATTGTTGCTGTTTGCCATCTTTGAATGTATTCTTATGTCATATCTTGCCTCTTGAGACCAGTGGCATATGCAAAAGTTTTATTTTGTGTGGACCAGTACAAAAAATGGTGAGCCAACTTTTTTTCTGGAAGGGGTCAAAAAGCTCCAGCAACACTTTGAGTTGAAAGAACAACTTTAGAAGACCAATGCGCTTCGGCTGATGGACTTCATCGGCCATCATATGATGAAGAAATTAAGGAAACTCCATGCCTACCTTTGTTGTTTTTAAGGGCTACTTTCAGACGCAGTTGATCAATGATTTCCCTTATTTCCAATTTGCAGAGTGTATATAAAAAATCCTTTCATGGACTGAGTAGTCAAATCAAGTAAATGTGCATAATACTACTCGCTGAAGTTGATGTGCTTTTTATTAAACCATGACAGAAAAGAAACTCAACTTTCATGAGAGCTGCTGGACGAACACAGTGCATTCTTTGTGTTGCAAACACGAAGAAAAGAGCACAGCAGGTGCCAGAATCAGTGTTTCACCACTTATTCTGATCAGAGAGATAAGCTTCAAATGAATAATCCTACTGGTAAGTTTTTCATTAAATGTGTCTCTTCTCTCTTCCTTTGTCCTTTTGCTCTTGTCACCATCCTGTATGTCCCCAGTTTTCTCTTTTCCCTGCGAATAAACCCTGAACCAGCAAAGAAAGGAAACAAACTTAATACTACTTTCAAATCCACTGCAGTCCCATCTCCCCTTCCTCATCTATAGCCGCCATCTCCCCTTGATTCCTCCACCACTTCTCCTGCCCTTTCACCTCCCTCCTTCTCTTCTTATTCTTCATCTTTTTTTTTTGTTTCTTGGCGTCCTCTCTTCCCCCGAAGACTCAATTTGTCAGGATGAATCAGAGAAAAGCTCCCTAAAAGGTGCAGCCAAATCCCCTTGATATGGAGAAGGCTCTTGTCTCTTTTTTTTTCAGCCCTGGCAGGTTGAGATTGATGGTCCATGTAAGTGGTCTTGTTCTCTTCAGCTATTTAACACATCCATCAACCTTCCTTCTAATTATTAAGATGAGATAAACAGCAAGGGGGAGTCTAAGTGCTGGATGGTGTGGTTACTGCTGCTGCTTCAAGTGATTAAATAGCATTTAAGAGGTTCGGGTTCCTCACTCATCTCCTCCCTTAAAAGTACTTCTGCCTGATGCCACATTTCTCCGAAGAGGCCATCAGGATGTTGGTGTGTCTTAGCATCAGGCTCAAACGTCACTCTTCGGTGAAAAACTGATGTTGAGCTGAGCCACGTGTCTCAATCTGGTGATAAATGTCGGAGCAGATTGATCCTGCAGGAGAAATACTGTACTGCTCTGTCCGCCTCATTTCCTTTGAGCTAAATCCACCCGCTAAAGTGTTCTCCTTTTCTGACAAGACTACAAATAGTGTTTTGAACCGGAATTCATGGGTCAGGGCCTTACCCAAACCTTGTATGATTCAGCAACACCAAAGTGTACGGTGAAGAAGGCATACTGATGAACTCTGAGATTTGAATAGCTGCTGCTGAACAAAGTGAGAGTGCTTTGATGTTTAAAGTAGAGAAATTTGCAGAATGCTTGAAGCTATTTAATCCCTCTTTGATTTTTTTCAAGCTACTACCTTAAAACAGTTGCATTTTTTTTCTGCAGCTCTCTCTGGAGCTTTCCAAAGTTTGACTAAATTAAATCTTATTGATGCCAGGATGCGTTATGGGAAGTTTTTTGGGAGGTGACACTAAGACTAAGTTCATGGTATCTTCACCCCTGCTTCAACAATTCTGACCTCTGGTTTCATAATAATAATAATAAGAAGAAGAAGAAGAAGAAGAAGAAGAAGAAGAAGAAGAAGGAGGTGTTATGACACTTCAAGCCCTTAAAGTTCTTGAATCCATATTGTGATATTTATCTGAAATTCATCACAGACTGAGG
The DNA here is from genome assembly GCF_963930695.1 of Labrus bergylta. Taxonomy (NCBI): domain Eukaryota; kingdom Metazoa; phylum Chordata; class Actinopteri; order Labriformes; family Labridae; genus Labrus; species Labrus bergylta. The sequence continues at coordinate 5,098,808 of NC_089202.1, read as the reverse complement.
TCATTATAGAACCAGCACCAGCTGTGTATGACCCTCAGTGGTAAACTGATGTAACAAATGATAGCCCAAATTTAATTTGTCATATGGCTTTGATTTAAAAAGTTGGAGTCAAGGCAATTAGCAGCTGGATTTGAATATTTTCTTCTTATAAAAACAAGTTATACTTTTGAATTTCGAGAAATGAATTATTTGCGTAAAACTCATAAATGATAATGCTGAGTTGTTTCCTCGCATGCATTCATTAGAGGCTTTTATCGCCACACTGGTTAGAACACAAGTAAACACATTTAACTGGTTGGTTTTGATTTACAGATTTTGGTTTGGTTGATTAACATTGGCTTTAAGCATACACATGTGCTCACACACACACACACACTTATATGCACACACACACACACACACACACACACACACACACACACACACATACACATGTGCTCACACACACACACACGCTTATATGCACACACACACACACACACACACACACACACACACACACACACACACACACACACACACACACACACACACACACACACACACACACACACACACACACACGGTCTAATGTCTTAAGTGGGTGGTTTTCATTTGCTTCCTGTGGCCTGCTCACCATACATGGCACCACAGCATTCCTCCAGAACAATTTATGGATTTTATTAGCTTTCTACGGATGTAAGCTTTTAGCATTGTTGGAAAACTGTGGCAATGACCAGGATGAGGTTTGTTGAATGCACACACACAGGCACACACACACACACATGCACACACACACATTCATATTTATCAGTTCCATCTGTCTCTCTTACTATGAGAGCTATCAGGGCCAGCATCGGCTCAGTCTAATTGGAGTGCAGACCCCTCAGCTTTCTGCAGGGTAACCATATCTACAGCTTCTACTGTCCAACCAGGAAATTCAGAGGGACAGGTCTCTTCTAAGCTCTGCCAGCAGGAATATCTGCTTTAAGCCACTTCTACAAAAATGTGAAACACACAAGAAATACATATTTATACTCTGTTTTGTGCCATGTGTTAGACAGTTCCCCTGCTGAATGAAATCTTCGCTGTTGGTCTAATGCTTTGCAGGGGGTCAACCTGCTTTCTTTTTTTTGCAGCCATTAGTCTGGGCGCTAATCCTAAATTGAGTGAATGCTATTTACCCTTCTCTAATCTTAAAGTTTCTCTCTAAGATGGTTAGTGTGCACAAATGCAGTCCCACAAGTGCAAAAGATTTCCACAACTGTTAAGTCACAAAAGGATTCAACAACAGAAACAGGATGCAAAAAAAGAAAAACATACTGCAATAAGCCAGATACATTCAATAAACATGCAGCAAATTCATAAACAATGCAAAGTGAAAATAAAAACAAAGAAAACACATGCAAAGGAAAACGCTGCTTGCCCTCCAGACCTTTCGGCGACACTACTTTGCACTTTTGACATCATTGAAGTGGAATTTTTCATAAACTGTTACTTACAGAGAGCTGCACTTTGACAGAGGGCGACGTGAGAGAATGTGTACATGTGTTAACTTTTACCTGTTGGACATGGATGAGTAACTCACTCTATTACCATAACAAAAACCAAGGTGTAAATCTCTGTCCTTACAACATGAAAGTCAAGATGTCATCCCAGGTAACACATGTTAGTTTTCTGTTGTGTGGATCGATGGAAACATGGAGGGTAGGCTCATTTTTTGTCCTACTCTAAAGATGTCCTGTGCAAAAGAACTGAAAGAAATAATCCTACTCCTCACTTCCCTTTTTTGTTTGACTCACAACCGCCAATATAACTTTTTATTTTATTGTTTCTCTGAAAAGGGCAGATACAGTCTGCACAGACAAACTTAAATACTTTGATAAAAGTATCACAGTGTTTATAGCAGATGGTAATATACAGCACCTATCCAGGACTCTGTAGAAGTTCCTTCTTCTTGGCATGTTTTTAATCCGAGTGCCATGTTGAACAGGAGGCTAAAGGATGGCAGCATAGCTGAGTGTTTGCTCAGGGCCTTCTGGGCTGTCACCCTGTGAAACCACAATCACTGACACATGTGGTGGTTTGAAAGCACAAACCTCAGTATGAAGGTCTAAAAAAACACTTCCTCTAACAGAAACAGGCCCTCAGCAAAAACAGGTACATCGCAGATTATAGATCTCTGAAGTGTATTAACACTGATTATCTGAAGCTTTTGAGAGCAAATATTCTATTCATCTGTTTCTTTCTGAAGCGCAGGTTAAACTGTAGTAAATGGTAAATGCACTTGGACTTGTATACAGCCCTTTAGTCTTCTGACTACTCAAAGCTGCTTTGACTCTTCATGTCACATTCACCCATTCACACCACATTCACACAGTGTTGGTAGAGGCTTCTCCTTAAAGTTCCCAACAGAAATACTCCATTCACACGCATTCACAGACCGCCAGCGTAGCAGTGGGAGTGATTTGGGGTTCAGTGTCTTGCCCAAGGACACTTCGACATGTGACTGTGGGAGCTGGGGATCAAACCCTGACCTCCTGGGATATGACCGTCTCCACCGAAAGAGTCACAGCCAAGACAGTCTGATCTGAAAAGAGGAGTGCTAGATTGGAATATTTAATCTTTAAATGGTACTAAACTGGAAGGTTTTTAGGGGTGAACACGGGCTGATAGACACATAGGAGAAATTAAGTTGGTTTATTTTAAGAAAGGACCTTTTTGGGCAAATGTTGAAGGGTTCGATTGATCAGAGAGCAAACTGAAGTAACTCTGGCTGAACTGTGTGCGTCTCCTTTCTCCCACTCAGTCCTCCAATGGTCAAGATTATCACTACCACAAAATAGATTCTAGAGAACAATGGATCCAAGCAAAGAACAAAGGAGTGTGATCCAATCAGACAACAAAACAAAGATGCAAAACAACCAAGAAGCATGAAGAACCACAAGTAAATAAACAAGCATTGTTTGACGAATAAGAATTAAGATCAAGATGGTTTTAAAGAACCACAGAGGAACATTTTACATATTTCAGTGTAAAAATGGGCAGTGATCTGTTCGTCCTGTGGTATTACGTTCATAAAAGCCACAGAGGCTAATAAAGACAAATGTTGTGTGTGAACTAAAAATCAGCAGGTTTTTCTAAAAGATACTGAACCCCAGCACAGTCTCAATGCATTATGGTCAAAGTAACTGTGATGGGTGCAACCTTAGAGGTCAGGTTTCAACAAACTCGGTTTATAAAAACATATGTAAATGGTTTTCCAGGTTCCTGTTTATCTTCCATAACGATAGAGGAGTAATTAAACACATACAAAGTGTAAATAAAAGAATTAAAGAAGGTTTTGAATCTTTATTTTACCAATCTAGTTTTGCTCTGAGACTTCTCCAGCTTTAAAGTTGTGGTTTTCAAAGCTAGTTCAAATGTTTTCAATTATTCTGTATAATGTCAAATTGAATCCATCACTCAAAGAAAATTACAGAGGGTATCATCATTATAACTGTCATCAAGTGAAAGTGTAATGAAGATAATTTGGGGAATAATAAGACAGACTTTCTCTAAACATTGTATGATTTATTACAGAGTTGAAAATGATTCTGTATATCTGAGGCACATTTGACTAGAATGTGGAAAGTGGTTAGTGAGACTGTTTAATTCACAGGAAACCATTTATATTAGACATAACTTTCAGGTAATATATACAAGAATCCAATTGTGTCAATTTGTCATACTCATCTTTCTGAAACTTTTTGGGGAAAGGGATGGGGGATTCCAGAGGCTTAAATAACTAGAGCAAATCTTTTTCTCTGTCATCTGTCTCAGTACTGAATATATTTTATCAACACATTTGTTCTGCATTCAATTACTTTACTTTTGGCGGATTGTTTGTGCTATTTGAACCTGTGTGTTTCCATAAATGTTTGCTTAAAAAATATATTTACAATTGTGCAAACACAAATGATTGATATCTATGTCAATTATTTTAGTGCAATTGTCCTCCTGTTAGGTTTTCAGGTTTTTATTGGAGTCTTGCAAATTTACTAAAGTTAGTTTGAAACAGAAACATGCTTATTTTCTCTGACACCCCCCCCCCCCCCCCCCCCCCCGTTTAAAAGAACTCAAAAGTGTGTTTGTTTAATTTAATGTTTTCTTTGTTTGCTTTGACAGGTATATTAAACATTTCTAAAAGAGTGTTATTGAGTTAAAACAGAGTAGAACTTTATCTAATATGTTATTTCTTCGGGATTGGGAAACATTTCTTGAGAATCTAATTTGGTTTATCTGGCTACATTCAAAGCAAACCATTGGTTTTGTTTCCGAACAATACAGATAAACAGCTCTTTGGTTGGGATGTCTGGCCAAAACCTTCAAAAATCTTTGATTTGGTGTTTTGTTTTTTAGGCTTCTTAGTGTTATATGCATTTGTGTAGAGATGATGATTTTTGTCCACTCACTCCATTTTTGTGACTCCTTATTTTGGATTAACATTTTGTGACTCCTTATTTTGGATTAATATTTTGTGACTCCTTATTTTGGATTAATATTTAAAAGCACAAGTCATGGCTTCACATGCACAGTGCAGTTTTTGAGTACCACTTGCATAATGTGGTATACAATTGGAAAAAAATAGGAAATACATTTCTAGGAAATAAATCGACCTTTGTCATGCGATAGTTTTACCAACCAAATCAGTTTCAATGTAAATCATCCATGCAGGTAATATATATCTGACTTATTTTTTACACAGAATAACCACACTCAGAAAGGCTTGAAATCTTTGGTTTACAGATCTCTCAGTACCCTGTAATTTGTCTGATTTCTCAGTGTTTCCAAAGTCGTATTTACATTTTGTTCTTCAAGGATTATGGGCTCAATGTCACAAAAATATGTGAATACACAATACATTCATCCATCACTGCCACCCAATCAAAACTGAGCAATTCATAAATGTTTCAACAGTAAATGATATGTTCATGTCAACTCTGCAGTCACACACTGTAGATGTTTTTATGGATTTTGAGCAAAAAAAAGATTGAGGGTCTATTTCTGTTAGCTGCCCACAAGCAAAGTGTTTGGATAGACTGAGAAGTGAGAGGTTTTATTACCTCACGTCCTTATGTGCCTGTGGGTTGAGTTGTACATGTTTAAGGCTCTGGGATGGGTTATGGAGTACAGGCAGGGGATGCGAGGCTGAGTTGTAGTAAATTGATGTGTTTTTCTTCCACTGGTCAGAAGGGCTGAGAAAAATGCAGTTTCCTTGAAAAACAATAACATGTAGATCAATGCAGAGGAAATTTATTAGTGCAGAGGAAATAGCAAAAAACAATGTATAATTGGTTGAGAACAGAATGATGTGAGAATGGTCAATGTAAACCAAAATCATCAACCCATTAAGGGCTCTATTCAGAATCACACCTTAAATCTAGGGACAATGTTGACATCAAAGGCTGGTCTAACTTGCATGAATTTTACCACAGCAACTCATAATGTGACTCAATAGTGTGTACAGCCCCCGCATTCTGGTATGCACTCCTGACAATGTCTGGGGATGCTCATGATGAGTGGGCAGATGTTGGCCTAAGGGTTCTCCTCCAAGACCTGTATCTGGGCATCAATGAGCTCCAGACAGTTAGTGGTAATACTTGGCAATGTTGTATAGATTGATACATAATGTTCCACAGGTGCTCAATTGGAATTAGGTCAAGGGAAAGGGAGGGCCAGTCAAAGTCATCAACGCCTTCCTTATCCAGGAACTGCCCACACACTCTGGCCACATGAAGCCAGGTAGTCTCCTGCACAAGAAAGAACCTAGGGCCCACTGCACCAGCCTAAGTTCATACAATCCCACGAGAGTCAGGGTACCATTGGCTAGGACATGTCTGTATGTTCCTCCAAGGATATGCCTCCCAAGACCATCATTTACCCACGGTCAAACTGTTCATGATGGATGATGTTGCAGGCAGCAAAACATTCACCACGGTATCTCCAGACCCTTTCATGCCTGCCGTGTGTGCTCAGTTTAAAGCTGCTGTGAAGAGAGCAGTGCCAATTCAGCTGTTCTCCAGTGAATGCCAATCGAGCTGCATGGTGTTAGGCTGCGAGCACAGGTCCCACAAGAGGATGTTGAGCCCTCATGCCACCCTCATGTAGTCTGTTTCTGACAGTTTGGCAAGAAACAGGCAGTAGCCTGTTGGAGGTCATTTTGGAAGGCTGCTCCTGTTCCTCCTTACACGAAGGAGCAGATCAGAGTCCTAAACCAGTTCAATGCAGACCCACATACACCTGCAACCCTAGGCTCAGTTCAGAAACCCAACCAGTTACACGCAGTTATCCCCATGGCAAATCAGGACCCAACCAGACCCATAAATAGACCCACCCTACCTGACCTGTGTTACACACAATGGCAACAGTCGCAGATAGCCAAAGCTAATATCTCTCTCTCACACACTCTCTTTCCCATATATACACACACACAGTCACTCACTTTATAGTGCTTTATTTTTTAACAACTGCACATTCACAGATTTTCATACATTGTGTGCACACAGATAAACAGTCTTAGCTATAGCATCACTTTTTCTCTCTCTCACTTATTATTAATGAATGCATTTTACTGTTATAGATGTTAAAAACACCAAAAAATATTACAAAATGAAACTGTTCTAATTTTTGTGTATGTGTTTGTTGTTCTCACCTTTTCACTATTGCCTGTATACCTGTGAATTTGTTTATTTATAAATTAAAAACATTTTAGAACCTTTCCGTGGGTTACGCGTCAAGTACCCAACTCAGTGCACGACTCTGGAGCAGATACAGGTCCTATTGCTGGGTTGAAGTCCTTCTCTGGTGCTGTCCAGCTCTCCTTGTGTGATTGTGTTCTCTTGGTATCTTCTCTTGGTAAATCTTCTTGTGACTGCATGATTGGATGTGCCCTACTGGAGGAGCTGGAGTAACTGTGAAACCTGACTGGGCTGCAGGTACTGCCTCATTACCAGTAGTGACAAGGACACTAAACACAAAACAAGAATCAGACCGGAAGGATAAGGAGAGAGAAATTGTCTGTGGCACCAAAGCTGCCGATGTTCATTCACAATCACTTGTGCTTCCTCAATAGACAGTTAGAAGTTTAACTGACTTTGTGTACTGTGTGTAAGCTTCCCACACCTGGTTTAATCAGGGCCACACACACACCTGACCTTGCGCTGAGATGATAACCTCACCACGGACAAATGCCCTTTAAAATGTGAAGCTAAAAGGAATAATTTTGCACCAGTGTTTCTGTATGCCAATCATTTGCCTGTTAAAATAAGATTACAGCCGACAGCTTTATCTGTCCAATTCTCAACAAGGCGTCTGTAAGTGTAAATTACTTCCATGTAAGCAGTTCCTTCAGACTTGATGTCACCATTATTGTAGAACACCAGTGGAGAGAATGCAAAGTAAAGTTCACCAGATGAACATAATCAATCAGAAGGATAAGCAAAGAGACAAGCTTAAATCCAGTTAGATGGACTCCTACATCTCTCAGCCAGCTGATAAGAGAGATGGGAGGTGAGGTGCCTACTATCATCAGCCCCTCAGAAATAAACTCCCTGTTCAACCAGAGAAATTGCGATGGGGATTTGGATACCGCTGATGTGGAAGCATGTAGTGTGTTATGCAATTTCAGGCCTGTACTTTTTAATGTACTTGTCATTTCTAAGTTTTTGTCCTATACCTATGTGTAAGAATTTAAACAATGAAAAAAAGCTTACAGGATGTGAAAATAAAGTAAGGGTGATTAAAAATGCATTAATAAAAAAGCTTTTAAGAAGTTTGGACAATGTTAACAAATCAAGCAGGCTTAAACGGTCATTACTGCTTTTGACAATATCAATTTAAGTGTATTACATCGACATTAACACTATGAGAAAATACACAATCATTTACAAACAAAAATAAATAATAAAGAAACAGACAAAGCCTCAGTAACATCTCTAATGGTTACTCAGCCAACTCCATTAGTGTAAGCTTGTCAGCTTGAATGCTATTGGTTTACACGGTGATGCTATTTTAATAGCCTATCAGAGAAATTAGTGCATGCATATCTTCAGGAAAGCATTTTAATTCATCGAATGACATCAAAGAACCCACCTTTTTTTAAACTGAGCAAAGGAACTGGGACAAGCTGGACATATGAGCAGTAGTTATCCAGGTGGTAGTTTGGTCTGTTGCTTGATTTTTTTAGTGATATTATAGAGATGTGTTTTTTCCCCTCCTGTTAGATCCTGTAAAATAAACTCAAGGCCTAATCAAGTAATCAGGTTGGTTGTTGACTTTATGCACATTAACTGACAGATATTTGAGACCAGTGAAGATAAAGTTTAGCTTCCACAGCCAAACAAAGATGAGCAGGCAAGTTATCTCCATTTCTATCAAGTTAGCCATCCATGGAGCCAGAAAAGTCCCCCCCATCCCCCGCTGGAGGAGGTCTGAGGTATGTGTGTGTTGAGACTGTGCTGATTGAACCTGCACTTTGCAGGTTTTAAATTTATAAAGAATTGTGTCCATTTCTTGCAGTGCAAAGAAAGAACTCACCTGGCACTATTTTACCCCCAAAATTGTCTTGAACAATTGTACAAGATATTAAGCTGTCACAAATTTTCAGAGAAAAAAGACTTCCAATAATGAAAGACAGACCATTTTCATAAAAGTTCAATTAATTGACATTTTTTATCAAACTATTTGTATCAATACTCAATACTTAAAAAGTAATTTCATGAAACAAATAAGATAAAATATCAGTCACTGCCATCAAATCTATATATAAGCTCAGATCATCTCTGACAACTTTACAATTTGTGGGTCTAAAAACATCAATCTATCAGTCTTTTAATATAGCACTAAATTCATAGCATACACTATAGTATACTATATATACACTTTATGGAGAACAGGTCCAAACCGTTCTTTTGTTATTTTATATAAAGAGACCAAACATAAATTCACCCTGAGCAAAGCACTGGTAACACTTGACTTCTTGGTACAGTGCCAATAATAATGTCAATATTAACATTTACAATTATAAAGATGATAATAGTCGGACTGATAACATCAATACAAGTTGTTGAAGTCAAGCAGCTCTAGATTAACATTTTCAATATAACAATGTGGTAATTTCATTGAGATTAATATTAATAAATGAAGCAGTTGGAGTGAGGTAGGTCCACAGCAGCAGGCCGCCTGCACAAACAGTCAGGGAGCTACAAGATACGGATGCTCAAAAACTCTTGGGAAGATGTATGTTAGTTATGTTAATGAGACATGAAGATTAAAAGTTAGTTAAAGGCATGAATATGATATAAAAGCATACAGATAGACGGAGCGAGAGAGAAAGAGACAGGACTACAGTGTACCAGGTCCCACGTCAGTCTAAGCCTAACAGGGTCTGGTCCATGACAAGAGGCGGGTACAATTAATCAAAAATCGAACTCTGTTAACCATTAATCCTTCAATAAAGATGTAAACTTCAATATCAGATAATGAGTTAATTCTGTTAATTACTAACTGAAGTCAAAATGAAAGTTTAATCAAAACACAAGAACAACACCAGCTTTTTGCAATGTCAATAGACTCAGAAAACTCAAAATGACAAGCATCTGTATTTGAAATCTTCAAACAATAGAAACATTTTAATATCACCTTCCATCACCGCGGGCTGTTGTTGTGTTGAGAAAAGTGTGTATCGGAATATCGGAATAATTTACACAGCTGTTTTTCTGTGTATATCACTCATGCCATGAGTGAATGCCAATTCTTGTGATTCCAACCATGTAAACTATTTCAAGATCCAACCAAGACTGCACACACAACCCCACATCGCAGACCCCAAACAAACAAACAAGTCTTACTGTCTGAAGGTCTACTGAACTCTTCCAGTCATAACGTTCGAACAAAACGGGTTCTCCACGATCAAAATCCAGAAAGACATCACATCCATAATGATTGCTCCAAAATATCCACTGCGTATTCAAATTTTCAACATATTCTCTGAACTAATTCATGTATGCTGACCTTCGGTTTGACAACAAATTTCTCATCTCTTCAGAGAGCCAGGAGCAAATGAGTTCAGATGAATTGAGTTGGCGAAGGGAATTCAAGTTATGGAAATGACGTTAGCCAAAACCATTTATCGTAACTGAAATGTTTCGATAACTAGTTTTCTAATTAACATCCACATCAAAAAGTATGTTAAAGAAATGAACTGCAAGCTTTAAATCTGTCACCGCTCACAACATTTTGCAGAAAAAAGCAGTGAGTTGTTCAGGTGAGATTCACAGCAAGAGGCTGGACTTTCCTTGTTTACTTTTGGATTAGTCATTGGGTCTTTAAGGGCCGGGTCAACACTGTCTCACATCTTCATCCATCATTCTGTGCTTCTATCCATCCATCCATTCGTCCATTGGCTCTGGAAAAACACTCACTCCTCAGGTTCTGGGGTTGCAGTCATATGTTCAACAACAACATGATGCTGCAGGAACGGACACATTCCTGACATTCCCCTGAGTTTGTCTGTGATTGTGTGAAAGTTTGTGCCAGGACAGGGGAGAGGATGAGAACAAGCAGAAGGTGTGAGAAAAAGCATAGAGACGATTGAAAAAGATGAAGTAATATTTTAGAAGTGTGAAAAAGAAAGAGAACAAGAGAAGCTTCCAGAGGAGATGGGAGACCAGCTTGATGAGAGAAAATGACAGGCCGGGTGAAAGAAGGAAAAAGAGATGGATAAATGTAAGAGGAGAAGTAGAAGTTCAATCCGTACAAACAAACACAACGCTCCACACCTGTGAGTGTGTGTGTGTGTGTGTTTGGTTATTTGTATTCACTTCCCATCACATTTAATGTCACTGCCAGATGGACAGTTGAAACCACAATGGGAACGCTGTATATATTCTGTATGTCAAACTTAACTTTCAACACTTACTCATCATTTTCCAATCCCATGTCTGGATTTCTTTTTTTCAGTCAGTGCCAACAGCAATATTTGTACGTGTGTATGTGGGAGTGTGTGTGGGTGTGTGTGCATGCAATTACTGTCCACTCATGCAAACAGCAACAGCTGTACCGAAGTGTCACATGCTGAACCCTCCTCACCTTTGTTTCCCCCCAAAAAGTTTGCTAATGGATTATTAAACCAGCAGGGACTGAATATCCAATTAAGGTGTACATCATTTAACATAAATGCCTAAGAGAGGCCGACCAAATGCCAAGGTATAGAAGTAAAGAAACAACCAAAGGAAGCTGCAGTGACAGATTCTTTATAAATACCATAATCAAAGCCATTTTCCTTTTATAAAATGCTCATGTGAAGCTCAATTGTTATAATATTATACTGCTGTGTTTTCAAAAATTAAATCACTGCGTTCTGCTTCAATGGAAATCAATGGAAATGTGAATGGGCCACAATTCAAAGTACAAGAACTTTCTTAATAACCCATTAGCTACTGTCAGACATACACTAACATCAACATGAAACCTGTTCCTAGATGACATTACCAAAAAGTGACAAACGAAAGATAAGTGACAGAGGAACATGAAATCCAACACTTAAAGCACTCTTGTAGAGTGTAGCTAAAATCAAACATTAATGCTGTCCAGAGACAACATTAATGTAGAGACAACTGCAAAAATGATAATTTCATTTCAAGCATCTTGAGAGAGTTTGGAGGAACAATGGATAACAGCAAAGATAGCAAAGAGGGGCAGTTTCTGTTGATAAGTTTGAACTTCAGTGGGATTCATATTTGATAGAAAGCTGTGGAAGTCGCAGGGTATAAGATGTAGAAAGAGAATAAGGAAAAAAATGTTTTCCCACTGAATGTTTCATATGTTGGAATCTGATGTGTAAAACCTCAAAGTGTTCCAGCCGTGCTAAACAAGCCTCCATGTTTCCACTCTACGGAAATCCTATCCCTCTGTGTCAAAGCAATTGTGTGTGCGCACATGTTCCTTGGTCACACAAACTTGTCATCTTTTCATCCTTTCATGAGCCTTTCTAAAAATCAGTGTTTATCCTAATTGCTCCTCTTCATCTTCCCCTCCTGTGTCTCCCAACCAATCAGTGTCTCTGTTCAGTCCAGGAGATGCAGGCGAATAAAACCAATGCCATTATCTTTTTTTTTTACTGAAGGCACTACTTTTTCTCTCTTTTCAGTCCGCAAACAAAACATGAAGTAAAAACAGATGTAGTGGTTTGTTTTAGACATGCAAAGCAGCTGAAACCAACCTCAAGGAGTGGGTGTGATGTCCCATGAGTCTTTGGGGCCATGCACATTCTTTTGGCCAAGCCCAGATACCAAAAACTCACCTTCAATTAAGCTCTCTGGTTAAGTGTAGCCCTTCTATAAACACTGTTCCTTTTTCCCCAGATAAGACAAACATACGGCAGCCTATAATGTGGTTCTTCATGCCACCGAGTATTGTGTGATCGAATGTGCTTTTACTTTACAAAATAAAAAATGTAATGGAAGAGTTAAGGCGGTTAGAGCCCTCTTAGCTAAACCACAGCTACTCCAGGAACACACATCACAGAACTTACATCAGCTTGGCCAAAAAAAGGTGACTAAATGTTTGCTTGCTAGGCAGACGAAGTGGGTAGAGGATTTTGATAGAGACAAACAGACAGACAAACGAACAGAAATGTTCAATGTTGTGTACTGAACAAGATTTAACACATGGAGAATAGCACAAAAGGGCAACATTATTTCATGGTCTGCCAAGTAACAGCCACACCAACCCATAACAATTGAATTTGGATTACATCTAAGGAGCCTTTCTCCTGCTTTAAGTGAAAGAGTACAGGATAAGAAGAAGAGTTCATGCCACTAACAAGTCAGGAATGTTGGGAAGAACACTATTTGCTTCACACAAATAAATCAGATGAAAACTTGACATGACTTTGGACAACAAACAAAAAAACATACAGCCCACCCCACAATGCCTTTGTGTACTGTTCAGAGTGATGAATAGAGCTCAAGACATCATTTCACCAGCAGTTTTAAAATGCAGCATCTACTAAAGTTATCTGATACAAACCAGTTAGTAACTAATTTAACTTGAACAAATATGGGCAACAACCTGATTTTTTGTTGTTGCTGTAAATCTTGTTTTATATTCCATCCAGCAAAGTTATTCTGTTTCCTTCAAACACACACTGTCACATCTCTGTGATTTATTTAAATCCGTCTGCACCCTTATTCTGGAAATCTTGTTTAAAGCTCATACCAAGTGATTGAATGCTCAGTAAACTTCAAAAACCCACGTTCAGACAACAAGATTTGTCTTGTAGACCCTTTTCTATCACAACCCAAAGTAACAGAGACAGAAATCAGGCAAAAGGCACGTGTTTTTTCACCCATCTAATTTCTACATCTGTTTCCATTGCCCTTTGACAACACAGCCTCTGAGGTCTGATAAACTCAATGATAAATACAATATCAATATAAAGAAGCAGCTCTTTCAGTCTGCCAAGTGTGGTTCTGCAGGCCAATCAATAGTGAGGAAGTCTTCATCTAGATCCAATGAGCTGCTCAGAGAAAGTCTGCCTGCTGGACTTGTTGAAAGGGCTCCCTGACAGAGTTACACAAACTCTACTCTCTCTTTCTCATGATCTATACTCTTGGTTTCTCTCTCTGTCATTTACCTTCCCAAACCTTCTGATCTCAGGTTCTTTAAGTTCTCTTGTCCTCAAGATCTGGCTTCCTCCATTCTCTTAGTTTTCTGTTTCATCAATCTTCCACTTAGCAGGGAAAGTATGGTCCTAATCAAATACTTCATGTCTGGGCCAGTATTTCTTGGCCAGACTCTCTCTACAAACACCTTTCCTTTTGCTGCTTTTCAATTCTTTTTCTTTAGATGTAAGAGGTACATTTGGATATTCTTCAACTCAAGTCAGTAATTATTTATGTCTTGGTAAGGTGTTTGTCATGTCATCAACAATCTTGGTACAAGTTGGATACCATTTTGACAAAGTCGTCCTTCGTGAAACTCGATTGGAGAAGGGTTGGAGGTGTGCAGCTGGAGGAGAGGGGAGGTTTCAAAATAGCGGTGGTGTGCTCAAGGGCAACATCTACTGGATCAAAAAGTCGCACATTCTTCCTTTAAAGGACCTTTTACCAACATTATTTAAAAATGCCTCACTTATATGTCTCACTCCTTCCAAAAGAGGATTTTAGAGTATAGTCAGTCTAATTTATGAAGGGAAACTATCCAAAAGAAATGTCCTATGCTAGATTGTCCCATTTTTGTTAATGACACAGTAAAACGACACTCAAAGTACAAGTTGGACAGACTTATGACAGAATAAACACACACGGTTGTGTTTGAGCCAAATCAAAGGACTAGACGTTTAAGTTCTCTCAACAAAACTGCATCATAATATTTCAGTTTTTCTTTTGGTTCCCAAGCAGGACACAACAGACATTTTTTGTTGCCAATTAAATAACCAGACTTTGGATGTAAATGTAGTACTACTTATTCCCAGCGATCAAGATTTTGACTTTCCCTTTACATTTTGAAGCCCACAAAGGCCTCTGTTTTGGTCCCTGGTGTGACTAACACAATGGGGAAAAAACAAAGCACACAATGCAAAACATTCAGTATCCCAGCCAAAAAAAACGACATAGGCATAGAAACCGAACCCACACATGTGATCTATTAGGAGTGAAAAAAATAGCTGTACACTTGACATTTCCGCTGCTGCTGCTGCTGAGAGTATGACCCATTACTGGGGACATGCGTTAATGCTTTTTACTGGCTGTCAGATGATTGTTACCCTCACAATTAGGAAGCGATTAGTTTTAGGTATCAGATTGTGTTTTTGTGTTCGTGTTTGTACGTGTGTGTTTCTGAACCGAAGCTGGTTAGCGGTCGGGTTGGGGGATCAGCTGTATCATGTAAGTTTCTCCAAACAATAAACCCACTGTTTTCATCTTGCTTCCCAAAATCTGTATGAGAAGCGCAATGTTTCTCCAACCCCCTTGTCCAAACACATAGAATACTCTGTCATCACCTCATCCACTGCCGCATAAACGCCGGCCTAATTGGACAAAAATTCCACCAAGAGACATTTTTCTTGACCAAACAAGACAAAACACGGAAAAGCCTAAATTCTCTGAATAACAAATCATCCAAACAGCCTCAGTAGCTACTTGCTGCTGTCGATGTGGTCCGGAGTCAATTTATTGGTTAGTCTTGACTTAAACCCTTTGTTTCCGACCCATGGCTTTACACTGTCAATGTGTTCTTCCATCTGTCTTTGTTGCTTGCCTCAATGTACGTTGTAAAACTTTCATACAAGGAAAGTTATTTATTCTGCTGTTTGAACTCAGAATGACACAAAGAAGAAGGCTGTCTGTAAGTAATTGTGTGTGTCACTGTGTTAACAGAGGTTTTGTTATTGTCTGCTTTAGATCATGATTCGAGGTGGCAGCAGGGTAAAGGTTGATACCTGTGTCAATGAGGAATATTGCCGTGTGTGCTGAGTGTGTGTGTGCGTGTGTGTGTGTGTGACAATAGGAGGCAGAGAGAGGCACATGGGAACCTCAGTCCAAAAAGCAAACTATTCGCCACTTTGGTTGGTCTGATGAAAGCTCCATTTAAACAAACTCATTGTAATTAATGACAGAATTCCCTTGTGGATCCTCCTTTCCTTCCAATCTTCCTTCTGTCTCTATCCTGCATCCATATTGTTTTTGTTTTATCTTTTTTTTCCCCATCTGTTTTTGATTCGTTGTATCTGTCTACCTGCCTTTTCTATCCGTCCATCTGTCTGTCTGTGCAGGCCTCAGCACCCTTGTTTGGACCTAATCTGTCTGTCTGTCAGTGCCTGGTAATTGGAGCTGTTTAGGGGTCATCCAGCCCAGGTGGGCGGGCTGAGGGAGTGTGTCTCTGTGTGTTTTTGTCTAGGTGTGTGTTCATGTGTGCACTCAGAGACAGGAATGCGTGTCGGACCAGGAACCACGGCTTCCCACGGCTGTGCCACCCATGAGCCATGCATGACAGGCATAGTAAAGGGTAGACGTCATGAAGAATCCTACAGGTGCACTTGAGAATTTAGTACATTGTTCAGATGAATACCGGCTTTCTTTAATGATTACATTTATTGTTTATAATATTTTAAGTTAATTCAATGTGTTTCAAATTAGTTTAAATATTTCAAAATTCCTTTTGTCTTTCTTTTTTTGCAAGATGCAGATGTGAGGTCACTTCTAAGTTGTTTTACCGAGCCAAAGAAAGGCAAACTTTCCACTGATCATGCAGTCCAATACATCCAATCTGTCACTCTGAATATAACTTCCAAACCAGATCAAGGGGCGTTGCATTCAATAGAGCATGACAGGTTTACAGTGATGGAAATTACAGAATATTTACAGTATATGGACATTGCTTTAAAGCTTGTGAGTCTCTTTTTGCATGTTTTTCTCTAGAAAACCTGTGCTGTGTTGAAATCGCAGATGGTAAGGCCTGATATCATTGTGTGCACATGTCTTTCCTGGGGATCGCATACCTCAGTTCAATCTAATTATATTGATAAGGTTTTGACATACACCAGAGAAGTGTGCACCAAAGATAGAACACTCCCCAGGAATCAAATGAGAGGTACCGAAAACCAGCAACATACGCAACAAAGCCAAGAACTATTGTAGTCCTGGCTTGATCTTTTAGTCAACGTTTCAGTTTTTATTTCTTGATAGTTGTGATAAAATATACAGTATGTATTAAAAATGTGTGCTAACAAAAATCTCTCCTCATTTATACTAATTTCTTGGCAGCCATGTTTGTAAAAGATCAAGATGAAGACTTTGACAGTGTTTTTTTTTTCAACAAAAACGCTGTTGCTGCAGTCTTTTGTACGTCCATCCGTCCGTCTGTCTGTCTGTCTGTCTGTCTGTCTGTGTTTCTGTCTGTCTGTCCGTCTGTCTGTCCGTCTGTGTGAGTGAGGTCTGGCTGCAGGGTCAGACGTAGCCACCCATAGTCTGCTGGAAAGAAATGATCATTTATCACCTGGTGATTCACGGGGATTGGGTTACCGAGGCCTATGGAGGAAAACTCAAAGAGGGGAAGGAAAATAGCAGGAGGAGGTATATCTTTTTAATAAAGATTCTGCATGCATAAAAAAGATTTGTCCTCCAAAATATATGATGGGGATTTTATGAGCAAATAATGTGAAAAACGTAATTCATATATTATTTTTGGGATTAAATCTCTTGAACATTTCAGATGAGCTAGCTCACCTTGCACAGGTGCACTCACACCAAACTGTTGCGACGTTGTTGTGACGGATCACATTTTTTAAAACAAACAACAAATCTCACTCAAATGAAAAGCATCAATGGACATTTGTAAAACCTGACTGTCATAACCTGCATAAAATCAGTTTTTTGGATTAAATATTACATCCCAAGTTGATTTGGATGGAAAATTTGAAAAGCTCAGGAACAGCACATTCCTCTTTCCCCCCACTCATTTGAATTTCCAATTTATTTAGAGTCTAGCCTTTTAGAATTTTGGCGAGGTAGACTGTCAACACTCTTGATGCAACAGGCGCAGCACACCCAGCTCCTGCTCGGAAGAGCAACTACCGCAACTATGCAAAACAACAACCAAAAAACAGCTACTGGGAAAGGGTCAGGATGAAAATAATGTTGCAATGAGGCTGGTGCGTCTATTTCAACTACATTATCATGAGCTGTTAATTGGTATCAGGTAACATCTGTTGATTAAAAAATCATGACTGAACTTTAAGCCATCTTATTCATGTCCTTCAAGAGATTTCTCTTTTTATGTGTGTGTTTGTGTGTGTGTGGGTGCATGTGTGTGTTTGTGCCTGAGACAGAACATGTATCCACTGATTCATACTCTGCGGGTATCTTGCTCTGTGTTGTCTTGTTCAGTGTGTGTGTGTGTGTGTGTGTGTGTGTGTGTGTGTGTGTGTGTGTGTGTGTCGGGTCCTCCTCTGAAGTCCTGCTGACAGTAACCAAATCCCCCTCGATGTGTCTAGCACACAGACAGATCAGTGAAGGCTGTCTGTCAGGAGCAGTGACCCTGGCCTCCCTAGCTCTTTAGCTGTGCGTCCACCATGGAGAGTGGAGGTCAATGATGGCGGGTGGGGTGGGGGGTGGGGTCGGGCGGGGCAGGAATGGCCATGGAATGGTCACTGGTAAAGATGAAAGAATGTGTTGCAAGGTGGGCAGTACATATCGCTAGTATGGTGAATGGACTTGAGCTTGTATAGCGCCTTTGTACACTGATCTTTTACACCGCAGGTCACACCTACCCATTCACATATGATGGCAAATGCTGCTATGTAAAGTGTCCATCAGCATGAACTAATCCATGAATACACATTCACACGCAGCTGACGAAGCAGCAGGAGCAACTGGGGGTTAAGTTAAGCGCCTTGCCAAAGGACACATCAACATTAGGCTGCAGAAGCTTGGGATATATCTCCCGACCCTCCGGTTGAGAGACCACTGGCTCTACCAATGGGCTACATCCTCCCTGCAATAACTAATGTATACTTCAAACAAATTAAGCACAGGTGTTATTGGTGCCAAATCATGATTACATTACATTTTAAACTTCTGCTAGAAATTCAAAACCAACAATGAGTCCCCACCTTCATTCTATTGGACATCATCTGTATCAAAAAGAGACCAAGTTCAATTTTGTCAAACCACAGTCAGGTCTACGAACTGACGCAACATCTCTTACACTGCTGTACACTGTTTCACCAGAAAACAAAGAGAAATCAAAGAAATCTTTTCAGTGCAATGCTCTCCAACAACTGTGCAGGGGACAGAGCTCTCTCAATCCAAAGGTTTTGATCTTGCATTCTGAGTTCACTGTGTCAAAGCTGACAGATTTTGCTTGCTACAAGACAGTCATATCAGGTTCTTGTATTTGCACTGTTGAGTCCTCTTAGATGTTTGGGAAATTTGCGAATGAATGTGCCATAAAACTGGATACATATATCTATATTTCGCCGAAAATGTGGAAATGTCTTCTGATTTTTTCCCGTTTGCACCAAGATGTTTTTGGAAATTGCTGGTTGTAAGTGAAATCTGTTGACAGCTGTTGAATGACTTGATTTGAAATACCTAAAATTTTGGTTCTTGAGCACCATCATTTAGTTTCTCCATTTACTCGCAAAGACTGTATTTTGTGCTAATTAGAAAATGTCAGTATGCCAGCATGTTAAAGTAAGATTGTGAATATCTATTTTTGTGAGCATTTGAGAGAGTCTTAAACATCCTATCTTACAGTATCAGTGTCGCCCAGCGGCAACACAAAAGGACTTGTTGAACAGAATTTGTATTTGTAATGTAGTATACCACTTTCTAACGTGTGTCTTTCATCGTTAGAAATTGGTTTCTCATCTGAAACATTTAATTATTAGATCCTGTGATAATACTAAAGTTAGTTATGGATGTGAGTTGCATAATACAGTGCTGCAAAACTCATCAGACATTTAGTTTTATTTAGACATTTAGACCCCCTAATCAGGAAAATCTCTTGAATGCTCAGATCCTATTTCTAAATCTTTGTCTTAACCCCTTTTCTCTGATTGGTCTTTCTCCTCTGGCCTCCGCTCGCTTGTTGTTTCTCAATCCATCTGTTTTGTAATGGGATCCCTGCATCATTATGAGTTATAGGAAACAGTCGTGGTGGCTTCCCAGCTATGGGACTGTTTATGTCCTCCGTACACCACAGCGGGACAAGTTATTGGGATAAAAGGCCATCAGGACAATAGACTTGGCTACTCTCTCACATTTCCTGAGTCAAATCCACAGTCTGGCAGGTCCAGCTCCATTGAATAAACTTCATATAGAAATATCACATTGTTAAAACGTAATGTGATTTTTTTTTTTTTTTGCTGCATATAGAAAACATGTACCGTTTGAATTGTGTGAGGTTAATATTGTTTAACCATTTTGTTCTGTGTGAAGGATGATTGATTATGCAGCACAGCCACTGAAAGTTAAGTTGGGTTCGACTCAATGGTCTCAGTGGAAATATACAATATTTCAGCTGAACTTGAATTCAATATCCACCGTGTCTATTTTGATCTGAGTTTAAGTATATTTTACATTTTTTTCATATATAGCATTTTAACGAATATTTTCGTCGCACTTTAATCAATCCAGTGCATACAGAGGAGCCTAGATGAAGACATCCATCTTGTTTTTTTTTTTATAGTGGAGTACTGTTTTTCACATGGGTTGTCCTGCATTTACATGTGTCTAAATGACGGATTGGACATTCTTCATGGTTCAACGTCACAAAGAATGTTTGTCGGCTTACCCATTGTGAAAGAAGTATGCCATTGTGTTTTTCCTCAACCACAAGACAAACACTGACACTGGAACTTTGTGCATTTGAAGCTAATCTGTATACTTGCTGACATATTCTCAGTTGTATATTGTGCTTAAAAAAGCTTGAATGCTGTGGAATGGAGTAAATTACATTGATGTAATGATGGGGTATATGTGCACATATGTTTCCTTACCACATGCATCCACTGGGAACAACTCCCAAACTTAAATTAACAACCATTCTCAAGCTGAAAAATACCGAACAATTTAAGCAAGTAATATTGTATTTTGTTATTTGTGCACAAAAATAGTGTTTAATAACATTTTTTGGTGGGTTGTATCAGAGCTACTCTTAGATCTCTGGTCTGTGTGCTTAACATAAAATAATTATTGAATTCTTGTGACACTGGAGGTGTATACCATTTGAATACAATTTAATTTATGATTACACATGTTTCTGTAAATATGGGGGTTACCCTGTAGGTACCAAGTGCAAGAAAAATGACTGTAATTACTGTCCAAGTTTTTAAATCATGACCATCCATTATTGTACTCTCAACTACCACTATATATGACTCTATTGAAGCCTTTTAACTGATGTTAACACTAAAGAACCGAAGTCCAGGCAAAGGCATGTTTGTACCCTGGGCAAGCAGCCTGAGTGTCTATCAAGTGCAACTACATTGTTTCTACCTAAAATTTTGCACATGTTTAAATAACAAGAAGAAACTCAAAGATACATTTTACCGCACCCTCCTTGAACTCTTTTCAGAACACATCAAAACAAAACATCCCCTGTTTAATAGGCCTGGATGGTTACCCGGACCAAAGAACAGGCATATCCAGGCCTGGCTAAACCCAGACTAGGTCTTTAATTCCCCAAGCTACCTGCACTACAAGCAAGTAGCTTTTGGAAGAGAATACCATCCTTTATTGCAGCTTATCCATTTTGTTTATGTCTTATTAAATTATGAAGTAGGCATGACAACCACAGGTATTGCTGACATACTTTCACCCCCTAAGTTGATTTTGTGTCCTTCTGGGAGTAGTTGGTGGGGGAAGGAGGTTTTGCCCTTGGGGACTAGCATAAATCCTGGTGAGTAATCTGGTGGAGTCTGTGTGCCTGCCTGTTCTTTAAAACCTAAAAGCCCACATGAAAACAACCTGCAGCATGAGAGAAAACATATTTGCTCCTCACTCATGAATAAGGACTTATTGTGTGTTCAAATATTTTCTGAAATGAACATGATTCAAATGATTTTTTTCTGGCAGTGCCTATTTTCAACCAATGTACTGTAATTCAGCATTTAGCACTCCCAAGTGCAAAGATGCCCACGGCATCAGCTGCTTGTTGTCGCTGCACTCACAGTGCTCTCAAATAAAAAAAACATTCAACTTTTGGAACACACAAGTTCAAAGATATGATTGAAGTTGAATTTCATGTCAAGCGATGAAATCAGCATCTGTCCTCTGCCGTATAACAGTACATGCTGGCAGTGGCATGTAAAAATTTCAACAAAATAGAATCACACATTTAAGTAACACAGTGAAAGTAATAAGGTGTCAGTCAGGTATCGCTAATTCAGTACTTATAGTTCTGTAGCGTTCTCTAAAGATTTCACAAGAATCCGGTAAGAAAGGACACAGCAATGGGTAGTAATAATCAGTGACTTGCCTCTGGACAAACACAAAACTTCAGAACCTGCTTCAAGTACAACATGTTTCATAATCACAAGTAGGTAAACGCAGGACTACAGTGTGTATTCTAGTTTCACATTTCCTCTTAAATTGGCTCTACATGTCCTTGTAGTAGTGGTGCTGTATCACATGCTCCATTTATTCAGAGGAAAAGCTGCATATGTAGTCCTCAGGTATCATATACATATAGTATTCTCTAATGGGTAATGTATTTATATTTATCTGATGGAAATAAAATAGTTATTTTGAAGACACTGTAAGTGGTGCGCTGGAATATATAATGTCTAATCAGATCTGTATGACTTACCTTTATACAGCATCAAACCACTCATCTTCAAAAGCAGCACCCGTGTGTGGCAAAATCTTTGATAAAAGCTAAAAGCTTTAATGTTAAATTGCAGATAAATGCAAAAAAACCTGTTGCACAGCTATCTATGTACTATCACAGAACTCAGGTTTTTCATAACCGACACAAGCATTAAACAAATTCAATATAAATGAATTTAAATGTATCTAAAACAAACAGTTTAGTGGTTGGAAATAATTATTCTTTATGTGCTAATCCAAAGCTTGATCTCAGTATAACTCAGACAATAATAAAACAAGTAGAAGAAATCAAACTGTTGGGAGTTATCATTGACCACAGACTTTCATGGGACAAACATGTACAGAAATGAATCACGGAAATGGGAAATACTTTGTCCATGATCAAAAGGTGTGCAAAAAACTTGACACAACAAACACTTAAAGAAGTCATTCAAGCCTTATTTTTCTCTCATCTGGATTATTGCTCTATGGTTTGGTATTTCAATAAGTAACGTACAAAAAATTGCAACTGGTCCAGAATAAATCTGCACGAGTAGCTCTCTCCTGTGGTTTCAGATCAAATGTCAGTAAGATGCATGAACGCCTCTCTTGGTTGGAAGTTAAACATAGATTATAATATTCACTCGTGGTTTTCTTACGGAACATGATAACAACAAAAACTCATTTTAACTTGTACAGAAGATTATCTGTCAGTACAGACACACACCATTATCCAACAATCCACAAACACGTTTCAATTATCCCAGCATGCTGTGGGAGGTTGTTTTACTCTTCCTAAATTAAGAACATCAACATCTCAACGTTCAGTAACATACAGAACAATGCTGGAATTGACTCCCAAGTAATGTTAAACAACAAAGCACTTTACACAGTTTTAAAAGAAGTCTTAAAGAACATTATCTACGGATAAACTTTAGTCAGTACTGATAGGACTACTGGGCCTTTTTTTGTGTAACCATGTTATGTCTTAGATGCTGTAAATCAGACGGAGCCTTTTGTGTTCGTCTGTTTCTTTTGGGTTTTTTGTTCATTTATGTCAATTGTCTATTATTTTTAGTTATTGAAGAAATGTTGTGGAATATTTGTGTAGTGTGAAAAGAATAATATATAATATGAATTTGTAAAATGTATTGTCACAGTATAAACTGCGGACCCCAGGAAGGTTAGCTTCTCGCTGAAGCTGAAGCTAATGGGGATCCAAATAAAACAAAACAATTCATTAGCATTCCTGCAAGGCTGCAGGACATCCCCTGACAGAAAATAATATAAAAATGTGCATGTAAGTAATATCGGGCTGATTTTTCTTGTCACCCAGTAAACGTGTTCGTAGTGAAATGTCGTGGCACTGACTTTCAGTTTCAATTATGTGTTGGTTTTTGAAAGTAATGCCAAAAAAATAATTGAATGTATCTGGTTAGCTAATCTGTTTAACTGATAGAGATGGTTAAGTGGAAGTGGAGTGGAGTTGTATTTTTACATTACAAAATAAAGTGGATCATGACATATACATTTGCTGCATTGAAAAGGTTAAATAGAAACTAGAGTTAAATGATTAAAAAAACATGTTTATCGAAGCATACCTTCATGCTACAAGATGCTGTGGCTTCCTCTTCATGCCAAAGATATAAAGTAGTAGAGATAGAGGGCTGCCAGTCCCACATCAGTTATACCTAACGTAACACCTCTTTCCACAGATACAGGTTTAATCCTGACAGTATGGAGGTAGTGGAGATGCTTATCATGTTCTTACAGTATAAACTGTGGTGCTGAGGCCTCTGATGAACCAGGGCAATTTATCACATCTACAGCATGTGCAACCTTGAAGGCACTGGATACAATAGAATCAATACAGGGCTTTATTAAAAAACATTTTTACCACAGTTTGACGACCAGAAGTTTGGGAGGCCATAAAAACTCCTTTTAAATAAAAGGAATGGGATCCTGTCCACAAGAGTTGAAACAGTTTTGTTTACTTTTTTCAACATGTGTTTTTTATGATTATCTTTAAAGTGGTTGGTAAAAGTTGACCTGGCTTGAGTTTATGAGTCTCTATAAGTAAGGAAAACTGAGTTTTGTAAACAACAATAACAGTGATGTGTCTCTGCACTAGATTTTTGAATGATGAGTATTATATCACATGTGGAGCTTTAGAGAAATTCTTATGATCTAAACCCTGTTTAAGGAGCTTTCAAAGCAAGCAACATGTTCTACAAGCCTTACAATAAAACTGCTCCAAATTTAAAGCAGGAAAATTGATTTCCGGGCCAGTTTGATTTAAGCCACAGCAGTCAGTTAAGGTCAAACTTGTTGATTTGATTATTTCAAAGAAAGCTAAATCTATACTTTGGTGGTTTGACATACTAATGTGGTGCGACACAAAAGAGAGTTTCTTTTTTGTCCTGCTTTGCCTGAAGCCCATACAGTATCTCCCACATCTCCCACAGTGGTTTTTACAATAACTTCTTTCACAGGACAGGTTTTGATTACACAAAATCATACTTTTTTACATACTTTCTTTTCTTTCTATGAAAACTTTTAGCAGCTCTTTTGCTCCTCTTTTACTCAAAAACCTTCTCGATAGAGTGGAACATCGGCATGAACAGATTTCATGAAACATGTTTTTGCTTTACATAACTTGTCTTTGATATCACAGCCAGTTGCACAGCCATGGTGTTCCCTTAAAGTCAGCCTCCAGCACCCAGTTCAAACTTCACCATACATCTTACCCTTATACAAACATATTGTACCATATATTACACAGTATATACATTTGTTTAATGAGTGTGTACACCAAATCAAACAAGAAATCATGGGCTGAAAAAGGAAGGGTCAAGTTCCTTCCACATGCGCTGAGAGACTGACCTCGATATATCAGTGTTGTAATTAAAGCTACATTTCATGTCTCAGTGGCTTTCCCCATAATATTTACACTCCTGCTGCTGCAGTTCAAGAGAATTCCCCCCTGTATGTGATACAGCGGGGAGGAGAATTCAAATAAACATCCACTCAGAGGTAACAGGTTTAAGATGTCGCAGTCAGACAGTCATCCATCTTGTGCTTGAGGTCTCTGTCACCTGCTCTGCAAGTGAACAGGAAAGCCTTGTGTGTATGTGCGAGCGTGCAAGTGTGTGTTTGGGCCTGTGGATGTACCGTATGAACACATGCTGGACTTGGCGTGTGGGACTGTGCAGATACATCAGGAAAATGGTTGCCCCCCCCCGACATCCATCAGAAGATCAAACATGGAAATAATTAAGGCAGCAGTAAATAAAGTGGAGATGAAACAATAAACAGCGAGCAGCACTGAGACACATGTAACAGACGAACGTCAGGCCTCCCTGTTTGATGTCTGATTTTACCAGCTGGCTGTCAACAGTATGTGCAAGACAGAGACAGTACACTGAAGTCAAGCTGTGAGTGTAATGCTGCTACTGGAGCTTTAGTGTGACTTAAAGGGACAGTTCAGGTGTTTTGAGGTAGCTTAGCATACAGTAGCATAGCTTCCATGTAGAAACATTGGCTGGCTTCTCTAAACAGGGTTTGTGCTGATTGTTATCTACTGTGTAAAATACATTTACTATTGACAAATGCCCCAATTTAGAAAAAAACTAACTGGATGTTACTTTATCTCTAATACTAATATTACATGGGCTTGTTTTTAAAGGGTGTTGGTTAATCCTAGAATCAGGAAGATAGATGTTCTGAAAGTGTTTTGTACTTATACGTCTATATAAAATTCTACTTCTATGTAAAGTTCAGGGATGAACAGCTGGTTGGGTTTATCTGTTCTCTCACTGTCTAAATGTGTTTCTTCTGAATGTTCCAGTATCCTCAAAACACTTTGAAGACATACAGCTCATTTGAAATCAAAATAGCCTTGGTTGTTTTTTCTTCAATTTTTTGTTTGTTTGCCCAATTCTGCAAAAGCATTTATGTAACATCAAATTAAATGATTTCATCTTTATATAATATTCCAGTGCCTATATGTCTTTCCAAAACTCACGTTTGCATTTCAATTGGCATTTCATGGAACACTCCAGCTCCTCTTCACCCCTCAGCCTTTGCCAATTGAGCCAGCTTCATCATCTCATCATCCTGAGACAACATCATGGACTAACACCTCCACCACCGGTGTCTGGACTCTATTTAGGGATAGATTTGAGCTGCTCAGGGCAGACACCCTTCAATCACTTTGTTTATCTTTAATCCATTTATTACCAATTTGATCAATTGTATCTGATAAATAATGATAACACTATTGATAATATTAAGTAGACATTATTCCCCTTTGAGTTTTATGTTGAAAAAGATTACAGTACACTGTTTAGCTCACATTACATTTTTGTAAATTTAATCTATTAAAAATCTTGAAACAGACTTTTTTCCCACATGTGCCCTCTCTGTAGGACATGAAGTAACTGGACAGGTCTGGAGGTTGATGCTGTGCATAGTGTGTTACTGCCAACTCTTCATATGTATTGCATCACTTTGAATTACCAGAGGCTTGGCAGAGACTTTTAGGAGCTGCCTCAGACAGAAACTGTGAGTTGACACGGCTCTTTTAGAGCTTCGATGGGTCTTAAACACATACATGCTCACACCAGAGGTGGCAGGTCCTTACACTGACCGTTGTGCTGATAATAGCAGCCACATGTTTCAGGACCTGTTTCAGTGTAAATATACTAACACACAGAAGTTCACTCACAATCCGACCCTGAACACATGCAAAAGAGAACTAAGCCATATGTAGGCTACCCCTGATTATTATTTCATTCAAAATGAGTTCCAATGTGTTTCACTCTTCCAATCCCTCTACTGTCTGATTTTGTAACATTGTTTTCATGTTTTTTTGTAATTTTCCCCTCCATGATTCACTTTTTTTTATAAATGTCTGTGTTAGAGCCATTTGTGTGTTCAGTATGTATGTGTGCTCTGTGGTAGCTCCTTGTGGTCACAGTAGGTGGCATATTCACGTTGGTGTTGGGAAGGTCACAAGTAGAGGAAGAGTTAATCACGGACAGGTGAGCAGCCCACCGTGAGAGGCACACAGTTTTTGACCACTGTTTGAAATGTATCGTGAATGGAGCATTTATCCTGGATTTTGTTTTGCATTCAAGTTATAATGGAATAAGTGTATGTAGATGACCAGAATATGTATTATAAATGAACGATTCGGATAAACCCGTTTGAGTGTGACAGCACGGAGTTGATTGAATTATTGCCACGAAACACGGAAACAACGCGTCAATTAAGTACAGTAGGCTATCAGCCCCTCAGTGGCTCAAACTTTTGATAGGCAAGATCAAGCCACTACAGTCTGTGTGTGGGCAGTGCAATCATGTTAAAAAGAAGTGTAGATATGGTTAATGGTCGACATTCAAATGTTAATTTAACCTCCTCAGAGAATGTTTTGCATATTGCATATGGATCGCTAATTTGCATTTATGAGTAATGTAAAACATATAAAAACATAAAAATGCAATCAATTAAACATTCTGTGCAATGTATCTAAAATAAATACGGCTGCCACAATGACACATACTGTATTAGATATGATTATTGATGGCTCAGGCTGTTCATTATTTTCCTCAAATCTGTGATATCATAGTGTTGAAAAGCATTCCTCAAAGTACCTGCCATGAGGACAGTTGATAAAAAAGCAGAACAATTGTTGGATATAAAGATCTAGTTTACAATCTATCTGTCTGATTGAAAATAAGCATAAGTGTCAAAATGTCTGCCAAGTGTTTGTTGGATGGGGATCAATCTTCAGCTACAGCACAGAAAGATCCTGCACACATTAACATCACAGTGACATCAACACAAAAAGACTTGAAAGGCCAGTGCACAGAGAATACATCAGTGCACAGAGAATACATCAGTGCACAGAGAATACATCAGTGCACAGAGAATACGTTTAAAATGTTTAATTTTTGACTGTCTTTTTAACATTATATCTGCCAGAATTATAACACAAAAATGTGGACTGTTTGATTATTTTTAACTTGAACATGTACTTAGCCCTGGGTAGTGTCTGTTGGTAACCTCAGGCTGCAGTACAGAAATAAAGAAAATTAATTACAAAAAAACACTGGGCAACGCGTATTACAGTAACTGTAGCCTTCCAGAAGAAAATCAGGCAGAAAAGGACAGTTTAGCACCCACTTCAATAATCCCTCCCAAATTTTAAAATCAATGCTTTGCTCTGCAAGAAATAAAAAATGAAGGCAAAACAGATGAACAAATACACATTTATCAACTCAGATCTTCTCACGTTTCATTTAACTCTTTCACCTCTATGCACATGGCCACTCTATGCACATGGCCAGGTACTGCATGAAGTGGGCCTGCATGCCAAATGTTGTTGCAAGTAGCCTCCACTGCTGTTTGAACATACTGACAAACAACAACTGAAACACTTGGGGAAGCCTACTAACACCTGGTATTCATGTCAAGTAATATTATTTTGATGGTCTTCTTCATTTGTAACCTAAATTACAATTCATTCAATTTGTTCTTTGAATACTTAGAAAATAGATGTTTTCCACGAACAAGCACGTTTCTTTTTATGATCATGTTGAGTCAAATCCATAAGTCTATTGCGACATACGATGTCGCTTTTTGTATTCTAAATATCTAATATGTTTTGGTTTATAGAATCAATGTATTGTTAATATATTGTGAATGTATTTTATTGAATCTTGATGTCTGTAGTACCATGTGGTTTTAAATAACTTAACAATACACTTTAAATGTAAAGGGCCAATTAGGGACAACAGCTCAAAACTCTCTGTGCATTATATTGTTTTAATGCGTTGTATTAGAAATATGTTAAATTGCATCATCCCTTTGAATAAAACATTTTTTATTTGATTCAAATAAACTCTCCTGATATTAGAAAGACTCAGCATAGATTGACTGAAGAAGAAAAAGCTGCAGCATATGGTAGATGGTAACCTAAAACACGGTGGAGTATTGACATTCCTTCACCAATGACTGATGAGTCCAGTTGTGAATAGGTGGAGAAAAAGCAACAAACTGAAAATCCTATCAAGAATTCAGAGACCCTGGGCAGTGTGGTGCGTCTGCATGTATGTGTGTGTTTGATGGAGAGAGGTATCAATAATTCCCATCAATCATCCACTTCCTGCCTCAGTCAGCAGCTGGTATGTAGGAGAGCTGTGAGAATCATTAATTACACACACACACACACACACACACACACACCACACACACACACACACACACACACACACACACACACACACACACACACACACACACACACACACACCACGCACACACTACATCATTACTGTCAACAGCTGCCTAGCAGGCCTTGCGAGTACCCAAATAACATCATTACCACAAGTATTCTTCGACAATGTGCCCCCCTCTCAGACCCCCAAGCCCTTTGCTCCACGAGGAACCAAAAGGAACATGACTGCTCTCCCCGTTCTGATCTCCCCCAGCCGCACCACAGGGCCCTCAACGCCCCTCTGCACTTCACACAACTGAGCTGACCTTTGACCCCGGGGACGTGTCAGAGAGGATTTGGGGCGAGCGCCTGTCAGTTGACGGTGGCATGGGGGGGTAAGAGAGTTCTGTGTAATGAGTGAGAAGTGTGTGTAAACGTGTGTTTACGGGTTGAGAGAGCTGTGCGGTTGTTGGTGTGTGTATGTGCGTACTGTAGAGAGCGAGGACATGAGATGACGAAGATGAAGCGCGTTAGGGGTGAAAGTGTGTGACCTGCTCGTTAATCACCGATGACAAAATGTAAAAGTCCGTTAGAGATAGAATTTGCTCTCAGCTCATACATCACAATCTCGGACTTGCACTATACACACACACACAATTTTTTTTATTTTACACAATTTAAAATGCTATCCACTGTCCTGTCAAATTAAGGCATAATGATCATTATAAATAAACACATACAAATAAAAAATTTGTTTTATTTGACCAAGAGCTTAGTGACCCGCAGAGACACACAAACAGGCTTCTACAATTACAGTAAGACACACCACAACATCAAAAACCTCAACCCAGTCACACACGTATTCTGTAGTGGATCCCTTACTTAAGCCGGGTGGTAGAGTCTGTGGAGGATGTGGCAGGTCAAAAAGATTAGGACAGCTCCCTGATGGTGAGGTGTCGGGGCAGTGAGAGCTGAATGAGGGGGGAAAGTGGAAGCAAGAGGAAAGAGGGGAAAGGGCTGGGGAAAAGAATGAAGGCAGATAAAAACAAGGGAATAAAACAAAGATAAAGAGACAGAAGAAAGAAATGCAAGGAGAACAAGTGAGCAAACTAGAGTCACAGTGAAAGGGCACAGCTTGTATTTTATTATAACCAAGGAATCTTACACCTTCATTTCCCGTTATTTACATTTTTTGCATTTGATTTTATCTCCTCCTCTGTAAAAGGAAACACTTTCCATTGACATGATTACCATTTATACATTCCTGTCGCAACCCTCCAGGCTCTGTTGACACCTCCCATTACTCGTCTATTGAAGCAGACTGCCTGAAGTGGTCCAAGCTGTCCTGGCTACTGGCCAGACAAACTGGTACTTGAGCAGAGTCATGCAGGGTCAAGAGTGCCAGTGTGATAGAGCGGCCCAGGCTACTCGGCGGGAGATAAATATTTTCTTTGGGACACTAAGTTCATCTTTTTCCAAAGAACATCTCAGCGTGGGTGCATAAATATGAAATCATCTTACGTCATTGCAGATGAATTGCAAAAGGCAAAATATTTATTTGATCAATTTTTTTAAAGTAAGTTTAAAGCTGTGTATTTAGGAAATGTGTCTGCCTATTCCGAAAAATAAGCAGAGCATCCCGGAAAGCAGACAGAGCATTAATCCATTTCATGGTACGATGTATTTCAAAGTTCATCACAATTGTTATTTTGATAGTAGGAGACATTTTAAATCCCAGTTTGGGTTTGTATTCTGGACAAAAATGTCCAAATGGTATTATGTACCCTGCCTCTCATACACGAGCCCCTCTATCAAATGACAAACTGCTGTTGTAATTTCCCCGATCAGAGAACACAGTTGGTCTTTGTGGTGCTTCTACAGACTGGAGTCAGCTTGGGTAAGGTATGTGAGAACGATCATTTATGGCTCTCCTCTATCCCAGTGATTCGTCTTAATCACAACAATCAAGGTTCTTTAATCTTGACAGCCGACCATGCCAAAGGACTACAGTAAAAAAGATCAGAAAGGAAAAAAAAAGATAACTGAATGAAGAACAGGAAGGTGATTGCAGTTAAGTTCAAGTGAGGACTATTGACGTTCTTAGGAGTGATATCAAGTGGATGCACCTCCATCTGTCTCTGTGGCAATACAGCCTCCCCAGTGTTGACCTGACCCACATGTTAATCATTACACACCGCCTGTTGCTGTTTTCCAACAAATAACCATCTTATAGAACATGAAGTTTGCAGAAATCTCATAAATCCCACTTCTAAACTGTGTAGCTTAAAGTCTTAAAGAGCATTTCATTTGTAGAATGGTTTTTAAAGATTATAAACAAAATATCAAGGAAAGATAAAATAAAGGAGTTGATTAAGATAAAGTGTCGTTTCAAAGTGTGAAATCTATTTATGGACACAGGATACAATGATGTAAAATATGATGTAGTAGTGAAGTCTGCAGGACAGCCAAGTTGTATTCAGTACAGTACCTTTAGTCTGTGGCATCAAATTATTACCACACACATGAATAAGATTATTTATTTAATACCCTTTTCAAATTATTTTCCAAACAATAACAAATTATTGAAAAAAAAACAACTTCAGCAGATTGGTGCGTTTTTCCCTTGTCACTTTAAGTGAACACTTGGCGAAGAAATCATAAACATCATAAACATCCCTTAATAACTCATGACTCATGATGACTGAAACACAATAAACTGTTATTTCATGTTCATTACTCATATTTCATTATGGATATATGAACTACTTCATGATTCATTCATGCATGAACTTAAGCATTACCACCATTTTGAACAACCATTTTTGGTCAGTCTATAAGTGTTCGAGATCGAGGGGACAATATGGATTTTTTTTTATTTTTGCATTGTTTCCATGCAATTTAAAATACCTACAGTTCCTGATTTGATTCATCTGGGTTGCATCCACTTCAGTGTCTGAGTGTTAGATCTGTCAGGGACTGAGAACAGATCAGTTCATATTGAATTATGACTGTGGTTTATTAACATCATCTGATGGCTCACAGCTGAATCTTCTGTGGTTCATGTATGTCAGAAGGTAAATATGACAGAATGTTACTGACACATCTCCCTTTAGTATCATCGCTCATCCTTTTATTTTGCATGATTGTGATCTCATCTTGTAATACACTTTTATCACATTGCTGTGTAGTTATTTGGATCATAAGACTGAAGAATACAAAAATGGGTCTTTTTTTTTAATGCTCTTCATGATTCCCTGATGTCATCTCTTATCCCCTTTCGGTCATGTCTTGATGTCGAATCTAAGTCATAAATCACAGTCACATGTTCTCAATGACAAGCAGATGCTCACCAAGGTTCAATAACCACATTGTGCTTCATGTTAGATATATCAAAGCAAGTTTGTCACAATGGTGAGAGTCCTCCTCGCCCACAGATCCAAACAATCAAGGGGCTCCTCCTCTTTCAGTACCGCATCATCTCATTCTATTTTTAATATATGTCTTCAATGAGCAGATGCAACCATTTTGACTTGTAAAAAAAATCACAAGTTTGTCCCTATACATCTTTCTTCATGTATACCAAACATCTGACCCCAAAATGATGTAACTACATTAAAAGTCCTGAGGGTTTGAACCAATGAAGTAAATACAGCAAGAAGCTGTGAAATAAGAATTCACACCTGCAGTTTATTATTATTTATGAGGACATAAATACATTAACAATACAATCAAATTCATAAATAAATCATATGCATAGTCAGGAATATGAAGGGGAGGATTTGAGAGGATTTGTTAAAGAAACTGTGTTATGTTTGGATGGACACATGACATGAAGAATACTTATATTTGTTCCCTGAAGGGAAATACTCTTAATGTTCAATGTACTCGTCACAAGGAGTGGAACTCAGTCTATGAATTCAG
Source organism: Labrus bergylta (assembly GCF_963930695.1). Lineage (NCBI taxonomy): Eukaryota > Metazoa > Chordata > Actinopteri > Labriformes > Labridae > Labrus > Labrus bergylta. The sequence goes on along the minus strand of NC_089202.1, from coordinate 5,065,334 downwards.
TTGGCAGGTTTGAAGCATTAAGCCCTCAAATACAGCCTACAACTATTGATATGCATTTTTTTCAATGCTGCTGCAAAACAGTTGGAGTTTCTTCAATTGCGGAACAGACACAAAAGTTTCTGAACACATAAACAATGGTGCCACAGGTTAGACTTGTTATTATAATGCTTTGTTTAGGGGGGAAATAAACATTAAAGAATCAAACAAACAACTATTGGGTAAAGAAATATCTGGAGAGATGCGGACAACAAAGATTTTCTATTCTTCAGAGACAGTTGGAGATAAGATTGTAACAGTCATATGCATTAAAGTTGTTCAGCACACCTGCAGGTTGCGTCTTGATGCCGGTTGACGGTTGCCACTACTGTCCACATATTACTGTTCACCATTGTCTCTCGTGGTTATTGTAGTCAAAAAAAAACTTCCGCCAGACCCTTTCCTTAAGTATTCGTCAAGATTTGGAATTCTAAATATCAAACATGTTTTGAAATAAATCGGGGCTCTGTGTCTCATTAGCTGATCACAGCACAGACTAGCATCATCATTACAGTGGGTCTACCTGCTGAAGGTTTGTTTATAAAACTGATGTCTCGCTGTCTTAAGTCCAAGATGTCTAAAGGAAGGGGGCAGTGGCGGTGACTCGTGATAAACGCATTCTATTTTTCACAAGTTTTTTCACAATAAAAGTCCCTGGCCTATCTATAGTTGTAGTGCGGGAAACAGGGTGTTTCCCACAGGATCAGCTTAACACAACTCATCTGAATTACAAACACAGGAGAGAAACAAAACGAACCCTGAACAAACCTCACAGATTCAGCTAAAAGAGCAACAACGTCCAAAGAACTTTAAAACATATGTTTCCGTTCTAATAAACTGAACACACAGAAACCTATACATTACCTACATCATTTATTTATTTTAGTATTTTAGTTTGCAATGTAAAGACGTTGATAATGACATTGATTGTATGAAGCACTAAATTATACAAAATGAGTTAGTATTTATATGAATGCTTGTGTTTCTGAAAAAATAGCCATGTGCAGTAATAACATCGAATCTGGATAATCATAATGGAATCGAATGGTAAGACCATGGAAGATACACAGCCCTACTTTCAAAGCCATTATTCATTATTCTTAAAGATACTTTAGGTTGAACATTATTCTGATAGAACGAATACAATAAATTAAACAAAAACGATTGGAAAAATATGTATTTTGTGTTTCTTAAGTCATTTTTGGAACCATTGTTCCTGATGTAGTATCATCCTACATATTGCCTTACTGGATTACAAATTGATTGTGCAAATACATCATAATCATTTTGCTTAATGCATACCAGATGGCCAGTTACTGAGTTCACAATCCACAGAGCCCAATAATAATATCAAGTTACTATGTGTAGCAGGACGGATGGGACGTCAGGCTCAACAGTTTTGGCCATTTGCCCAATGCCAAGTAGATATGAAGCTGTTGGTCCTTAAGTGAAGGCTAATACCATAAACTGTACATGGTCATAGTGCTTGTTGACAGCATCGAATACACATTCTAAAACAGTAATTGCCCTATTGATAGAAAAAGTAAAATAATATTCAGACACTTAAATGACCACTCAAGTGCCAGCCTACATTAATGACGTTGAGCATGCAGATGCTTTCTCTGTCAGAGGAAAGCTTGTTTATACAGAGTTACAGTAGATGAGTCTCAATATTCATGAATGCACACAGAAGGATTCACAAATGTATTTTGTGATATTTTATATAAATCCACAAACATATTTTTCAATGCACACACAAATATTTATCATTCTATATAAATGTTAAAAAAAATTCACAAATATAAAAATTAGGTATTTGATCAGGTTACTTCTTCCTGTTCAGCCAATCACAGTAGTGTTAATCCAAGGGTATGATTTAATGTGATCACTTAGCATTACATCTACGCAGACAGTGAATAGCCTTGCTGTCTGATTTAAGTCATCTTTATGCTATTATGGGGAGTACAAAATGTGTCTGTGATTGACGTGCTATAGATGGAAAGTTGTTTTTTCCTCTATTGAAATCAAGGTGGGTATATTGACCGTGTGTGGTCATGTATCAACACACAAGTGTTTTTACACCGCAGGTCACTCCCTGATGGCAGAGTTTCTATGTAAATTGAAATCCCATACCCATTCATTTGCTGCTGACGAAGCAGCAGGAGTAAATTGAGGTTGATCATCTTGCCCAAGGACACATTGGACTTGTGGCTGCAGGAGCTAGGGATCGAACCCTCCACCTTTCGGTTGAGAGACTACCGACTCTACCATGTGAGCCACAGCAGCCCCAGTTATTGATCTAAATCCACCCATGAGGTACCAAAAAACACATGAGTCATAGATTTAACAGATAGCTATATACAAAGTATGAGATCATGTATTTTTTTCTCCCAAGCATGTTCAAGGTATATGATGTTTTTGAATATTCTTGGTTAGTTTTGTGTTTTATTTTTTATTTTCATTCATACAATGTTCTTGAGATGTACAGACAAAAAGCAAAAATGATGAATGCAGGAAAGAAACAGCCTTGTAAGGTGAAAATAAAAGTAATACAGAATTTGAAGGTTGATTCCTGAAGACAAAAGATAAAATTTGTCAAGAGTTGTCAGTGAGGACTTTGATATTGCTTCCGAACAGTATTCAGAGGTTTTTTGAAACTAGAGAGAGCTGGTATGAACTAAGGGGAATAGATGTGTATAAAAAACCAAAGGTAAGGACAAACATAAAGAACAGGTGTATTTCGGTAAAAGGAGTTGATTTGTGGAATACTTGTGCCATGGAATTAAGAATGTGTAGTTCACTTTCCAGATTTAAATTTTTGTTTAAAAAAATGGTGCTTAACAATTATAAAAGGTCGGTTTGATTATTTTTTGTGAGTGTGACTTCTGTTTCCTTTTTTGTTTGTTTCATTTGTTTTGTTTTGAAAGAAATTCTTAGAACAAATTTTGTTCTGATATGTTTTGTTTTTTTGTAACCAAACTAGTAGTGTTTTAAATGATAAGATTTGTAATAAGGGTAGGTGTAATAAGATAAAGCTTCAGCCTACACCTTTTTGGTCAAAATGTTTTTGTTTTATCTTGTGACCGAAATAAATGATTACTACTACGACTACTATATATTTCTAAACCTGTTCTCTGATATTTAGGGTACTCAGTTTTACTCAGTAAAATAAGAGTACAATGTCAACTCTTATGCCAACTGTATGTTTTCTTATCATCTGTGCAAACTAATAAAACGATTTTGAAAAAAATACAAAATAAATAAGACTTAAGACTTAAACAGATGAAATACTGAATCACCCATGCTGCTCTTGGATGAAGTGGAACTTGACCCTTTGCTCCTTTTGCTTTTCAAACCAGCTGGGGAAGTCACTGAAGTCAAAGGTCAAAGCTATGGGAAAGAGAATCAGGTCATCAGTCATTAAGTCAATACCCCGGAGAGACACTTAAAGAGGAACTGTGAGATTCAGGACTCTTTACTTAAACTAAAAACACCAGCCTCCTTTTCCCTTCCAACACACAGCTCTCCTTTTACATTATTTTTGTAATAAGTGTTGTACTGTATGTCCTTGCTTTTCTTTCTTTTTTCCTGCCTCATCCTCTGTTGCTCTTCCTTGCACCATCTCTCCCTCCCTGACTGGTCTGTCCAAACCAAGCCCAGGACCATGGTGTAAAGTTGCCTCAATATTTGTTTTGTTTTGTCTTCCTCCGCCTCCTCCCCTTTCTAACCCCTATTTCTGGGTGTTGTGAATCCGAAGGAGCCATAAAAAGGGAAACGCAAAGCTCTCAGCCATAACAGCAGTGCATCCCCTGTGAAATCCTAGAAGGCCATTAAGCTAATGGGGCACTCTGGCCCAGCCGGTGGTATAGGTCTAGGTCCAGGACCAGGCACAAAGGGGCCCCGTGTTCCACTGTGTTGCTGTAAACATTGCACAATGAGTCGGCTTCACAGCATTAAATAGACTTGAATGGGCAACTCTCATGTAAGAAGAATTAAACACGTGTCAACAGCATGTAGGCCAGCTCATCCTTCAGAAAGAGTCCTACTGTATTTTATGTGAAGAACTTTCATTTGGAAAGCGCCGATGCTGTGAAGAATAAGTGCTGTAAAATGCATCACCAATGCAAAGTCTGTCTTATTTGGCTTTGTGTCAATGCTACTTTTTATCTGTGTATTAATGTATATCTGTTTATGTAAAACAAAAAAATAAGTCTGGCAGAAATGTTGAAGACTTAATGTGGTTTTGTGTTTTACTGCATGTCTGTTAAATGGATGGCCATTTTCTTACTCTTTTGTATGTAATTTGTTAATCCAATGAGATGAGCTGTTTTTTTGCTTTAGATTTGTTTGTTATGTTATGTCGAATTGTGTATTTGTGTCAGACCCCAGCAGGAATATCTGTAGTATTAAGGAATCTGTATCAGTATCGACAAATGAGTGCAGAAGAACATTCTGGTGGCAGCTTCATTACATGCAGCAAAACTGCACAGAGCGCAATGGTGAAAGGACATAAATATGACCATAAATGTTTTAAACTTTCCTGGATCTTGACCAATCACCTCAATATTTCTGGAGTTTTGTGCCTGTGTGAAAAGGGCTTTAGTTAGTCTGGAGTAAAGGGCTTGGTTGCTCCCTCCTCGTGAGAAAGGCCAGCCGAACTTAAGCTTTGACAGTCAAAACCTTTTACTGTGTTTACACATGGTTAGCAAGTCAGCACACACACACACACACACACACACAGACACACACAAACACACACACACACACACACACACACACACACACACACACACACACAGTTGGTAGAAAATCGCTCAGTCACTCTCTCCCTTCCTTTTTTTTCTCTCGACTGCTCAGTTTGCAGTTTGGTTTTAACAGGAGGGGAGGGGATGATACCATCCTCAATTACAGAGGAAGTACTTTTTTACGGGCCTCTATGGCAGCACACACACAGACACACAATGTGAGTGTGAACTAATGAAATAAAAATAGCTTATATTTATTTACAGGAAGGATTGTAATGGAATTTCCAGTGTACACTGTAAATGAAAGACAGAAAATGATGTCGCTAATCTGATTTTCACCAGTTTTTGCTATTATAGGTAAAACAAAGTGTGTTAAATGAAGGGGAATTATCAGTGTTAGGGGTTACAACTTCTGTGAAAACTTTATACCCAATTTCAGCTGGGAGCAGGGAAGGGAGTCTGAAAAAAGAAAGCATATAAAAGGAGGATGTCCGTTAAAAGATGGATAAACGCTCAGTGAAATAAGAGGTTTCACATTGGTTAGCTTCTTCCCTTTAGCATTCAAACCACCTGAGAGGTACGGCCACTCACTACTATAGCAGGTTAAACTACAGCCCCCTGCAAGACATGGGAAATCAGTTACAATTCTCCTCTCTGTGTGTTCCCACTCTCCTCCTCCTCCTCCTCCTCCTCCTCCTGAACAATGGGAGAGTGGAGGAGTGTGGATCCCGTCTGTTCTCAGGACCAGGGGTGTAAATTCCAGCACAGCCCCTGGGCTTCAGATAGTAGGAGAGATTGGGCTCTGTCTGCCCCCACCTCAATGTGGCCCTCAGGGGGGCTGCTGGGTAATGAAGACTGGGCAGCAGGGGGCTTGGAGAGGGAGAGGGCGAGAAAGTGTGTATGTGTATGTATTGTTTTTTTTGTGTGAGTTTTTTTTTTTTTTTTTCAAAGGATTTCTTCACAGACACATGGGGGGGGGGATTCCAGGGCCTGCTCTCCTCATCACCTCTAGTGACCACACACACACACACACACACACACACACACACACACACACACACACACACACACACACACACACACACACACACACACACACACACACACACACATGCACACACACATACACGCACACACACACGCTTAACACTAGCTCACATATCCATTCATCAGAGTTGTAGCGTTGTGTTTTGATATTTCATTTTGGTTAACTTAGAGGTATTTTCCTACATTGTGTATTGTTTTAGCCATGTCATGGGTTTAACATGTTTCTGTCCATCAGTCTGTTGGTTAGTTCTCTAACCACATTGGTTGTTGTTAAATCCCCCAATACAATGAAAATACTAACTGCAATGATATTAATAAAGAGATTCATAGTTTCCAGAGGATGAAAACTTATGACTGTAGTTAATCTCTGACTGACTCTCTCTGACTATATGCCACGTTGCCATACACATTTTTTGGCTTTTGTAAAATATGTCAGCAACAACCTGATTGGTTGTTGTGCAAGCTAAATGCTGAATGGGTGAGCTCCGGTCCGAGCAGGCTTCTCATGCCTTCCATGTCCTCTTTCTACCATCTCTCTAGACTCTGTTTTCTCTTGTGCTCTCTTTGCCCTCTGCATGTATACTGTTGGCATCAGGAATAGAAAACACAGAGGTTCTGAGGGTGGTTTTTATAGGTGTTGAGAGCTGGCATAGATGGCTCTGGGACATTGGAGCTTACTGTTGAGGGTATCCTGAGTCATGTCATCGTCTTCCCCTGACAAAACATCTTCATATTGAGGTATACGAAACACCTTTATATTGAGGTATACAAAACACCTTTATATTGAGGTATACAAAACACCTTTATATTGAGGTATACAATGGATAACCCCTTTGGTGTGCTGGCTCTCACTGCCAATCAAATCTCTTGATTGAGTTGTGGGGGTTAGCATAGTTGCATTTCAATAGCAATGTCAGACTTTTAAAACATGTGTTGCTTACTGTGTTAGATTTTCTTGTCAAGCACATCCCATTGTAATGAAAATTAAAAAAAAAAAAAAAGGAATTTTTTTTATTTCACACTACTGAAGCATGTATTATAAATAGCGGTTTAACAACAACTCAAAAACAACTAAAGAATAAGAACATGGCTTCCTCTCTCTCTCTCTCTCTCTCTCTCTTTCTCTCCCTTTCGCCCACCATACACGCACAGACACCCACACACAGACACACACTAACACCCCTTTCTCCATAAAAGCACATTAACACTAATATTGTGCTAACATGCTAGTCTCCAGGGGTGGGCTCTACTTTGTGAGGCGGCAGAGCAGAACCAGCAGCTTTAACTGTATTTAATTCCTCCTCTCACAACTGTTTACTAGCTAAGTCAGCTACCTGAGGCCATCCCCAATATGCACACACACTTAAACACAGTCAGTCGATCTGCACTCCTACAACCTCCAGTCTAGTCAAAGGAGGATGATTTGTCTCTCTTCTCATGCAGTGTGGGCTTACATGGAGACAGTACCCCACATGCAACCCCCTCACTGGCAAAGCCACAGAGCAACAAAACAGCAGGAAGTGTGCTTTTATATCTTTTACACCTAACTGATTACACTGCAAGGCCCTGGGAACACCTACAGATGACGCCAATGTAAAAATGACGAGTTTCACAGGCTTATTGCACTTTTATGCAACTTAGTTACCACAACCCTAAGAAAAGATGCCGTATTTTCCGCACTATAAGGCGCACTTAAAAGCCTTTAATTTTCTCAAAAAACGACAGTGCGCCTTATAATCCGGAGCGCCTTATATATGGATCAATTGGTTAATTGGTTGATACATATTGGTTGTACACGGCGCTCAGCGACACTGACTCGGATAATGACGAGAGGGAGCCGGGCATGTTGGATGCCGTACTCGCCCAACTGTTCAATTCGGACACTGAAGAAGAAGAATTCGAGGGATTTGTGGACGGGGAATGAACTGAAAAAGTGAGCTTTACGTGTTATACGTAACTGAACAATGTTGAGTTATGCACTAACGTTTGAATTAGCGGTATCAGACTGTGTTTCTTTTACGTGTTTACAACTGAACTAGGCTGGGAGATATTGTGAATATGCACATTAACGTTTGAACAACGTTGAGTTATTGTGAATGCACTACGTATAAAACGTAGTTTTATACGTATTTATATTTATACATTCACAATATCTCCCAGCCTTGTTCAGTTGTAAACACGTTCTATTCTATGCGCCTTATAATCCGGTGCGCCCTATATATGAAAACAGTTTTAAAATAGGCCATTCATTGAAGGTGCGCCTTATAATCCGGTGCACCTTATAGTGCGGAAAATACGGTATAGGTTTTAATAATAACAATGAGAGAGTCAGCACTAACAGCTTTCTGTTTAATAACTGAAGAAAGGAAGAGGAGGATAGATTAAGAGCAATAATACTGTAGTGATGAAACTTTACAATACTCTTAATATGATCAAGTTATTTGTAGAAACTAGTCATCATGTCATTTTTTAAGTTTTTAACAGCTTTGTCATTGCAAAAGCCAGGAGATATTAACTATTGAAAAAGTATGGCAAGCTTTTTTTCTACTTATAAAAGCTAGACTAAATATACATTAATATATTCAATTCAGTTCTTCTTAGTCATAACGAACATTTCAGATATCTCCAATCTACTTGTTATTAGTTGTGATTTTAATTTTGGGCATCTAAAATTTGAATCATTCTAGATATTTATAATTTTATTTTAGATTTCCAAAATTAAAATCATGACTAATAATTGGATGCTGTTGTAGATACCTAAAATATCAATTTTGAAGAGTAGGCATGTTATAGCGAATACCTTCAAATACAATTCTTAAAAATGAGAGTACAGTTGTGAAAAAGAGAAATGTTATAATGGATTATCCAAAATGTAAATAGTGACAGGAGTGTGTTCGCTTTACATGTTAAAACTACTTGCTGTATAAAACACTACAACAGCATCAAATATTCTCTCAGTCCATAACTTCTACCTTATTGTCCAGTGTATGTAGCTAAATATCTGGACACCAACCACAATCTAAAAACACTTCAACATCGAAGTTTAACTCTGCCACCATGACACAAATAGATTTGAGTAAAGTCATCTCTTACATCATCTTCAGAAAACATGCATTCCTTGGACTGCAGATACAGACATGGATTAATTGTGAACCCTTCAGTATGCTGTTGTGGTAAAATGTTGCATGTCCATGGGTTTACTCTTTGGTACAGTTTTTACGTCATCAGGATGAGTTATGAATTCCGGAGATGTGTGTATGTGCGTGTGTGAGATTTCATCAGGGCTTGTACTGAGAATCCCTGGGGTAGACAGTTTTCAGTGTGCGTCTATGAGAACATGTCTGTATTTTTATTTATTTATTTTTTGAGGCGCATAAATAAAAAAAATCCAACAGTGATTTAAAAAAATCTGTTTTGAGTTTACTGTAACTTCCTCTTGGGGTGGTGCAGCTAAAGTTAGCAGGATTTAAAAGAAAAGCTCCATCTGTAGTGTGTAAAGGTAAGATCAATTTGTGAGCAGGGTAGTCATCCACATGTGGGGGGTTGAGGCTTCCCGATGTGAACAGGATGAAGGCCAGTCGACTAGAGGAAGCAGTGGATCTGTGGTTGTGACCACCATGCTCAGTCATTTGTCCCTCACAGTTTAAAACCTTTGGAGGCATGCAGCTCTTCTTTCATGTTCCATATAATGAAATCAAACCTTCTATTTATAAACATGTGGGAACATTAATCCGTTTGTGTCTACGAGTGAGAGTACTAAACCACTGTCTATAAAATTTGTTCTGCAGCAAATGGAAGAAGTTTCTTTCTGCGTTTAAGGGGATGGCAGTTTTACGGACACTGGAGTAATAACGTGTTCTTTCTTGAGTGTCTGTGTGTGTAGTTCACCAGAAGAAGTGTGTGTGGTCGTCACGCAGACGCAGTCACAGGCCCTGCAGCTGACAGCCATGCAACAATCAGTTCTGATTTTGAAACTCAGGACCTGACTTTAATCTGGGCCCAGAAGACATGTCTGCACTCACTCTAACCTTTTTAAGTTTGGCAATCTTAACTGCTGGTTTGCGATGCAAAGCATGCACTGCTTTTGGCTTCAAAGTACTTGAAGTACATTTGAAACAAATCCTTCACAAAGTGTTAATATCGGAGACCAGCAATACATTTAAATACTGTTAAACAACAAGCAAGTGATGAGTGTTCAGCACACAAGAGTCATACTTGCAACAGTTTATGTCTTACTAAATATGAATAATTTGGAATTGTTTGACCTTGAAACACAAAGTCAAAGTTTTGTCTTTGGATCACTACATATTTTTGTGAATACATTTGGTCACACACACAAAGATATCAGAAAGAACATTCAATCCTCTGAAATAACCCTTTTTTTTCATATCTTGAACTCAGTAGAGTCCTTTGTGGTTACATTTCTGGATTGTGTTCATGTGAGATGGGTGGCCTCCTTTCCGTTCTCCTTTCTGCTGTTCCAGATTATAATTTATAGTGACATGATGAACTGTGCTGTAAGTTAACCTTGATGTGTCATTGTTGCATTTGTGACACTGCCAATGAAGCGGGAGATGATGCAGTTGAGTCATTTCAATGTTGCATGTTCTCAAGAGGCTAAGTGTGTTAAGTTGAGAACAGACCTGACAATTACAGAAACCACAAATACTTGAAACATGTGTAATGACTAATTGTAAATCAAATAAATAAAAACAGTATACAACTTACTAAATTACATAAAGACAATGATAAGGTACACTATTGACCATATACACACTGGCCATTTTCTTGTGACATCCACTTAGGTTCACTGTGTCACAGATTGAGAAAACCAAGAGGAGGACCCAAACGCAGAATTACCAAAAATATTTAATTATTCAAACAAAAACCTACTTCAAAAAAATCCAAACAGGACAAAACAAGGAGCCACAGGTAAACTGACATACGACAACCACCACCAACAAACACATACAATGAACTGACACAGAAAGGAAGAAACCCAGAGACTAAATAGACATGGGGTAATCAAACACAGGTGAAGACAATGAGGGCAATCACAATGGAGGGAAACACACAGAGGAAGGAATGAACACAAGACAAGAAACACTGGGTGAGTTCGATCCACTTTACCTTAACCCCGGAAGCATTTAAGCGGCGGCCATGATCAGAGACGTTCGAATTCTCTAAAAGTTAAGGAAAGGTGGGTCAGTGCTTCCTTTATAACCTCCTTTAGCATAGGATACACTGGACCATTCTTTACCAAAGGAGATGAGATTTGACGCCCCACAATTCCTTGCGGCTGCAACATTTAAAGCGAGTCGCGCATCCAACCTTTCACGAACATAAACGATGATCATAAAGTGACACAGATGATGTTTTATTCAACATATTTCATTCACTTAAGAATACTTTGTGCAGTTGTACATTTGTATGCTTAAAACATTATGTGTAGGTTATATCTTGCAGAAATGTAACAATTAATTTCATACAATCATATTTATTTTGATGTTGATTTCTGAGTGGACAGGAAGGTGATGGTTTCACTTTTCTTACTTGTAGCCTGGTAATCTATATTGCTTTTATTTCAATCCTTGTGGTAATTAGGATTATTTCACCGGTAAGAAGGCACAGGGGAAAGTTTTTTAGATGCGTTTTTTGTAGTCCATTTTCTGAACATTGTAGTTTCAACATGGCAGACCCACGTCATTAACCTCCGCCAGCCCGTTGCATTTAATGACGTGACCTAGTGGAAATGTGGTCGGATTGTCAGAGCAACGAGATCGCCTTTCCCTAAGTCCTTTATGAATTCTCCTAACATCTTTCCTTAACCTCATGACGTTTCCCCGGGGTTAAGGTAAAGTGGATAGTGAAAGGAGATAGGAGGGACAATTCGAACGCACCCACTGAGGACAACTACAAAACTAAATCATGAAACACTGAAGACACACAGAACTCAAGAATGAAACAAAACACACTAGAACATAAAGAAACACTAAACACTGAAATACAAAACTAAATAAGACCAAATCATGACAATTTCATACAGTGGAAGATTCTTTTTTCTGTTTTTTTCCCTCATTCTCCCTTTATGTGTCAGTAGTTCAAGGGGATGAGGGCATGAGGCCCTGTTTGACGTCATGGAGGCCAGCAGAGAGAAATCCCATGCCTTCCCTCTCAGGTGTTTGTTTTTCTTTAAGTTTTGAAGAGGAAGCAGGTGCTAAAATCCACTCACACACACACACTTCCCATAAACACTCACGAAGACCAGATGAAAGACTGATCTGCAAATCATAAAATACAGACTTAGTTGTCAGGTTTTTTTATTCTTCCAATACAAAAATGAAAATATTGGGCTATTGGTCAACTATAATCCAGTAACTCTCTTCATAAATACATGAATTTCAATATATCTGATGTAATATAAGTGATTGTAAACTTACCAACATGGCTGTGAACTGTCTTGCTTTTTGGCTTTTTTTTAAGGGAAACTCATTAAATGATGGAAAATGGCAGCCATGACGATGACATCAAGTTTTCAACACTCCTACTTATTCCACAGAGTGGTGGTTTCAGAGTCACTTCATTTTGACCTGCAGGGGGAAAAGACACACAATCAGACAGGATATTATCTAAGTTCAAGTAATAAATGTAGCATAAAGAGATGGAGAGCAAAGGAATTTGAGGGGAGGCAGCGTCTGGCAAAGAGCCTTTGAAAGACAAAGCTGTCAGGCTCCTTCTCTGTGACCATGCAAGCCAGCGATGACAAGGCCAAGATGGTATCTGCTGATAGGGGCTGCTCATCAGCACCTTTATTTCATGGGCCACAGATGGGGTGAGAAGGGGGGGTTATGCATGCATGTGTGTGTATGTGGGGGGGTTGTGGCGGTTTTTACCATGTGCCTTTTATTTCATTTCAGGGATGACAGCTTGGGAAAACTCTGACAAAAGATGCTTTTCAAGTCACACACACTTAATTTAAACCAACACAAAGGATGCACTATAATAAAACACAATATATTAGATAATAATAGCTTACCATTTTCAGGGAGAGCTACAACTTTGCCTCTTTCAAGGGTCACCTGAATCTGTGGCTCAGAACAAACCAGGTCTGTAACCATGTCTATTTTTAAGTCTGCCTATTTGTACATACATATATGTAGCTAATGTCAGTGCAATGCTGAATACATAAACACATTTATTTATCTAACCCTGTGCAATGTGCACACATGTCTGTATATCCACATTCGGTGCAACTCGGTGTTGGTTGAACAACATCACACAGCAACTTTTTATGCTTCTTTATATGTGTCTCTGTCAACAAATGTACCGTTTATGTTGTTGTTTGGTCAATACTTGTTGTTTAGTATTTGCTTGTCATTGTGGTTATATGTTAATGTGTCTATGTGTGTACCAACAACCAGCCAAGGGACTACAGATAAAAATAAGCCTATGGCTACAATCTGGCATCATCTTCTAATCCAACATGTTGATTTTCTAGCCATAAAAAAAAAAAAAAATTAAAATAATTGGAATTGAATTGTTGACCCGATAAACACTTTTCTATCACTTGGGAAATACTGTGTGACAAACCCATTTAATCTGAATCAATATGAGGATTACAATACCGTTTGTCCATAACTGATCCCTTATTGCACCATAAAAGAGTTGAATTGTAATACCTCATGCAATGAACCTGTTCTGATGGGCTTTGGTCAAACATGTTAAAACAATGTCTGCTGTTTAAGAGAGAAACATGTTTTTAACATTTTAACTTGATTAACTCTCTAACTTCAAGTACACAGACTCCTTCAAGTCCACCCTTCTGCCTTTAATACCCCATTACAAAATGCAACTATTTGTTTAAATAAATGAATGATACTGTTATAAAGAGCTGAAGGCTCGTTGATCCAATTTCTCACTAAAAACGTAGACAATGAACAACCTACAAGATTTACTTCTTTGCAAAAAAAGAGCATGTTTAGCAGCAGAGCAGATATACCTCTGTGTTTACTTTGGCATTACACCTGATCTCTTGTCACAGCCAAACATGTTCTCCCATGGACTAAACAAGCATGACAATCTAACTGCACAGATCATAAAATGAATGCAATTTTCACAAGTTCATATGTGTGCACACAGCAAGACGATGTGCGAACACTCAGTATTTCTGCGGTCTGGTACACTGTTACGTAACACTACTTAGCAAACTACATATTTCATGTTGGCCATGTTTACAACTTAACAAAATACAGATCTTTCAAGAGAGTTTATGTCCATATGCATATGCAACTTCATGACCAGGTCAGAAACACAATCACTTTGAGAGGGTTTTTGGCAAACAATGGTTGTATGATGGTGAGATAAAGACTTGTTTGTTGTAACTTAAGGATGCAGAAGGTCCATTTTTCATCTGTGAGTGTTTTATTGTATAACAGCATCTTGCCATTGAACTCCATCTTTTCATTTAGCATGTTATTCTGTCTTCTATCACATCCAAGTTTTGATCTATGACTGCAAATTCCTCACTCAGCTCTCGGGCCATCCTTTCAACCCAGTATATGCCCCTTTGTTTCTATAAGTGTCAAAGTTAATGAAACAGTGGGGCACTGGTGGCGCAGTGGTTAGTGCACACCCATGTATGGAGGCCATGGTCCTCCAAGCGGGCGGCCCAGGTTCGAGTCCAGCCTGTGGTTCCTTTCAGCATCGGCTTTGCTATGCCATAGAGCATAGGCTATTCTATGCCCTAAGTGTTGCCTACACTACCAGCATGCAGCTCCTTAGCCAAAAACAACCCATTGATTGACCTGTTCAAGTTGTGCCATTAACAACCAGTAACAACCATTCTTTGTGTGCAATTGCAGTGACCCAATGAGAGACCAATCTCTGGTTCAATGCCATGTGCAGATAACACCATCAGATATAACTGCAGACTTCAATCTAAGACTGCGGAAGTAAATAGGTGAAAGTTTTGATGGGGGCTAGATCTAGCTCAGCACCTTGTCAAAGTTGAGTGCTCTCCAAGGTCTATACAAAAAGTCCAAAGCTACTCTCCATTGGAGGATCCAAAAAGGGATTTAGAGGAAAGGTAGGGTAACAGAGCCATACGCCCCTTTCACACATGCACTGTGTTCCTGATGATACATGTGTGGAAGGCAAGACTGATATTATTTTTATGTGAAAATGGTCATGCTGAAGGGATATTTTTACTGATGGAAGGCAGATCTGAAAACAAATTTGGTGTTAACTCCTTTCTCTGCAGATCTCATCCAACTTCTGCTCAGTAAAAACTACACGAGATGTGTTTTAAGATTTGCACCATTGAAAACATCCTTAGCAACTGTTCCAAGTTGCACTGTAGATGTGGATGATCGCTTGTCTGAAAATGTGTATGCCGCTCTGTTTCGACTGTGTGTATGTTTGTGAATTTGTTCCCACAGAAACAGCACCGTTTTATGTTGGGTAAAAAAAACAAGTTCTAAGCAATAAAAACGGTCATCATCAGAAAAGTATATGAACTACAAAATCTGCGGCGGTGTGAAATAGAAATGGGGTGACATTTAAATGTTAAATGCCTTATGTTTAGATATTGAATCTTGCCAGGTCAGAAAGCCCTGGTGTGCTGCTGTAACACTGCGTTCTACACCTGGTTTGAACAAACATGACTAATGCTTATTTAAAAGGAAAGCAACCAAAAACATCTAACCATCCCTCTGTAAGTGTAGTTCTGACCAGTGTGATTTCCAAGTGCTGACAAGGCACACATGGTGTAATACCCTTACACGCACAGGGCCAAAGCTGGGTCAAATCACCAGCAATGTGACAGACAGCTGCGTCACAACTGAGCCTTCTACAGACAGCACTTCTCGCAGGACAAACACCAGTCTGATAGGTCACAGTTGACCCAAGGCTAGGTTTAACCTGGTTACTCTGGCTGTTAAAATGACTTCAGACAGGCTTTATGTAAAAATACTATTCCTAGTTCCAACTGCATACCTTAAGGATTTAGAACAACACGTACTATGTGTGCAAAACAACAGACAGAATTCCTATGGTCACATGTGTCTTTTTATCAAGATGTACAGTTGATGAGATCCAAAAACGCACTCTGGCTCTCTCTCTCTACCTCCCTTTCGTTCTTTTCTCCTTTCATTTAAGAATAGTTTTTTTTATACTAGTGGTTCTCTCACACGGCCAACATCAACATCTAATAAAGTCCAAAGATAAACATGGACCTCGGTCTACGGCAGAGTTGATTTCATCCCTAAGGAGCATCAGCCAACTCCCGTCCATCTGCCCAAACAAAAACCTGCTGTTTTTCACGGGGGAAAGAAGAGAACATCAAAACAATGCTGTCAGATAAACTTCACTTGTGCTCTACAAGAAGATGATTATGCAGTGGTTGAACAATATCAACTGCTATGAGTTTTTCACGTTGTTATCACTGCATGCTCTAAATAATAACCACATAGGAAAAAGAAAAAGGCTGTTTGTAAGTTGAACTTCATCTCTGTCTTTTAGTGTCCCTCTTTTTGTAACAGTAAGAACAAGAAAAAGATTTATGTTGGAATAGAGTTTGAGCTCAGTGCATGAACAGCAGGTGTTCCATGTCATCCCAAACAGTGGAAAACGGTTTCAGTCATAGATATACAACCTTCATAAAAGAAAAACATTATTTGAAAAGGAAAGCATGAGGGGGAGAGACTTAATAACATCTTTTGTCCTGAGGACAGCTGCCAACTGGAACAGCTTTACAGCTAAAACAATCACATCTGTGTGCTGGAAATTAGGTGATAACCTCTCTCTGGCTTTTGTGTTCCTCTAACCTTGTTTTGCCATGGTATCTTGAGCATTCATGTTTGGCTATTTCTTATTTCTTTAATTTATTGAAAGGTGTGCAGGACACTCGGCATGTATGCTGTATGCGTACATTTACAGAAATATGCGTCAAGCCTTCATGTGTGTTGGGAGTGTGCCTGCATGTTTTTTTCTGTGCACATCTACCAATCTGCTGCAGACCTGTGGCTGCTCAGTGCCAGCGCACAGATGTTTGGCCACTGTCCTTTCAGCCAGAGTTCAGATGGAATCTGTAAAAGATAAACACGGAGAATAGTTCACGAGGAACAACAGGTCTGTGATGTCTGCTGCGGGAAAGTAATATTTATGTGTCGTAAGTGTACAACTTTTATCATTTGACAACACTTCCTGTTCTATTCCAGGCAGAGGTGGAAAGGAAAGAGTACACATCTCACTTACTGTAAGTAGAAGTTAAGAAACAACTGGTCTGTCATTTTTCTCAAGTAATTATTTTAAAATGTAGGCTACTTTAAATACTGAGTACTGAGTGTTGAAAAGTAAAATTTGGCAAACATGAGAAATGAATATGCATCTCCAACCATTTTTTTTTTTTGCCTTTAATATAAAATAAAGTGCAATGCAATAGAAATAAAAATATGGATGTTATGTGGAATAATTATTTTTTGCATATTGTGTGTATTGTGTGTAATTATTTACTTTCCACCCCTGATTCCAGGAACATGTGTTTCTGGTATTCATATTTGATGGTCACAAGCCTTTGTTTTTTGCGACACTAAGGCAGGAGAATTAAATGAATATGAGTAGAAAATATTTTTTGTCAAAATTCCCAAATGTATTAAATCATGTTTTTGTTTTTTATTGTTATTATGGTTGGTGCTTGGTCGATTTTATTAACTACATTTCTCATGTGAGGCAATCGGCACCATTGCTCAATGTGGAGGAAGTTGATTGATCACTTTTTACATTTGGTTGACAAATGTTAATCAGAACAGCATTCGACAACATTCTCTTCTTTTTCAAGTTGAGAAATGCTGACTCAAAATCACAGATGAGAAATACATTTACCCTTGTTGAGTCTGCTCTGAGTGAAAGGTATTTTCAATGTTATACTGAGCAGTCTCTGTTTCCGTATCCAATGTTATGTTTTAGTTAACAGATTCAGCACAACAAGCAGTCAATGTCACAGGTTACAAAACGACAGAGACTGACATCCTACATTTTCAAAAGACAGATAGAGAAAACAAGATTACGATAAGTAGGTGTATAAAAGATTCAATTTGTGTGTGTGTGTGTGTGTGTGTGTGTGTGTGTGTGTGTGTGTGTGTGTGTGTGTGTGTGTGTGTGTGTGTGTGTCTGTGTGTCTGTGTGTGTGTGTGTGTGTGTGTGTGTGTGTGTGTGTGTGTGTGTGTGTGTGTGTGTGTGTGTGTGTAGGGTACGAAACGTTTGGATGGTTGAGAAAGCTGTGATAGGAAGCACAGAACTGATGGGGGCCCCTCAGAGTCTGGCTGATGGATGGATCAGCATGGAGGCATCTCTAAAGATAAACTGTAAAGGAGGGGGAGGGAGAAAACAGAGGGAAGAGCTAACAGGAAGGCATCCTTAAAAGAACAGACACATGGTCATGAGGGGCTTCAGGACATGGAGGAAAGACAAGTAGTGAGAGTCCACCCTTTTTCACAGGATGGAGCACAGGTTGCTTCACAATAATACAGCAATTGTGTTTTATAAATTAAAAACTACTGTAAAACAAAACAAAGCCTGGCATGGGATGAACATCAAGGTACTGAATGTTACAACACCTACACATAGAAATCAATATGTACTTGTTAAGTGAGGTGGATGGATGCATTTTTGTTAATCTTTCACAGGCAGAATCATGAGAGACATTGTTTTTTTGAGTTGAATTACCATAGGCTACATGCTGTTCAAGTGCAAACCTGGGTGAAAAAATTATATTGTAGATAAATGGCATGCAAACCAGGGGATGTTCTGGATAAAGTTTTTCTGTTTATAATATGAAGACACGCTAGGCTACTGAACAAACACTCAAGATGTATTTCTTGTTAACTTCTTAGTTTCAAAAATGAAGTCAATGTAAAGTACCTAAATGTGCCCAAAGTGTTGCCCAGACCAGCATGTATAACCTATTTATTTGTCCAGGCCGGCTGCACTAGTTGCAAAAATAAGTTTAATTGTATGAAACCTGATGAGACCAGATAACCTCACCACTTATGGATTTTCTAAACAAGTTTAAGGTTACAATTGCTATTTTCAACTATTCTTAATTAAGATTAAGATTTACTTTTTAATTGAGTGAAATTCTGTTTTTACACTCTGTTAGTAATGCAACACACACATAGGCTGAAATATACACATGCACAAACAGGATCTTATGGACATGCACTAATGGAGAGATGTCAGAGTGATGGAGCGGCCCACAGTGGGCGCTCCTGAGCAGGTGGTGGGGAGGGGGTTTGGTGCCTTGCTCAAGGGCACCTCGGTAGTGCTCAGGAGGTGATCTGGCACCTCTCCAGCTACCAGACCAACTTCCAGATTTGGTCCGCACCAGGACTTGAACCAGAAACACTCCGGTTCCCAACACAAGTCCCTACAGACTGAGCTACTGCCGGCCCAATGACGTTGATTTAGTAAAATATGGTCCTATTTAGAGTAAAACCCACAATGAAGCAGTGTAGGAAATGACTATATGCCTTGGATTTACAAGCGTTACCATGGTGAACTTTTAAGGAGGAAAGAGATGTACCATTGTGATTTCATTTTGTTGTCCAAATATTCTCACTTCTAACTAAGACACACCAAAATGGCAACATGAAAAATGTTGTGCCTAATGTTTAAGAAGGGGGTTCACAAACTGATGGTGGTCCAATGAAACAGTCTAAGCACTAAAGGATCCCTACAAGAGTCCAACAACAAGTTGGTTTAAACTTTAATGTCTGGGACCCCCAGTTTCAATACTTTCCTTTTTAAGAATGGTCCTCTTGAGTAATAATCATAAAAACCTTGAGCTAATTAATTAAGAGCTAAGCCTGAATAAATGTCATTGTTTACATTGTTAAACAAAAAGGAGTGACTTTAAATTACGATGTCAGTCAAGCTTTGGATATAGTTACAGCATACATAACTTGTGTTAAGCAAATAAGTACTGAATCTCATTTTATTCACACACAGAACACACACGGTTTCTTTAGGTCCACATTCTCAGTGGCGTGTGTAGGTGTGGCACTGGCAGCCTATAGCCTGCGAGCACCACAGCCTAACACATCCTTAGTGACTGCCAGGGTAGAGTTAAGTATGCCATCTCATTCTTCACTTTCATTCCTGCTTCCTTTCCACTTTCTCATTGCTTCTCTCAGTGTGATGTACATTGTTGGGCTGGACTCATGCAGTGCCAAGGACCAGTCAGCCCTTCTTGTAAAAACCCCCATGTCCAATTTCAATTCTCCAGCTCCTTCCACCATTCTCCTTATCTAATTAAATCTGCACTCAGTGGGTCCTGGGCACTGACAAACTGCATTGTGGGGTCCCTGGACAAGAAAAACAAATGCAGACCCCAGCATGTGAAGATTAGAAGCAGACCCTCCATGTGGCTTTTGTATGTATGGAGAAAATGCAAGAAGAAGGAGGTATATGAGATGGAAATTCAGAATTCTGTAGAACAGAGGAGCGGTGGGAGGATGTGTAGCATGGAGATGGGAGAGTGAAGGAGAAAGAATTGAGTGATGGGACCATGAAGGGAGAGGTGGGATGTGAAGTGAAGGAGAATAAAGAGATAGACAGATGTGGAGGAAATGTGGATCAGCTCACCTGGGCAAAGATGAGGTGAAATACAAATGTGTGTGTTATATTAAAAAGAAAGAAAGAAAATGATAGAAAGGAAAACCTCTTTTCATCACTTTCTGTCACATTCATACTAAACTGGCTAACCACAAGCGTCTCTCCCTATCAGTTCATATCCAGCTGTGTAAATATGTGGATGTGTTAAATGAGCCACAAGCTGAGTGCCCTGCATAAGGGCATCTGCTAGACAAACAAATAAACACAGGCAGCCTAACCTCATAACCTGCTGCTATGTTATGGTAAGCACACACACTTTCTCTCTTTCTCTCTCTCACACACACACACACACACACACACACACACACACACACACACACACACACACACACACACACACACACACACACACACACGCACCCCCCCCCCCCCACACACACACACACACACACACACACACACAATTTGGTGCTCAGACACACGTCTGCACATATGCTCAAAAGCAGATGCATGCACACGCAACACACACACTGGTGCAGTGAAACCTGATCAGGCGTAACAGTGTTTTTTGTTGTCGTGTTTTTTGTTGTCGTGTTTCTCTCAGCTCATTACCTGTCTAAACAATGGCTCTCTGTAGGGACTGAGAACAGTCCACCTGTCATTCAAGACGTCTTCAAAGATGCCTTTGCAAGCACACATCAAGATCAATTTTTTTTTTTTTGACGTCTCATGTAATGTTACTGTTTTAATTAGAAATACAGGTAATTCTATTTGGATGGCTGCTTATCTGTTTAGTTATTCATTTGTAATTACCGAATTAAACGAATGATGCACACAAGTAATACATATTTACCATCTATTAAGTTAAGTTTATTGGATATGTTACCATTGTCTGTGGCTTATAGTAAAAATAAAAAAGTGAATGCTTGGTGGTACAACACACTTTGGAAATCATGGATCATCATCATGTCTTTCATGGGCTATGATAAGGTATGGTGTTAAAAGTTTAGATCATGTGCAGCATAAATACAATTTCTCTAAATATTATGAATAATAGTATGTGAATGGTTTGGATTGGATCAGATCAGAGGATGCTCATGAACAAAACATTCCATTATTGTGCAAAAGAAGAAGACTGCAGGTCAAAATGTGTGCCTAGTTTATGTGTCTGGTAAAATCAACTGAAGAGCTTGTCTTACAAAAGACTTCATCACTGAAGTGTTGAATCTTCCTCATGGTAGATTTAAAAGTCTCTTAAAATGTTTGACTCTATTCATGATTACATACAAAAGGCTGAAATGTTTCAGGAATGATTTACTATTTGAACCTTAGCTCCATCAAATATGACAGCAAGGAAATTAATGAAACCTTTGAGCAGGAGAATGAAGAAACCAACTAACGTGAAGAGAAGGTCCTGTTTTAGTGGTACACATTGTGTTCTTTACGTTTATTGTGTGACTGAAGTCGCTGCCCTCTAGCTGAAGAAAAGTAGTTAAAACAAATGGGCTTTTTTGATGGATGTTTTGTGGTGATTTGTGTTGCCAAGTCTGGTTATTTTCACCCAGCTGCATGGTCACTTTTAGATCCATCTTCTTTTTGTCATTCTTGTACTGTGTCTTACTTAAAACAGCTCACCGCTATGCTCCAAAAGCATATAACTCAGTCTGAAACGCGGGCCACTTCCCTCACAAAGTCAAGCACACCGATGAATGGTGGTCCAGAGAATGAGGATGGGGGGAGATCTTATGAATTCCTTTGGCCTTGAATGCACTGATGGGTCATGTGTATCATGATTTACAGACACCTCCCCTGTCTCTCTGCTGTTAAAAAAGACATCTCAGCATCATTTGTTATATTTTCCATCTTTGTTCAACAAATACATATCCGCTCTGAAATAAGTGGTTTCAACGTTCCTGAAACAACAGAGATTGTGGATGTGATTTGTGTGTTTCACAGGGATCCTGTAGTTTTAGCAGTATTGCCCTCTACTGGTGACTCTACAGACTTGTGATTTTAGATGCAATGTTTCTGTTTGATGATGGGAACCATCTGTTAGACCGAAAGCAGAAATGAGACTATAAGGAAATAACAGAAGTATAATCTGTTACTAGAGAGCATTTGATTTAAGTGTGACTTATTCTTCCCTTATTATGCATCTTCTGCTTGTGAGGGAAAGTGTTTACGTATCTGTGTGACATGGATTTACAAGTTTTTGAAAACAAAAAATACATACTGTATTTACTGAAAGCTTTGCTCATGGCAAAACAGGGCACTTCTCTGTGCTCCTGTATTCTGGAGTCAGGTGTCCGTCTGTAAATGAACTTCAGCTATGACCATCTTGAACACACACACACACCGACACACACACACACACACATGCAGAGGGCATACTACATCAATCCCCTGCTGCCCAATTAGGACTGACAGTAGGATTAAGGAAGCCTGACTCCCGAGGTCACATGACCTCTGTTGTCTGATACAGTTTCCCTCTGGAGACACACGCAGGACTGATAGCCCACAGGGAAGTGCATGTGTGTGTGTGTGTGTGTGTGTGTGTGTGTGTGTGTGTGGAAGGGGAGGTTAGGGAGAACCATTTGTTTTCTGAAGACGTGTGTGTATTTATGTATGTGACTGTGTGTGTCTGTGCTGGGCTGACATGCTTGTTCATACATGTGCACTGGTGCGAGCAGAAAACATGCATAATGTTACCCTCTGTACGTAATCCTCTGTGCCTCTTCAGATGTATTAAATTACCATATAATCCATCTCCATACCATTACAATCCATCATTATAACTTTTTATCATCTGGAACCTTTGAACAACTAAAGATGTGTTCTCATACACAAGTCACATACAAGTTATTTCTATTTCTGTAAGCCACAATAGCAATTCACATTCGCGTTACAGGCCGACAAATTCTAAAGATTCTTATTAGATTTTTGAAAATTGAGGAATGTCTGTTACAAATTTACAAAATGTCGGGGTATTTGTGCCTGCAGCCTTACAGAACCGCAGCAGTATCCATGTTTCATTTCTTTTTTTCACTTCTACGGCGGTCAGTTATTCAATACCTAATACCTGGTCAGTAAAGGGGCCTCACTGAACTTTCCTCATTTCAAAGCTGCCTTAGCGAGCATGCTGCAGATAATGGGCCTCAGTGTTGTGTGTGGCTAAGCTCCAACTATTTTGTTTTCCATAACTGGAAGAGGAGAGGGAGAGAAAGTCAAGAAGGTTACTCAACAGTGTGTCAGGATATAACGTATTACCCCAGTTAAGTGGCATAAATTGTTTATTAGTAGCTGTTAAGTAATAGTGAAATCCAAATACATGAGGGCTGAGAGGGATGCCTGCAGATACAAAACTCTGAAAGTGTCTGTCAGGATGTTGAGAGTGCATGCATATATGCACACATTTTCTAACACGTCTGGACACAGTAGGATGCAGGTGTTGGGGCACATTTGTTTTTTAATGTTTGTGTATTTTCTTTATTGCAGATTTACTGCTTTAAGTTCTCAAAATATGTGACGCCATACTTTTAAATAATAACTTAAGACAGAACCATGCCACATCAACTAATTACATCCAATCAGATTGGGAGTCACACAGAAGAATAGAGGAAAAGCGTTCATAAATAAGGTTATTTCTTGAATGAAATAAGAACTCTACTACATTGATTGTGTCCTGATTGTTTACACTGATTAACAATACACAAAATAAACAGAGTCTTTATGACACTATTATACATGCTACATGAACTGCACACAGTATTAGAGCACATTATAGGGTGAGTAACGATTTTCTCTCATTTATTGTTTGCAAATGTATTCTTCTATTAATAAAATCATATCACAATATATCTTTAAACACAAATTCAAATACATATATGTCTGTGATATGACTATATCGGCAATCAGAAAAATATGTCGGGGTCTGCTTTCCACAGAGAGATAAATAGAGAGAGGGGAATTTTAGAAAATTCAGGGAACAGGTGAGCTGAGTCAGATAAGAAACAGAGATGCTGGACATCAGGTGTGATGGCGTATAAGGTGATGGAGTATGTGCTTTTATCAGAAGAACTTGTAACAGCTCATAAACTACAGATAAAAGCGCATTTTTCCATGAGCATTGTTAACACACTGTGTTTGCTGTGGAAAATGTCTGTGTGAATCAGCACATATGTTTGGGGGCATCAACATGCCTTTAAATGTGTGTATGCCTTTAAATGTGTGTTCCACATGTATGGAAATGTATTCACCAATCTGCTTTTGTCTGTCTGCAACAAAACACCAACTTTGCAGACATGTTGTTGAATTTTTGAAGTATATGTGCATGTGAGAGGTTTTTAGATGTTTGTGTGGGATTGCATCTGTCTTGGATACTACTCACTCCAGGAATCACAGGAGACTTCATTACAATCAACCACAAAATGGGCGTGAATATCGTCCATTCTTCAGACTCTCTGACTAAAGTAAAATCATGTTTCTTGTTTCAGTCTGAGGCCCCTGGTGTGATGTGAAACACTCCCAGAGCACACTTGAAGCTCAGCCAGCGCCAGAGTTGGACAGCGGCTCATTGCTCGCACTGTAATCGAACATGAAAAAGGCTTTCTCTTTAAGCATTTCTTTGGCCCTGACAGCTCGCTAATGAGGCTATATTGATTGCTGTAACACATGCTGATGAAGGATCAATGGGCCAGGCGCCGTACAGTGACATCTGTTAACAATGTGTCTTGATTAAATTAATATGAGGCTCGGAAACTCGATCTCTCTCAGGCCAATCATGCTGGAGGTAGCCCCAAATCCAAACGAAGGAAATGCTGCATGCCACTGTGGAGGTTCAACATGTTCCTCCTTCAGTAGTGGGTGAGAAACAGAGGGAGAAACTAGTGGAAAAGAAAACAAGTTCGGAGAAATACAGCATACATCCCTATTAGCATAGGTCTTGTAAAGTTTTAAAGCTTCAGTAACAATGACCAAGAAACAGCCTGTAACGTTGTAACCCATGTACGCTGTTACTGAATACACTTTTTAACTACTTTTGAGCTGGATTGTGATTTGTGCAGGATACCTCTGAAGATGAAGTATTCCAAAAGCGATCAGACTTTCCTTAATGGCAACAACAGCGGGTAACTCGCATAGATGTGGAGGAAACCCCAAAATTGTTTGCATTGTTGTAATTGTTGTTTTCTCCAAAAAATGTTCTTATGTGTAAGATTATTTGTTTAATAACCGTGAGATGTTTTGCTTAAGCGGGGTACACACTATAAGATAATCAGGTTGATTTTGGATCTGATTCACCCCTTCTGAACAAAGTCTACAAAGAAGCAACTATCAGATGGAGCCAAAGATTATTTTGTCAGATTTTCCTGTGGTGTCAGGTGAGTTGAGTGTGATTTTAACCTCCCTTGATCTGCTCGGAAGACGATCAGGGCCGCCCCGATTTGATATCGTAAATTTTAAACGTGTTCAATATTTAGAAATCCTGTTGTGTGGGGAGAACTCCGAGGACGGCCGAGAACAGACTGTGAATTGTCACATGGAAGAGAACAACAGCCAACAAACATCACCATGGCGACAACAGCAAACACGAATCATAAAGTTAGAAAATTTCAGGAGCAACTTCTTTATTTGTGGTAACAACACAAGTGATTTTACAATGTGTGCTGTAAAACAAACCACAATCCAAAATGTTTTTGGATATACCAGCTAACAGCTAGCTAGTGTGTAGAGACTGTCATGTATGGAAACATATTTTGATTTGATGTGCCATTAAAATCAGATGAAAAGGCATGAAAAGTTAAGATGAATTAGATGTTGTGGTGTAGGGTAATGCATTTTTAGAACAAACACGAGATGTGTGTGTGTTTCCTGAACAAAACCTCAAATCCTTAGTGACTCATGAAGGGGGGGGGCTTACTACGCTTAATGCTAACGTAGGGTAAATACTTAACTTAGGACACAAACCAGAGTTAGTTTCATCCTGAGTTAAAAGGTATTTGAACCCAAACAATTATTCTCTTTCCCAAACCTAAAGCAATAATTTTGATA
The DNA here is from genome assembly GCF_963930695.1 of Labrus bergylta. Classification (NCBI taxonomy): domain Eukaryota; kingdom Metazoa; phylum Chordata; class Actinopteri; order Labriformes; family Labridae; genus Labrus; species Labrus bergylta. The sequence goes on along the minus strand of NC_089202.1, from coordinate 5,038,848 downwards.
TTTAAATCGAAACAAAGTTGGTGCCCTAACCTGACAAAATTGTAACTGTCACTATTGTTAACGTTGTTAGTTTTTGTTGCATGTCCAAAAGTCATAAAATGTGGAATATTTATACAGCAGGTTTCTAGTAAAAGCCTAACCAGAGACTTGTTGTTTCTGACCACAGAGCCCTGGATATTCAAAACTAAAGTTAGAGAGGTACGCTGCTGAAGTATAGTGGTCTATGACCAAGCTGCCATGTTTTTAACAACTGATGCAAAGTTGTGTTGATCTTCATCCTAATGCCACTATCAGGTTAGTCTTTTTTTCAGACTGTCAAATGATTCCTTTATTCCTTAAAAAATGGTCATTACATTGCGTAAAGCCACTGTTGTGTGGAGACTGTTAATCAATAGTTGGTCTACATTAATACTATAAACCAAGCCCTTTTATGCCACACAATAGTAAACACACAGACACTGCTGGATCTCTTCCAGTTTCACAGGTATTTGCCTTCCCCTGGGATTAGACCAGGAAATTGTCTTGTTTTCAGGGGCTCATCCATCTTATCCCTGCTCGTCTCGAGAGGCTGAGCAGGGGGTCCACACAGGAGCTGCACGGGGTCCGGACTAATACAGACTGAGTTGAATAAATGTTTATAAGAAAAGCACAAGTGATTTCTGTTAAAAATGTTTGGATTGATCTGCTCGTTCCACATATGAACCAGACAGTCTTCAGAACTTTGAACCTCATGTACAGAAAGGAGCACTCAGATGGTTCTAGAAGAAGTGTAAAAAAAGTCTTAGTTGATTCACAATCTGTTTGAAAAGAGTGCTTAGTCATACTGCAGAGTGCATCTCTGGGTCTTTACTTTCAGAATGAGCACAATGGAGCAGGTCTGATCTCAATCTGAGATATGTTACAACATTTCTCAGAAGATCAATAGAAACATTATGTCAAGTTTTTTTTCTTCTGAAGAAGTCAAATATGACTTCTTCATATTTTAATATGAGATTCAACTCTCCCAACGTAATTAGTGTTGCTGTAAAATTTAGTGAATTTAGTGTTTAGTGAATACATTTTTTTTATTGATAAAGTCAAGCAAAGACACACACACACACACACACACACACACACACACACACACACACACACACACACACACACACACACACATGTACACACCAGAGATTGCCATGATTTGACATTAACTTGGCAATAGCACATTTGCCAGGTATATGTCAGATAGTGCTTTAATGTTGAGAAGTTAGAGACTGAAGAAGTATGTGCACACACACACACACACACACACACACACGCACACACACGTTTCCTATTTTAACAGTCTGCAAATGTACAAAATACCTCTGAACCTCATCCAAGAAAATCCTTCAAACTCTGCTAATGATTTCAATGGAAAGTAAAAACAAACAGCTTTTTCTCGTGTGCATGACGGCCATTTGGGTGCAATTTCAGGCTATTAATACTTCATTTTCATAATTGTAGGGTCATCTCTCGGGTGTCTGGATATTTCCCCAACAGCTGGCTGCGAAGCACAGTTCAGTTTGGCCTGGGAGATAATCAAAGCAGAGAGTCTGGCTATAGTTACTGCATCAAATCAAAAGTGAATTTTTTGGCAATTATTTGCGAAGGTATACAATGAATACTGACAGGCAAGAGGCCGACAAGAAGAGTTATAATCTATAGAAACCAACCCAATTGTTAAACGATTAGAAGACAATGTTCTTTTCCATGTCCACTAAAAAATGAATATTCAGGGTGGATGTCACTGATTCACCATCAATACAACATGGAAATAAAGCATTAAAACATGTGTGACAAAACCAAACAGCTGAACTGGAGGGAGACATGGTTTGTTCTCATTTTGATCTTGAAGCACATGAACATTAAACGAGGAAACTTTACCAAATGTTTGTTCAGATTTCTCAATTATTTGAAGGTAAAAGAAGAAGCAAGTGTCCTATTTTAAATTCATAGATAAATAATAATAATAATAATGAATAATACAAATGTATACTTTATTAATCATGCAAGGGGAAATTTGGTTTTACACTCTGTTTAATGAACATGAACACACACATAGGCCGAAATTTACACACATCCATAAATGGTAGAACTGTGTATGGGAATAACTGTTTCCCAATAAAGCCTAACTGAAATATCCCTTTTTTCTTGTGAATGCCAAATGATCGTTTAGAAGCTTAATTATTATAAAACTACACTCCATCCATCAAGGCTCAACTCCAGCCCAAACAAAGTATCATCACCATCCTGTACTAAACCCCTCAACCAAATACAGAGAAAAGAAGTTGACACCCAACACCCATGGTCGTCAATAATCAACCACTGACCATATTAACACTGGAGATAAATATCTGCTTTGTTTCCATTTCTACGAATAGTTCCTGAAATTAAGGACTGACTTGAAAAAAATGTAGCACTACTGCACTTTAAACATGCTGCAATATGGTTACTCTGTGCAATAACTATTATTCCTGTACTTTTTGTATATATTGTGTGCTGCTGTATGTTGCCTAACCTGCTGCTTTAATATATTTTTTATCTTATATTTTTATCTTATTTGTATCTCATAGATTGCTGCTGGGCTGTTTGTCACCAACCAGATTTTGTTGTATCGCATACAATGACAATAAAGTGTCTTATCTTATCTTATCTTATTAACAGTGACATTTTTGTAATAAATCTCAGATCCTCACCACATCCAATTCAAACCAAATATCAAGCAAATATTAAATATCAGGTCTCCGGGCAGTAAGCCAACTCTCAGTGCTTAGTATTCAGCACTACTTCTCAGGTTGTCAACATGCGATTGTTAGGTAAAGGGTGTTGAAGTCTAGAGGATCATCTGTCTTTCCACCAATGTCAGTCTAAACTGGACAAGACAAATGGAAAGAAAGCTGACAGTCATAGCTTCCTCCCAAAAGTATTTTTGTGTGCAATCAACCATCAAACGTGGCCACAGCATGGCAGTGCTAGTGTGGAGAGAGAACAACTGAACGAGCCCAAAGCCATTGCAACTAACCCAAGAGCTGGACCTGTCAAGCCTCCGCTGCAGAACACGTACCGTATGTAAGTGTACATTGTGACTTCATTACATGTCAGCACCTTTGTTGCTTCATATCTTAAGCATTCAGATTTTAAGCGCTTGAGTAATCCTTGTATTGTGTATTTATTTGTTTTGTATTCTAAGCGAGATCTGCATAATCTTTCAACTTGACATGATACATACAAAGTGGTGTCTTCTGTTAGAAAAGGATGTCTCTATTAGTTCTTAAACCTGTATTAATATTGCATGTCAATGCATACAGTACATATTTGTGTGGACACTAATGGGATGGAGCAGTTACTAATTCTTAACAAACCCAAGGACCCTCTGTGTTAAAACTGGAGGCAAACAAATGCCAGTTAAATCATAGAAAATGTCAAACCTATTGGCACTGGAGTCTACATCAATCCAGTGTGAATGAAAGAGTAGGCCGAAGAAGTAAAAGAACACTGAATGTTTCTCTCTCTTTTGCGTCTTTACTGCGGGATCAGACCCCTGTAAAGTGCTGCACCTTGCAGACAGGGTCCTATTTTACATGCAACAGGGGTCTCCAACTCAAGGCCTATAAAGTCCAGCCAGCTGGCCTGAGACAGATTCATTTAACTCATTATAATACAGAGAGCAGGGAAGTCAGAGAGACAGAGCTCATAGACAGAAAGAAAATGAAAAGCAGCTGACAGGTAACAAGGCATCCTGGTAGATTTATTGGCTCAACAAGTAGCAGTTGCTTTGACATTTGGTCAGTTCTCCACTCTGGTCATGACTGAAAGTTCATGTTCTGTATTTCTGTAGAAAGTAAACGTTTATTGTTCCCTTTAGAGAATCCATGACTGTTCTCCTAATATGGCACGGGGTTGACGGTTGTTTATTTTTTATTCTTTTATGAAGTTTAATGCGACTGAAATAAAGATCTCAACAATGGGTTTAAGTGTGATGTTGTAGAAATGTTCATGATCTCCAGAGGATGAACAACCTTGATTGACCTCAGTCTAATCAACATCTCATTTTTTAGTTATTTGGTTCTAAAAGACAAGCCTGTCAACTGAAAACATCCCCTCGAGCCTCACCTGTGCATGGAGACTTAATCAACTCTTTTGGATGACACACCTGCTGAAAAATTAGCGAGTAGCACCAGCTTTATGCTATGCTAATGTTAGCCTGACAATAAAAGCAATGCTGTGCTGGCATTACTGTTGGCATGGCTTTAGACTTTTCTTATGATGACTCTTTCCTCTTTTTTTTGGCTTATGTCTGAACCGCTAACCACTAAAGGCAAGTTCCAGTAACACTGACCATGTCACTGGAGGAAAGAGAACACTTACCTACACATACATGCAGAAAAAATCCAATGTTAACCACATTAGAAATATATAATGTGAGTCATCAATGCCCTTTCAAACATGGAGCAACATCTACAAAACTCTTATTGACCTCTCTAAAGGAGGCTTAAGATGTCAACAGACAGCATGTTGTTCAGAGTCAACATGTCAGTGATTCGGAGGAACTATATGTCGCCGCTTTACAAAATAGAAAATATTTTGCAGAGCACCTGTTTATTACTATCATTATCTGAACAGGAGGCTGTGGGCTAAGTGCATCTGGCATGGCTTAATATAGCACGCAAACTACTGCATTGGCAAGCAACCATAAAACCACACATGTAGTAGTTAATATCCACCTCACCCTGTACCATTAAAAACTGATTAAAGACTTCAAACAGCCTGCATTACAGGAGCGGTCTTCTGCTTTGGTTTAGGGGAAAACAGTAAGGTCTCTATAAACAGTTCTGGTTTCGACTGTTGTGGTCTGATTGGTGTTCTACAGTATTAATGTGGTCAAAGTTAGTCATAATCATTGCACTGTACTGAAGCTCTAAAAAGGATGGTTTTAAGACCTATAGAACGGGTGACCTATAGAGGGATGCCATCTTACTTATTCACACACAAGTTTTTTCCACAAATCTGGCAGGTTTATTTTAATTCTATAAGCAGGGTTTGAAGGCTGTCCGTTAAAACGTTGAATGTGAGCTTCCTTAACGCTACATGGAAACACCATGAACCCTTTTCTTAATGTCACAACTAAAATACTACAGATCGCAGGAAAACAAAGAAAATCCAGAATTATCAACGGTTGCTTTCTTAGGTCAGTACACATTCTATCACACACAACCGCAGGTGGTACGAGTGGATTCCAGATAGACATGCACCTGAAAATAAATTAAAAACAGACAACTTTTTTAAAAAGCTGCAGCATTTTTCTCTGCTTCAAGAAAGTGAGAGGAAGAAAAGCATTCAGCACATGTAAGGTACCACTTCTATTTTCTTTCACATCGTCCCCGAAAAAAAAACAAAAAAACATGAGGTATGTGAAACATCTGCAAAGCATTTGGAGAATTAAAGATAAATTAATAAATAATAATGGGTGTCTGGTACTCTGCCAGGAGTTTGAGTCCAGTTTAATGGCACATGGCTTCATGGTTTGTATTAATTTACCCTGGGCTTTGGTGTTTGGCAGCAGAGTGAAATGAAAGAGACTCGCCTCTGGCAAAATACATCATATTTACTAATAAAAATACATACTGGAGCCCAGGGTTTTTTCGTCCTCACTTTTTCCGCCCTAAATTACTCAGCTTGAAGTGCAAATGTGTCCGTGTCTGGCAGAAGGTTAAATTAAGTGTGAATATAATGTTCCAACTCTGCATGCCAGCAGCTGATGATTAAGAGCCTGATAAGACATTAATGCTCTTATGGAAACACAACTCAAGCATGACAACTCAACACTTCCAACACTATTGTTCAGATGTACTGATATCAACACTTGGTCCTTATAAATATAGTACATTTCATACATATACTGTGATTCAGTATACACGTACTGGACATAACAGTAATATAAAAAATCAGAGAGTACTGCTTATAGGTCACAGATTTCATTCTTGCCCGACAGTTCATGTTTTTTGTGGCTTTTATATGGATACAACTTTTATAAGCAGGTAGAAGAAAGGAACCTGCCCTTTAATGAAGGCCATTTATACGCCACAGATGGTATCATGCCCTGTTTCCCTGATGAAAGGTTATGGAAATAGTCAAAAAATAGTTTGGTCCAGTTAAGAGCAGCTTGGAAACAGCTGCTAGTTGTGTTTTATCTGAAAAGTAAATCAAATCGTGACTCAAAGGTTTTTACAGGAAACTGTGATGCTGAAAATTAAAATCAAGAAAAGATCAAAAACACTCAGACGGACTTGCATGTTCTGAAGAGGTTGTTATATTCATCCAGGTATGTGTTTTCACAGTCTACGGAAACCATTTTAAAACCATTTTGTAGATATCAGCTACACAGAAAAGGGCATTTTTGATAATTAGCAAGTCATTTGCTGGCCTCAACACATTTGCTGGTGGCTTAAGGCTCTGAAAGGTGATCAAAGGCTCTTTAAACACCATTATCCAGGAAGTACTGCCATAACCACTTGAGGCTGATGCCAGGTCTAACACCCTGAAATGTCCTGGATTTGTGCATTCAACCTGAAAAACTTGCATAGCTTTTTATTTTTCCCTCAAAGGTTTCAGAGGACTACAAACTATCAACTTTATCTCAACGAACGATTAAATTGCATATTTTGTAAGAGAAGAAATGTGGCAACATTTCATTTATGTATTTGTGAGACCTCTGTCTTGATATAAAATCATTTGTAAACAAGATGACACTTCATACTTAAATTGTTATATTTTGGTGTCCTGTAAAATCGAGGTAAAAGTTAAGATATTGTCTTTTATTGTTATATTTATGTTTGAAAAAAGGAAAACAGAGAACACTGCAGTAGACTTTTTTTTTTAATGCTGTGGAGCATCTCATGACATCAACAGCAGTCTGCCTTCTAATTGTTGTTCCTATTATCTAAATGAAAATATTTTTCAGTAGTTTTACTTTTCATTCTGTTATTTCCAAAGCTAAATGTGCATAGAAACAAAACGGTTCCTCCTGAACTTGTCAGTGTTCTGTGTGGTAGCTTTATGTTTTTACTTTGAGTTAATGTTTGTTGTATTGTCATGATTTGTTTATTTCACATCACTTTGCTGTTGATTTCTAGATTACCACTCCTTCCACTCCTGCTGTAAGATAGCTCTGTTACCTTAGCGATCACTCTTTCACACACTACATTTTCTCTCGCTCTCTCTCTCTCTCTTTCTCAGGTGTGAAAACCTCTTGCTCTTTGCAGATTTACGCTGACTAAGGTGCAACGGTCTCGAGTCATCTGCTAGAGGTCTGCAGGGCTTCTGGATGTCATTTGGGTCCAAACACCTGAGGAACATGAGGTCATCCCACCCACCCACACAGACACACACGCGTGCGCACACACATTATAGCTTCTGCTTGCCGGGCTTCACTAACTGCTGGATTAAACGTGCACTGTGTGCAACATAAACCTTAATTAAGAAACAAGCAAACACAAATCCAACTTCAAACCACCTCTACTGAATCAATATTCACATTACATTATATGATAACAAACCTTGTGTTTTAAAGTTTATACTATTTGATTACTAAACGCAATTCTTACTAACTCTGTGTGTTCACACCAAGTCTATAGATTTATCTTACGACTGCAGAGCCATGTGATGACTATGAGAGTGAACCTGCCTAAAGACCTCCAGAGTTGAGTAAAGAAACATAAAACAGGTGCACACACACACACACACACACACACACACACACACACACACACACACACACACACACACACACACACACACACACACACACACACACACACACACACACACAGAAAGAGAGAGGAAATGGCCTACAGATTTTGACAGGGAATGTGCAAAGGGGGGATTTTTCCTGGCCCTGCTGAATATCAATGCATCTTATTCTAAACACCAAAGCACATGTGCAGAGGTGTGTGGGCATCTTTTGAAACCCTGTTTGCATGTGGCAGAGTGGACCAAAGCTGATATAAAAGGGTGAGGCTAATGCCACTTGTGAGATCATACTAACTCACAGATCTGTGCATTAATCCACTTGTAACTGTGCGATCCATTTTATGATCTCCCATGAGATGTGAAACTGATAATAACCTTCACATTACTACCCTGCTAGGATCCATTATCGAGAGAGTTAAAGACTATAAATATCTCGGTATATGGATAGATGACAGACTAACATTCAAACTTCACATTGATAATCTTACTGTCAAACTACGACAAAAGATTGGTTACCTAGAAATAAATCAAATTTCTTTATGTTCTGTCAGAAAATAATAATTGGAGCAGTTTTTCTCTCAGTTTTGGATTATGGTGATGTGGTCTATAGGCATCACCACTGCATTCTACATGATAAAGTTGGTTGGCCCTCCCTCACTGAAAGACGCAATAACCACTGGCACATTTTCTTTAACTATAAAGTACTTACTGGAAAGCTTCCATCATATATCACCTCATTGTTACATCTGAACCCTGGTCCATTTTTAACTCGCTCGAGTGAGAGGTTGGTTCTCCAGGTTCCTTATGCCAGGACTGACCTGGGGAAAACTGCTTTTAGTGTTAGTGCTGCAAACTCCTGGAATATTTCACAACAGGACCTGAATTTGAGCACTTTAATCCCTTATGGACACTTTAGAAATATTATTTTTAACCGTCCAATACCTGACTGTAACTGTTTTATTTGATTTTAATTTCTGACTTATCATTGTAGTAATTTCAAGCTTTTAAATTATTTTAGTGTATATATTTTATTGTTCTTATTGCTCTTTTATTGATTTTATTTTCTGTAGTAGCTTTATCTTATTTCTCGTTTTTTATCATTTATGTATGTTTTCTAGGCATCATTAGAAATGAGGGTCGCCCTCAATGATCTCTCCGAGAACTTACAGTAATAGGTTGATGATGAGATGTAGATTCAAATAGCTAATAGGATGCTGTAAGAATAATGTTTGTATAAAATAAATGCTCTATAAATCCACTATGCTTTCTCAGATGTCACTGGAAGAAAGGGAACACTTGACTTTTTCTTCTTTTTTCTTATAAATTAACTTCAGTGTATATCTCAGATCATTTTACAGCACATGACACAAACAGATTAGATCAAAACTTAGATCAGTCAAAATACTGTAAGCCTTTTATCTATTTTTTTTTCAGCTGCAAGAAATCCTAAGCTGGATTCTTCATTAATCTTATCTCTCAGAGCCCACAGCATCAGAGAGCCAGTTCTCAACCCCCTGCTGAGCATGCATATATGTATTTCTATAGTAGGCAGAAGCAGTTTATTACAGATATCAAGAATGCAGGAAGATCCATTTGTCATGGGTTCAAAACCAGCAGGGGTCCAACAGCATGTCAGGATTTTAATGTTTCAGTTTGTTTAGTGTGAATGATGACCGCTTCAACCTTCTTCTCTATAATATCAACATACATCAATGATGTTGACTTAGTAACATATATATAGTCAAATAGAGGAAACTACCTGCAGACCATAATAATAACTACAATTCAGCTGATAATGAAGATAATGTATCACCTTTAAAATGACCACAATTAAGTGAATTAGTTTCCTATAAATGCAAACATTAGAGTTTCTATGGTGCAAAAAATGAAATATTCCACTTTTCCGCTATCTTTAACATTGAACAAAAGTTTGAAATGAATCAAAACATAAATAGTGATGCATTTGTCATTTTTCTGCAGTCCCTCTTTTTTGTTTAACTCCACAACAATGCAAATCTGAAACTTTGGTTTTTCCATTACCAGTTGTTTGTAGTTAATTTTATCATTTAAGTCAGCATAGAGAAGTGAAAGAACACAATATATTACAATGATGATATGGCTTAACTCAAGGTGTTTGGAGCTTGGACTCTACAGGGAGATTTTTTTTATGTCAGATGTCTGTGTTTAGCAGTTGCAGGGTACATAACCCATGGAGTCCAGGCGATGGTGGTGGTTGCTGACTTACTAAGACCAGATAGATGATGAATTGATGGATGGTGATTCTGTGAAAAACTGGGCAGTGATGGGGAGATGGTAGGGCTGGGTGATATAGACCAAAAATCTCGAAGCCCAACATTTTAACTCCTTTGTTTGATTGGTCTTAGATAAATAGTGAACAAACGTCTACGGATGCCCTGTACCCATCATCAGTGATGTTCTTGGGATCATCAGGTGTTAATGGTCTTTCACCATCATACTCTCACCTCCAGGTGACCCATCTGGGGTCTGTACTACGAAGCAGGATTTTGGGTTATCGAGGTAACTTCAGGGTTTTCAATCCTATGAAGGTGTTTCACTTCTTACCTGGGTATATCGCCACTGTAACTTATGCTGCGCAACTAACCTGCTCCAAATCTGTTTGGGTAAGTGAAGCCAGATAACCCAAAGATACCCAGGGTCGCTTCGTAGTATAGGCCCCTGGTGGCCTATCAGACTACAATTTGTGTCAACTTTGACACCATGGCTCTCCTCTTCTCCCTCCATTGATGCCCAACCTGGTGTAAAATCTGGTCAGTGAAATGGCTACAAATCCTCAAAATCCGACCTCCACTGGTAGACATTCTGCTCTCCATCCAGCTTGCTGACAATCCCTGACCACCCTCCCTGGTGGCTGTAATATGGCTATGAGACTTCAGCTGTGGTTCAAGGTGTACCAACATTTTTTTCGGTCCCTTGCTGAAGTCAGGATGCCTGCAGGCAGGATTTGGTTGCTCTCCTGCAAGGCAAAGGCAATGGTCTTCTTGAAGGTTTGAAAACATCTAGCCTATCCTATGCAGATTGCTTCAGTAATGGTCTTCAGTCCTCCAACGGTACCCTTTGTATAGCACTTGACAATGTGCTCATGAATGCCAGTTCAGTCAAACAACTTAATGTTTGTATTTGTTTAAAATCATAATTGTAGCAGCAGAAAGTATTTTTTTGGTTTCTAGGTTCCAACCTCACCACAGATTATTTTATATGCAGGAATAAAGTGATGATATATAATCTAAAAAAAACCCTAGTCAAAGCCAAGGGTGGATGCTGGGGTGGTGGGGCTGAAAGTAAGAGCTGATGTAAGTACTGGTGCAGGTCAGAGCTGGCAATGGCGGGGGCAAAGGGTCAGACAGGAAATTTTGCAGCTTAAACAGACCAAACAATTGGAATGATGTGTTGTCGGGTAATTGTGGATGATGACGCATGTAAAGTGAGAAATTAGTGCAGCTCGAGTTGTCTGCCATGCTTCCATAGTTCAAGCTTACATGTGAGTCAAAGTCACAGTTTGCATTTGTATCCAGAAGTCTGACACTTTTAATTCTTCATCATAAAATATTTGAATTATAATTTCATTTTTCAGTAGTTTGCTTATTTGAGAAGAGTGCTGAGTGGCTAAGATGTTTTTGTTACGTCTGGTAACTTTGAAATGGAGAACTTTAAGAAATGGGCTCCAAGAAAAAGACCTTCTGAGAAGAGGTATGCTGAAAGAGAAAGAGGGAACTTGCGAGGGAGTTTGTTTGCATTCCCACATAGTGTTTATATAATCGGTGTGCCACGCAGCCATAGGACCCTGTCTGTGTGTGTGTGTGTGTGTGTGTGTGTGTGTGTGTGTGTGTGTGTGTGTGTGTGTGTGTGTGTGTGTGTGTGTGTGTGTGAGTACGTGGGTGTGCGTGCCTGCAAGGGTGTGTGTGTGTGCATCATGAATCATTCTCTCTAGGATTTGGGGGGGAGTCTCTGGCAGGGAAGTGAGACCATTAGACCTGACAAAATGTGGACAAAAGACATTTCATTCACAAGATTCAATACACTTTACTTTTCCACAGTTATGAGAAACATATTTACAACAATATAGCAACATAATCTACTTTACTCATTACTTTCAACTTTCTTTTTTTTTTTAAGTTTATGTCTTGTTATTTAGTTTTTATTTGTTTGTGGTAGACCGACTCCACAGAAAGTCTGGATAAATGAAAGTGCTGAGTCAGCCTTGTGGAAAGAAATGCACTTTCTTCGATTTCAAACCAGTTTGCTGTTAGTGTCATTGCTTTTGTCCTCCAAAGGAGAAATTCATTAGAATAAATCAAATTTTTAATTTAATTTGATTTAAAAAAAATGTTATCAATATGTGCATGTGTTAAAATGTTGAAACTATGGGTCACTGGTGGCGCAGTGGTTAGTGTATGGACGCTATAGTCCTCCAAGCAAGCGGCCCAGGTTCAAATCCAACCTGTGGCTCCTTTCCCACATGTCATTCCCCACTCTCTCTCTCCCTGATTTCCAACTATGTCCACTGTCCTATCTCTCCATTAAAGGCACAAAAAGCCCAAAAATAAATCTTTAAGAAAATAAAAATGCTGAAACTTCGGTCAACAGTATCAACATCCCAATATCAAAAATAGTCCTTTGAGTTATAGCTTGTCATGTTAAGAAATACACTGAATTGCTTTCATGCCTTTTAATAAAAAAAATAAACCAGGAAACAGTAACTTTAGCCTTGCATAAAGACTGAGAACAAGTTGACAGGCTAGCATGGCTCAAAAATAAATACAACAAAGTTCCACAGGAACCTCTAATTCTAGTATTTTGACGTATTTTGTAACCTTTGGATGGGTCAAATGAGCCGTCTCCCTCCTCCCAAGTCTTTTTGCCAAGTTGAGCAAACTTTCTCGTCATGCCAGCTCTCCATTGAACAGATTTTAATGTAAAATGTTCCTTCCTTGCTTTCTAAATATGCTCATTTAATCAGTTTCTAACTTTTCTTTAACAAAAAAAAAACAGGACACCGAGAATAAAATGGGAGTTCATTAGGGGAAGCATAAAATTCCATGCATCAATTATCTATATATACCGCTTTTCCTGTTTGAGGTCACGGGGGGGGGCAGTCAATCACAGGGCTGACATATAGAGACAGACAAGCAGCCACACTCACACCTAACGAGCATGCATGTCTTTAAAATGCAAGAGGAAGCTGGAGTACCCGGAGAGAACCACCGGGCAGCCTGGAAGCATAAATTTGCAATACCAAAATAAATTGAAAGAAGAGTACAGTAGAAATAAAAACTGTAAGACCAAAAGGACAGTGTGTATAATTGCAATTTCCTTCAATGTCAGGCAGACAACTAACGATCCAAATTCAAACAAAAAGTTGTAACTTTATAAGAAAATGTTCCTTCATTTTTTCTGAGTATAGTATACTGCACAATCAAAACCAAACTAAATCCTCTTTCCTCAGGTGAACCATGTCTCTGCAAGGATCAATTCTGCTTAACAACCAGCCTACGACAACACAGCTGCAATAGCAAAATGCAGCGTGTCCATTCCTGTGGTGTCAAGGTCCGGGGTGTCAGGAGAGCTGACCCCCAACGCACAGCAAATAAAACTGATTTACTGCTGCTTCGCTGGCTGCACAGCACTTTATAAAAGTGTCCTGGGCAGAGTTATGACCCCAAGTTACACATACATAGACACACATTCAAAACTACATGTTAACACACACACAGAGATGAAACTACTCTGTTCTTGAACATACACATGCACATGTGCACGAACAACACACATTAAACCCTTATTAAAGCCTGTATTATACATGCAAGTAGATATTCTAACAGACATGTAGTGTAGTGTGTAATGTAGTTAAACACAAAAAAACCTTTAAGTTAAAGAGTTGGGAACTCAACAAATGATAACCATCAGTGACATTTTTAAGACCAAAAAATAAGACTTTAACTTTACATGGTCTCATTTGTCTTTAGGTTTATATTTAACCTTTCTCCAAAATAACATTTCTAAAGACATGTAGCTGTGTTGGTGAAATACTATTGAAAGAGGGAGCAAATCAGAGGTGGAAAAAGTGAGAATAAAGCACAAGAGAAGCCCCTGATACTAACATGTTCACATGAGTTTTGCCTGCTCAGCACCGACATGCTTCAGGGATGTTGTGCAAGGCAGAGGTCCTGTCTTTGGAGGGAGAGAAAGCGAAAGAGCAATATGGGGAAAGATATGTTGTTAAGCTTTCCTAATATTAATGTTTCTTCACACTATGTGAAAAGTTACACTCAAGCTAACCTTCTCTGTAGCACTTCATCTCACACTGCTGAAGAGGTTACCATGGAGGTCATACAGTAAAGTCGAATATAGTTATAACATCGCTGTTTACGATGTCACTGATTGTTTACTGTTTCCTTTCTTCTAACACACACTCAGTTGAAGCACATGACATTGGACAACAAACCCTTTAAAAAAGAGTCAACATGCAAAAAGTTCTCCAAATTAAATGACAAGATCTTCTCAAGTCTGGGGTGCAGCTGTGAGACTGCCGCTATAACTTCATTTTCAATGTCCAATTTTGATCTGTATTTTGTGTTGATTGAGGCAACTGCAGAAAACAACACATCTCACACAGGTAGGATGTGGCAAACAGGAAGGACTCTCTTCATTACTCACTGTTCTACAGTTGAAGCCGAGGGTGAGATATGACTCATAATGTTTTCTTGTCTATGTTTTAGTAGTTGTGAGGTTTAGTGTAGATTGATTGTCAGCCTTATGTTTACCTGAAAGTCGTCTTTAAGAATTTGCCATGCTTTGCTAGCAATGCAAAATGATGTTTTATTTAGCCTTGCTGTGCCTCCACCCTATAAATAAAGCAAACAAAAAAAAGGACCTGGACTCAATCATAGAGCCAACAACAAACAAACTCTCAAAATCTAAGTTGTGCCTTGAAATCACCTTTTTTTTCAGCCGCCCGCCTTTTCCAAAAGAGAAGAATCAACAGCTCATGAGTTTAAATCACCCACCACTGCCACACATTCCCTTCCACTGGTTCATCCCTCCAGCTCTCTGCTGCAGCGGAGCGCTGACACTGAGCAGATGTGCTGCGTTTTATCTTGTCATGACAGCAAGCTACTGAGGCGAACAGTTAGGTCTCAGAGGTTCAGCCTGATTGTGGTTTTCAATACTACTTGATACCTCATTAAGTACAAGTCTGTGTGTTATGTCAGCATAATAATCTGATGACAAAACGTCAGAGTTTTGAAGTTGAGCAGACACCTTTTTGAGGTTGCCGCAACTTCTCTGTTTCCTCATTGTCTGGCCAACAGTAAATCAGATTCAGGCTTGGTGTGTTTGGTTAGAATCACAGCACGGATCACAATAATGAGGCAGAATTCATCTGTTTGCCACAGTAAAAGATTCTTGCCTGACTATTCTGTTGTATACAATTAAATTAGCGATTGAGGTCAACTGATTGATATCAGGTTACATCTCTTTAAACAAAGCGTAATTTTTTCAAGTTTATAAACGCACCCCTAGGGCCTGAAATCCTCACAGCACCTTAAAAGTAATAGGTAGCTTGACAAACTGTGAGTGGAGTGCTGAGACTAAACATATGTGCTCTGTGTTATCTTGTCACGCTACAGTGCTACCAAAGTTAACCCCTCACTTTTCAGAGGGCCCTGTCGGCTTGCTGCCCTCTTTTGTGGCCTTGTGACCACTAACAGTTTTCTGATTAACAGCATCTTGGGTGGGAGCGATGGCCGGCACCCATTAATAACTATCTTTTAGGGCTGTTTAAGATTGCCAAATGCAAGAAAACCAATAGCGTTTTTGATGTCTTTTTTGTGAGCTCATGCAGCTGTATGTACAAAACATGCAGTATAAAGTTTGGCATGACATCATAACAAGACAAAAAGAAAGTCCTACTCTGATAAAGACAATGGACTTTGGTGAGTGTGTGTGTGTGACCGTGTTAGCCTTGTAAACTGATGTTTGTGTTTGATGTGATTCATCATGCTAAGCCTCAGTGTGTTGTTGCAGGCTGCTCTGCTGTATTACAGTGCATGTGTGAGGTGTAGCTGACATTACGGGACAGAGGACACTCACAGCATGTCAGCTATGAGGGAAATGTCGCCTAAAGCCTTGTTCATCTTGTACCAGACCGACAAGAACAAACACTTCACACACAGGCTCAGTTGTGTCAATATATAGCAGCCCCCGCTTTCATTCTATTAGACAATACATGACCCATGCGTCACCGTGTATCTCTGTCTTTCTCTGTCACCCCCCCACCCCCCACCCTCCAACCTTCACCTCTGTGCACTAAGGCCTGGCCATGAGAGTTTAGCGGGAGATTCCTGGAGGAGGTAGGAGAGCTGATCCCAGCTCTCTGTCACCCAGCAATGAGAGGTGAGCCTGGGATTAGAGCTCTGTTGGTTCAGGCTGGGTCACTGGAGACGGACGGGGGCTGGCATGGGGACAGGAGCGGGGGTGGGGGATGTTGAGGGTGGGGGCTATTTCAGAAGGGCAGGATAAACAGTAGGTAAGTATGAAGGTAAAGGAGACCTTTATTGATATAAGTCTATATTGGTCATATTCGTTTTTTATCTGCGTTGAGTCTGGTCATGTTTCTCTGTGTTGCCCTGTCAAAGCTTAGTATAAGGGCCTTGTTGTGAATTCTTAAAAGCACTTTTTCTGTTTGTCTGTCTCGTTGTTTAATAATTGCATGTAATAAAAGAGGAGTTACGTTGAAAAACTCAGTAAACACACTTGTTTAAAAAAAGCAAAAAAAGCAAAGTTATTATTAGTAATATTTCTGCATGGTAATTCATATATTTAATTAGTTCATACACTTTTAGCCCAAAAACTATTCATTTGAAGGTAAATTAATAGTTTATTTCAAGATAGAGGGGAGTTTTATTACAGGAAACGTAAGAGAGTAAAGGCCTCTGCGCACTGAGTCCATCAAATTTTGTTTCAATCATGTTTGCAACTTTGGTCATTATTTTTCCATCTCTCTCGGTGCGTGTGTGTGTGTGTGTGTGTGTGTGTGTGTGTGTGTGTGTGTGTGTGTGTGTGTGTGTGTGTGTGTGTCTCTCTTTAGTGTCCCTACCTCAAACATATTGCCAACTGCTGTTCAGGATCAATTGCTCTGCGGAAGTTGGTGGTCTTCTTTTTAATGTGTTGTTCCAGTATAGCTAGCAGCATATCAAAGTGGACCGCTGACATCCTGAGATACACCTTGAAGCGCTCAGGATAATTCTGCAGCTCCTCTATCAACAGGTGAGTCTCTCCTTGATGATCATGCTTGTTTTCAGGAAAGGATGGACCCAGTATTTTCCTGAGTAAAAGTAGTCAGTGTGAGGCCAAAGATCATCTGAGAAGAAAAAAGAAACTTTACTAAACGTAAAGGCTCAAGGCAGGAGGATTGGTGATCTAGAGACAATGACACCTGAAGCTGTATGACATGGATAACGAGGCTAAAAGAAGAGTAGTAAATCAAACCGGCCTACTCAGGACCTCCACTCTCCACAGGTGCAGCACCTATTCTGTTTCAGACAGAGGTCACTGTCACCCCCACTGAGTTGGGGGGGGGGGGGGGGGGGGGGGGGGGGGTTCAGGGATGGATGAAGTGACAGGAGGACAGGACCCTTCAGCGCCTCTTTGGTTTGACAATGGCTTGCTTCTGCCCGGCTAAACGGTGGGTTTGTGTTTAGAGGGAGGGGTCAGGAGTCTGTGTGTGTGTGTGACAGAGAGAGGATGAGTAAACCTGGTGGAGGCAGGCACACACACACACACACACACACACACACACACACACACACACACACACACACACACACACACACACACACACACACACACACACACACACACACACACACACACACACACACACACACACACAGATCCCTTCCCTCGTTCCGCACTTTGACTTTGTACTGACCTGAGCCAGTATCTGGTTCACCTGTCCACAGGGGATCTCCTCATCCTGCTGTCAGCTCATCACTCCCTGTCCAACTATTATACCTCCGAGGCTGCACCCTGGAAAGAAAACTGACCATTGTTAACTTCTGTTTGTACCAACCAGGAAGAACAAAAATCCACATGGGATTGAAATGGAAGGAGATCGCAAATGCCAGAAACATTTTGATTGCATTGCTGCTTTAAAATTCTACTTCAATAACACTTCACACTTCAATAATAAGTGTGCACAATCTTACAAGAACTGCAAAACAGAAGTCACTTTGCAGGTGGGGGAGGTAGATGATATGAGCTTATCATGAGAAGTGGCCCTTTTGCTCCCTCCTGTGGGCGAAGCAGTCTCATCGAACCAAGGGTCATTCTTTTCAAATTAACCTAAACAAACACAACATTTAGCAGAGTTTTCTTTTCTAAACGAGGTGTATTTTATTATCAGTACAGTATGCTTGTATACACTACAGTAAAACATAGTAAACAGTAAAGGCTATCGCACTGCTCATGAAATTGTTAGACATTTAAAATTATTACTACATAAGAAGGGTTAAGTTGATGAATTCCTGTGAGAATGTCTGATCTGTCTCTTAGCTGATTTTGTCCTTCAGATGCTTACTGACAAAAAGAAATGCATCCTGCTATCTTTGTACAAGGTGAATATAAATATATGAAGAAAAAAAGGCTGTTTCTTCAGTGTGCTGCCGTCATCTACCCCATTGAAGTGGCTTCAGGCATTTAAATTAATTATAAATAATCTTTTCACTGCAGGTCTCTTTTGCAGCATATCAGTTGAAGCACGTATCATCCTCAATTTCAGTCTGTTTCATAACCATTTAAAAACATGAGCTTTAAGAAAAAGGGAATATCCTAGGAGTAGAATAAAGAAATCAGTTTCTTCTGCAAAGCCTGTGGTGGAGGAGCTGAAAAAGAGAAATGCTGTGAATTTACAGTAAAGCATAAAGAGTACATAATGTAGAGTAATCTAAGGATAAAGAGCAGTGGTCTGGAAGTAAGTGTGATGTCTAGAGTTTTCAGTGGCTCCTACTGCGAGGGATGAGTGAAGAAGAGAGGAGCACCCGGCCTTCACCTTTGTATGACACCCATCCATCCACTGTCGTAACAGGAGCGCATCACAGCATGGCCAACAATGGCCGGTGGACCGGTTTGATTCGTGCACTCACCACAATAAGAGGTCATGGAGAATATCTGTGTGTGTGTGTGTGTGTGTGTGTGTGTGTGTGTGTTTCATCACAGAGACATCCATGGTTTTCTCTACTTAGCCTCTGTTCCCATCATCAAAGGACACAGGTGAGAGCAGCATTGTGGGTCCTGAGTTCTCATGTTACCCTTTCAACTCAGGGAGGGCACATCAAAGACGGGAGCTTAGAGGGTACTACAAAATACATGCTTATACATGCACATACACAAAATCATCAAAAATGCAAGAACACTTGTGCACACACACAATATATGGGGTACAATCATTAACATAAGAAGAATGCATGCATATGCTCGAACAAAAAAAAAGCCCATCCTGGAATGTGTGTGTGTGTGTGTGTGTGGGTGTGTGTGTGTGTGTGTGTGTGTGTGTGTGTGGTCCAAGCATATATCATGTAACTCATCCATCTGTTTCTCCTCATCACTTTTAACAAATTGGTCGTAGTTTGTGTCACTCTTTTATTAAAATCTTCAATTTCAACACAAACAAAAACAAGCTTTTCCTCCTTGGCCAAAACATAAATCTTGGATTATAAAAGTACATTTTGGTACAGTACAAGTTTGGCCCTTCTTCAGCTCATCTGGCTGATGCGGGGGTCCAATGGAGGTACTAGTAATGACCTGCCAACTCATCATAATTTAAGACCCATCTAACAGTATTTTCCTCTCCTGGACCCGCATTAAGCAGATCCGTCAGGCCCTGTTAGCGAGACGGTGTGGGTATGCCAAGTGCTTCATGCAGCAGCCAATGCATGCTTTACACACCATCTGCAGGAAAAACCAAAGCTTACTCACAAACACACTTGAATCTGCCTGCCTGTGATTTAATACGAATACGAATTTAGTACGAAAAAACAAACGTGCATTTAGGTGTTCTTAAACTGTAAAAATGTTTATTTCCTTATCAAATCAAAGAAAGTGTTAAAAAGAAAAACCAAAACAGAATTGTATGGCAAAACCGATGTTCAAATTTAAATTTGAATATGAACATGGTAGGAGATTTTGATAAAGGTATAACATGCATCATTTAAATCATGAATACAAAGAGATGTCATAAATATCCTATATATATATATATACTAAATATATCATTGAGTAATAGTTTCCTAAAAAGACAGTGAAGTTGTACTCCCTCTGGGTTTGATGCTCTCTGCTCTGTGTTCACACTGACAGTGTCATCCTCAGTTAGCCCTGCCACCACATGGGGAAATAGAGACAGCCGTGTCCACTCAGGGATGCTGTATAACACAAGCGGCAACCACCGACGATCTTGAAAAAATTGACTGAAAGTTAGGCTGAGACAGGATGCAGCTGCTGCCGATGACCCCCATGCCATAACAGATGATTGCAACACTCAGGCTTTGTCCTTAAAAATGTACAGTCTATGATGTAGCGGTACAATGGCGGGGTGTAGTCGCAAGATAATTGCAGGGGATCAAACAGACTTTTGAGCTGAAGAAAATACTTCTAAAATATGTCCTATATACCCTCTTTGGTACGATCAATAAGGGAGGGAGGGGAGGTAGTGGACTAAAAGAGACTGGATTATCTTGATTGAAGTCACATACATTAAGTTTTTCCTCAAATTCTGTTTTATGGATGAATAAACTGTATGGAGGACAATTACGTGTGATATATGTCGTGATTAATTTGATGTATTTTATCTATGAAATGCTGCCAAATGCAAATACTGGAAAATTCTGTTTATTTAAACAAAAGTCTTCAGAGAGGAGAAAAGAGGCCTGAAAACCAGCTGCAGGTTTCTATGTGTTACAGAGAGGGAGGTAATCACGCCTTTTATAGGCCACACCTGACAACACAGCTGCAATCAGGACAACAATTAACAGGCATGCTGTTTATGCAAGATGCTGAAACATAGGAGGCTAAATATAATCAGATAAATGAAAACATACTCTCTCAATAAAATGAAAAGCACCTTATCTGTTGTTACCACTGTAACTTTTGCTGCTTTGCTAAAATGCTCATGATGGATAGGCCGGGTCTTTGTAATATAGCAATGAGTAAGGTCTTTTTACCTGCTCTTTTGTAATGTTAACAGACAAAGAGTAAGGTATTTTACCTGCTTTTTGTAAAGTGTCTTGAGATAACACTTGTTATGAGTTGACGCTATTCAAAATAAATTGAATTGAATTGAATTGAATAGGAAAATGATCTATTTTATAAATACTTGTTTATCTATTTTAAATTTCCATTTAATTCATTTTTATAAATCCTGTTTTCTTCTTGCTCTGTAAAACTGAGGTGACATGTTGGAGCTGAAGCACGCTATAATTGGTCGTCTCTTTTGCCCTTTTTACTTTAGAAATATTATAAAGAAGACATTTAAACAAGCACAAAATGTCTCTCTGAATACAATACAGATTTGTATCTATTGTCAAACAATATTTTGATAACTAATGTAATTTAAAGGCTAAACAGACAGTGGGAGGATATGCAGCCACCATTAGTATTAAGTCTAATTTGACCAATCACAGAAGATGACACACCTGTGATTTCTTGACTTGATTGCATGTATTTGTGTGCTCTTCAGAAAGCTTGCTTCTTCCTCTGCTTAGTAAAACTGATAAGAGATGTTGGAGCTGAAACACTCTAGCAGTGTATCTCTACTGTGTGTTTGTGAAGCACTTGTGAAGTTTGTTATGAGCGTGATGAGGTCTTTTTTTATATTGCTGCTTAGTATATTGCAAAAAGTTTTATGTAACTGAGGTAATGGTTTCCACAGCAGAGCCAGTCATGTCAGAGTTTGTTGCATTAAATAACTTTGAAGTCAGATCATCATCTGATCCAGTGTCTGGTTTAGTTTCTGAGACACGCTCAGAAACTAAACATCAGCTCTCAAATATGCATTAAGAGCAATATGAACTGCATCCAAACTGTAGATTAATTCCTGTTGAAGACAATGCCTTGAAGTATAAACAACAACCCATTCTTACTGATACTCCCCTTTGATATCTGAGGGGAATTTTTCTGGTTCTACCAGATTCAATTTAGATTCAAACTAAATCCATATCTGTGCTGAAGTCTGTCATCTGTGTTTGCTGTGTTGTTCTCAGTCTGGTTCAGATACAAACATCAGAGGTTCCAACAACAGAGCAATAAAGTCTCTATTTTCCTTAATGATTACCCTTTTTGGTACAGTTTATCATCCAATTTTTGCCCCATGATGCCATTTCATAAACAGCACATGAGAAGAAAAGGCTTAAATGTTTTTTTTTTAATGATTTGTTTTTTAGTGACACCTTTACGACATGTCCTTCCTCTTAGCTAACAAGTGACATCATGTCTGATTGTTTTTATGAGCCCCCCTGCACATCAATGACATAATCCAGTGTGGTAGTTTCTACAAAAACAAAATGTAGCTGCTGCCAACGTTTGAGGCATGGCTTTGCTAACAGTAACAGTCTAATATGAGTGAAATGAAGTTGCTGCCCGCCATACATATACCATACATACTGCACTGTTCTTTCAATATGGGGAAAACTGCTGCAATCATCCAGGACCTGCTGTTTAGGACACTAACCAGAGTATTTTTCATAGTAGCACTCTTCACTCTCTGATTAGTGACCCTAACCCAAAAAGAGGGGGAAATTAAGAAAATATCAGGGGATAAAAGGAGACAGCTGCTTGACCATATGACAACTCCTTATAAAGTCTGGCTCACACTTTGCAATTTTTCTACGATTGTATTAAAGTCGGGGTGGCATGTCAGCTCACACTGTACGACTGAATCGTTTACAACGCACAACCAGACCTTGTGATTTAGGTACTCACACTGTACGACCCAGGTGTCGGGTACGACCTCAGAGCTCACCCTGTACGAGTGTAATCGGGGCAGAGTGTTGACAATTGTTTAAAAAAAAAGAGAAGGAAGTGGAAGTTGTAATTATGAAATTATAAAATCAAAATATACGTTAAAAAAAACAGTTTGGCATTGGCAGAGAAGATTTGGCACGTTTTTCACGGGTGCAACTCTGCTGCTCATCCCACAAATGTGACAATGCTGTTCCTGACAAATGTGGCACCATTTAAAATGGAAATAAACAGGCTTTCCAACGGTATAAGATTTATTGCCAAGAAGCATTGTTAGAACAAAGAAATAATCTACCAAACACAAATGTCCTTACTTTTTGTGCGAAAACAAAGTTACTGTTGTATACAAGGTGGAATGTGAAGTTATGGAACGTAAGTTAAGAAGTAAACAATTGATTGTAAACATAGCAATGCTAATGGACAACAGTATTGTATATAAGCTTATGTTGGACTCCAGAAACCACTGTAATACGATCTCCAGGGAGCCACCAGGGATCGTTTGTCGCAAGACAAACACACATAACAAATAACTTAGAATTCTCCACACCTGCTGAAGAAGTTTACACG
The DNA here is from genome assembly GCF_963930695.1 of Labrus bergylta. Lineage (NCBI taxonomy): Eukaryota > Metazoa > Chordata > Actinopteri > Labriformes > Labridae > Labrus > Labrus bergylta. The sequence continues at coordinate 5,015,460 of NC_089202.1, read as the reverse complement.
TTTTCCTCCAACCAGTTATCCAAAAACTTTGACTGAGTTTAAGTTGTGGCATACTGATTGTGCTCTGTACATTATGCATGTGTCTGTGGGTGAGTTTCAGTCTAATAAGTGTTACCCCTCCTAACACACATTCATGGGTCAGTGCCCTTTTGCAGACATTGGCAAGAAAGCAATGTGAGGCTGAATTTGAAAACCTTATATTCCGTTATGCTCGATAAATAAAATTGAATGATCAATTACCGACCATTACCGTCACTTAGCTGGATGTTAAATCACAGCCCTTTCATTGTCGGCACATGTGCTTGGTTTGATTCCCTGATAAAGAGTGTGTCAAGAAGAAATACAGCAAAGTAGTCCATAACCTCCATAAGCCTTTGCTGTTAATAATAGGCAGACTGTGGATTTTAAAGGGTACCGTGTGCCAATTACTGAAAGTGTTTCACAAAGCAAACTTCTTCCAGTTAGCAGGCTGAATGGTTGCAGGTGAAAAAGCACACACAATCTAACTGAATTTAATTTAGCCAGATGAAGGTTGGATTGAACGGGGTTAAAAAGAAATACTGTAGAAATCTTAGGAGAATCCACTGCTCACCTGTTCAGGATTATCCAAGGTAATAGAGTTAAAAGTCTTTCTAGACACTTCCACACATCTGTTTGCATTAACCTGACCATGTGTAAGTCACTTTTACGAGAATGACCTGCTCTTCCACTCTTGTCCACTTTACACCCCCTGACCAGCACCCCTCTTTTTTAACCCCAAATTTCACACTTTCTTTTTACCATGGAGGATGGAAACATTAACAGGAATTATACGCATGTCTGCTTCATGGATGAGTTATGTTGGAAATATTAGTGATGGACAATGACGGATTTACAATACTGTTCATGATGATACAATGAGAGAGTTCCCTGGAAACACACCAAGATGATTAAACTTCCCCTGACTCTCTACATCCAACAAGAAATACAGAGTCATTCATTGTATAGAAAAATATACAATTACATGTATAATTCATTAACTGGCTTTTTGTAAGGGGTGCTATATCAGATCCAGCCAGAGCTAATAAGTTGATTCTGTAAATGTATAAACATGCACAAGAATGCAGTTAATTTAAATACAGTTATAGTTAGCAGTATTGCAACTCAGCTTGGATTAACGCTAGTTCTATATGCAAAACTGTTCATGAAACAAAAGTAAATTCAGGAAGATTTCAGAGGCTGGCTGTCTTGAGATGTTGAGTGAATGTGTGAAAAATGATTATGTGAGATTGTTGGCTACTTTTAGTTTATATTATCTTCATATTTCTTTGCTGGCTTCCTTGTTGATGATTTATTTCATGATGAAAGTGTCAGGTTATGTGATTTCACCTTGTTCTTTGTATCTTGATTTTTGTGAAGAATGCAAACTATTGCAATGGTAGACATTGTGTGCCAGCTAAACACTATATGAGCTAGTTACTTAAAGAGTTAGCATAGAATAAAGATCTAAATTAATGTGTTACTTAAATCTGTGATATTTTAAATGTCTTTCTTGTCTTCTATCATTGCCTGAGCACAAGCACTGGTTTCTCGCAGATGGTCCTTCATCAACACTTTCTGCCTCTTCTTGGTGTTCCTCCCAAAGACATCTGCCTTCTGCTGGGCATACACCGTTTGTTTGGTGACAACTTAACAGTGGAAAAATGTACCTCAGTTCTGGGAACATGGCAGTCAGTGGTAATGCCGTTGTGCAAGAGCATTCAGCTATAAAGAACCATCTCAACATCGGTGCGTTTGGTTCTGCTCGCAGCCTCATAAAATCATCTACAGCCCCCCCCCCCCCCCCCCCCCCCCCCTTCTCCTTTGCATACAAGCTTTAATTCATTTCTCATAATGTGACGTTTCCCCTCCTCCACCAGCACCACCTTGAGGAGTGCTGGCAGCAAATCAGGCTTCACCTCCTCCCCCCTCCTACATGGCATGTCTGTTTTTTATTACAGGTTAAACGTTGTTTTTTTTTTCTCTCCTTTTTTCCACTCCGCTTTCATTACACAAATGGTTCTTTTTTGGAAATAAGCACATGATGATAAATGACTGTTGGAGGCAAACTCGGTGTTACACTGCGGGCACATGAACCTTTGATGAGGATGGAGGGGCGGGCTGGTGAGGTGGAAGAGTGATGAAGTTCTGTTTTTCTGATGAATGAAAGCTCAACCATGACCACTTCAATTAGTCATCAAAAGGTAAATGTGACACTTTATTTGACTGAAGGAGAGCAGAATGCAAGAAAAAAAGACATCCTTTTTAGACAAACTTCAAATATCTGCTAAAAAGAAATCATGGCTGCATATAAAGATTCAAATCCATTATGCCTCATGAAAGATCATACCTTTGTGTTAACCAGTCAGGCCATGCTAAAAACTTGAAACACATGCAGCAGGTCCCAGTGCACTGTGGACCTTCCTGGGAAATGCTACAAATGGAAAAACTTGCCAACACCTGCCAGTAATGCTCACCATGGCTGCAGCCTGGCACGCCTCCAATCATCCTTTTTTTTTTTTTTTTTTTACAATAAATCTGTCTGGAAGGTTGATGAGGTGCTAAGTGTGTAATAAAGGGTGAGATAAAACTCCTTAAATCTTGACATGACTCCTTTCATACTTCTTAAACAATCACTTTATCATTTGCCAAGGAATGTGAGCAACTTCAACTGGCTGTGAAAACGGTAGAAACACATAAATGTATTTTCATGCAACTAAATCACCTTACTACTACTGAGGCTTTATGAAACTTCTCTCTTCAGGCCTACCCAGAGGACGAAGGGTAAAACTTACTTTGTGACTTTGGTCAACTGTGTGGTATGTAAAGCACACTTAAGGAACATCAATGTGCTCCCTGATGTATGCACAGTCTCTTAACCAGCGTTGGGAGAGTAACACGTTACTTAACTGTTTTTGCTAACTACTGTAGTAACATTTCTAGTTACTTTTCAAATTCAAAAATGCTGCTACAGTTACAGAAATTTAAAAAGCACTTCCTCTCACTGCCACACTTCAGTTACTTAATGCAGAAACTCAGTAACTGAGTTTCTTTTTGATAGTTGTAACAAGTAAGTGTAACTAAATACACATTTTCAGCAACTTACCCTTCGGGATCGTCTCATGCCAATATGCCTACTTTTAGCGATAGCCAAATTCTCAGGGCTTCCGGTGAAACCAGCAGTCAGCAACAAAGAACATCCGGTCATAACTTCCTTTTCTGTACTTTATATATTTACAGTCAGACCCACGACCTGAGATGTGAGAGTGCAGTTGAGAGATGACATCTTAGAGCAGATTATGAACTGCACTTGCATGCAAATAGAATATAATAATAATAATAATAATAATAATAATAACGATAAATAATATAATATCCGTTGGACATTAATTAAAGCAAAATCAGGTGACTGATGAGATCAATTATTGCATTACTGCCTATATGTTTTGCGTCTTTAGCTTTACATGTGATTTGTTGAAACACTAGTGGACCATAATACAACACAGGCTACAAACAGAAACCAGAACCATCCTGACATCCAACATTGTGTCTACAGTGTCTGTATTCTTATACAGATTAAGACGGGCACTTGTAGATCCTTTACTTGTGCTGCAATAATGGAGCGCTCAGTGATGTTACACTTTCAAGACTTAATAAAAGGACAGAAGCAGTTGCTACACTCACGTTTGTCGAACACATGGCTAACCACAAAAATGAACATTGAAGTTTATGCAAAAAAAACAGATTTTTATCAAATGACTGTTCCAAGAAGCTGTCACATTGATGTGCTTTCATTCTTAAGCCCGTCACCTGTCTTTGGACCTTCACGATGTCTTTCTTAACATCCTGCTGTGCTGCTGAAAACAAGACACATCCATCACCTGCTCTGACGAGTGGGGGAGACTGGAGCTAGCAAGAGCCATAAAAACAGAACAAAGATATATAAAGACCACCAATATCAGTTCAAACCAGAGTGTACTGGTCTTTGTCATAGAAATGGATATGATCAAACAACTTTGACACAAAAATCACTGGAGGTTTTTTACTATTTCTTTTAGTATTTCTATACCACAAGGGGACATTAATGGACCAAAATAGACTTTTAAGTAAAATTAGGAGATGGTATAGAACCTGATTTTCTATAGATTCATGTGCAAAAAATAAGGAGTATTTTCAGAATACAGACACGGATCATTTCTTTTTATACCAAATTGATCTCAGCTCTTTCAAAATACATGTGGGTTTAAAAAAATACTTTATTCATGGTGTGCAGGATCTATTAGGTAAAGGGATTTGTTTTATAAATCCACAACATGCGGAAAAACCCTGAGCCAGATTGACCATGTTACACCTTGATTCAAATCAAGTCCAAATATAACAAAGTGGTGGTTTTTGGACTAGTGCTGCTGGTTGCTGATTTATGGCAGAAGTTGATTGGTTGCATGAGTGTGTGGCAGGTGGGAGGTAAAAAAGCATCAGAGGAAAGAAGAAACAAGAAAGCTGCAGATTTCAGTGGGGGCAGCTGGAAGGGAAAATGTGCAAGCAGATAGAGAGGTGTTCTGGAAAGCCCCCGTGATACAAACTGTGCAGATGAGATAGGCGTACAAACAAGGTCATGGCTGTGCAGAAAACGACATACACAAACATGCTTGTGCATACACAGGCAGAAGCTTACACAAACATATCTTATGTATTTAGATTCATAAAACCTCAAAATGTTCAACAAAAGCTATGCAAGAACGACAGAAAAATAACAGCAAGAACTTTTCATCATGCAATATCCAAACACTCACCGTAAACAAATGCAAACAACTTCCCAGCCGTCTCATGTTGCACACTATAGATTGTTGTTTGCTCCCTACATTCACTTCAAAGCCCACTTTCTGAAGGTGAAAGAGTGAGTTCATGAGGTTCGCCGTGTTTTCTCCATTCCTTGTGTCATCCAAATTTACCACCAAGGTGCATTGAAGCAAAAACTAAAGGCAATGAGAGAAAAAACATATGCATTTCATATGCTCTGGATTTCCCATAGCAACGCTCCCTGAGCCGACGAGCAGGGTCTCTGCGGTCTGCAAAATGTTTATGGTGTTATGGCAAGAAGAGGTAGCATAGCAACATTGTTTAAACACAGTAAGAGAAGAAAATAACAAAAATAAACATCAGGTCTCGTGGTTTGTTTGTGAATGTTGTTTTTTTTGTGTTAATCTGCCCATAACATTTTATTTTATTTCAACAGTTAAAATGCCTCAAAAATCCTCTTCCTCCTGCACTGAGCCGGTTGTTGATCAGAGGAACATAGGAGCTTAAACACTTTTAATAAAATAATAATGGATTAAATGTAGAGATGCAAATGAAAAAAATGTAAGAGACATTTTACTTGCATTTGACATCAGTCTTTCTTCTGCCCTGTGATGTAAAATGAAGCACTTTCAGCTCTGAGCTGCACTTTAAGCTATATGGTTGGAAGTCAGTGTTGGTCCGGACCTCCGCCAAACCAGAAAGCTGTAACAACAAGAACAAGCACTAACTCAACTCTACAAGGTTTATTTGGTTTGAGTTCCACACTGTCAGATACTGGCCAGGTCGTTTTTGGCCGCAGAAAACAGCAGGGAGGGAAATGAAGTTAGAAAAGAGCTCTGTCCAAACTCTAAGCCTTATGAGCGGATTCCTCTGATCTGAAAAGCTACAAAGAAAAGAAATATATGATTTGTCTGAAGACCTGCACCACCTGGTATGTTGTCATACCTGGTGTAGTTAAGAGCTATTTTGTACCTTTTTGTTTTGCATTTATTGATTTTATTTACCTGTTTTCTTGTAATAGAATGCCATGGAATATGATTGAATATTTACATTTTATGCATTTATTATTTGATTTACATTCGTTTTCCTAATTTTTCAGCATAAAACATGAAGCTAGCCAGCAGCTGTTCATCAAAACTGAGTAAGAGCATATATAGAGCATGACTGTGTCAACATATAAATAAAATAAATAGCTTTTTAAAAGGTGCACTTCGGTGAAAATGGTAGTTAGACCTCTGGCAAAGGCAAAACTCTAGTTTGAAACGTACATGACATTACAGAATGAGGCTTGTGAGAGAAGACAAAAAGGAAAGCTCTGGCTTCTGCAGATTATCAAATTAGCTGAATCATTGTCAATGTGAGTTAGATGACACAACTTGTGTTTATCACTGGACATTTTGATGTAAATAAGGCTGAAGAGTCAAACAGAACAATACAGGAGGAAGGTGAAAGCACCAAAGTGACTAAGAAAGTGTGTTCAGACTAAGACAAAGCAGAATAGTCACACTACAGAAAGATAACATTTTGACACAGGGAAACACAAGCAGCTGGGCTGATCCTCAGAGGGGACAGGTGTGAGTGCGTTGCCAAGAACTGATAGGGGTGTGAGAGTCTCTGCAGGTCCCAGAGAAGAAAACATTGGAGTGTCATGCGTGTATCCTGGCCCTGGCTAACGCACACCCCCATCTACAACACATTCCACTCAGCTAAACAGCCATGAGACAGCGGCTGAGGGATATGCACAGTACATGCGTACACAGCCGGGGATTTGTTCACAGACACCCAACTGAATGGCACACACACAAACTCAGAGGCACAGTACCACTAGACCTCAATCAGACCCTCTCAAGAGGCACTGATGTGCATCCCTGAAATTCAAACCCAGCACAGACCTGCACTCCTCACTTCAGCTCATCCTGAAAGATGTAATTTCTCAGCGAGAGTGGAGATGAGGGGGCTGCAGGTGGAAGAGATAGCAGAGAACCACAGGAATAAAACATGAGGGAGAAATGGGTATCTGCTGTTACTTTGGACTATTAGAGATCCCCCCCACCACCACCACCACTCTCTCTCTCACACACACACACACACACACACACAAACTGTCCTAAACAGCTGCAAACTTCATGTTTTATGTAAAGCATAGCGGATATTAATATTTCCTCTCAGTGGTGTTCTCGCTGTGTTCAATATTTCCTTTGGCAGCTCCAGTTTCCTTCCACTTTGCTAATATATGAGAGTCAGTAGAAACTGGAGACTCAAATTAGCTCATTAGTGTAAATGTCAGCGTAAGGGGGGGGTGTCATTATGCTCTATGACACTGCTAACCTGCCCAGGCTGTTTCCATGCCTTCACTCCAATGAATGCAGGATAGACTCTAAGTATGAATGAAAAGTCAGCCTGGGAAAATGAATGAATGAAAAATGCTCTCATAATGGCGTACATCCTCGCTGGTGTCTTATATTAAGACCAATTAGTGCTTTATGACCCTTGCAGGAGGAGAAGAGAAAGTTTCATGTCACCATGTTTGCCATCTTGGCTTTGTGTGTGTGTATGTGTATGTGTGTTTTACCACTTGGCAGTTTAGAGTCATTAAAAAAGGGCGTGAGGGAGCCATCCAGCGGTTTCTAGTCATTAATGAAGAACAGCACTGACAGCCACAAGAACCCACACAAACACTATAAACACAAAATAAGGCACACATGCAAACACCAAAACACACACACTGACTTTTTGTTTTTGTCTGTGTCTTCCCTTCTGTTTCTGCTACAAACACTTTTTTTCAGTCCTATTAAGTGCATTGAGCCAATAAAATACATCCACACACAGACAAACAAGTCATTTCACTAAATCAACCATGCATTTGTGAAGTGCTCTGGGGGACATAAGGGTCCCATGCTGGAACATAACAAGAAGTCAAGATGCAGCACTCGCCACAAAAGAGGAAATCTGGGGGGTTATTTTTAGGTAAGCATAAGTGGTTGTTGCTTGGTTTCCTTAGAAGTCACTCTGTTATTAAAAAAAATAAAAAAAAAACCCTGTGTGATGATATAATGGGCCTCGGGTAGGTGAAAGAAGGATGAGGAAGTTGTGTGACAAGCTGTTCAGTCACCCCATTTACTTCCCGGGCCAACAACCCTCACCACTTCCAGGCTATATCTTTAAAGAGGATGTTGTGCGTTTGGAGCAGCTCTGCACTTTCTCAACCACGGTTCTATCACTTCAAAAGCTTAGCCCCTGTTTGTTTACTAGCTGAGCGGCGCTGATTGTATAGCAAACAGTCTGCAGGCTGGAGGACAGTACACACAGGACCTCTACACATCCCTAATAGGGAATCTCTGAAGGCTTTCTCTGCTCAAGGCTGTCATCTAGTGGCTCTGGGTGCAATAATACTGGAATAAGATGCAAAGTTACTGTACCCTGGATTGTAAAACAAAAGGAGCAGGGTCTTGATATTCCTCTATCCCCTCCCTCGACTGCTCTCTCTTCCTCCTACACTCTTTTAAACATGGTTTTAGTTTCACACAGCTGTGTGAGATGTGACTCTTGTGGTGATTTGTGGCGCTATAATGACTCTTCCTCTGCAGGACTGCTCCTCCCAGACATTGAGATACCAGCTCTCACCTTACCTCGATCAACCAATCGAGGAGCAGCGGAGGGTTTCCTGGGGTGTATGAGGGCACCAGGGTGACCTGAGGGCGGTGGAGGACCTGCACCTGTCCAAACTCCCTTGGCTTTGGACAGGTGCACTGCACCTGCACCACATGTGTTCATTCACTAATGTGTGTGTGTGTGTGTGTGTGTGTGTGTGTGTGTGTGTGTGTGTGTGTGTGTGTTTAAAGCTTGGACATGCAGCTGTGTGCTATGAAGTTTCTGCCACACACACTCTTATATTTAAATCCTGTCAGGTGAAAAAAGATCATAGGTTAGCTTGTGTTCCAGGTCTCAAGGTGTCTAATCACTTTCTATCCATCAGTGCATCTGACTGCAGCGATCCTCCCTACATGTTTGTTAAGGGTACGTTTGCATTCTTCATTTCTTCTTAGCAGTTCCCATAGTAATAGTTTGTCATTTTTTGCAGAGTTACTTTTGAAAACTGAAGCACATGTTTTCACAGTCCTTCATCAGTGGCTCTCAAACTTTTTCTGTCATGCCCGCCCTTGGAATGGGAAAAATGTCCACGCCTTCTCAACTGATCCAAATGGTGACCAAAAAGGGCCAGGTTGAACTTTATTTAAATACCACCTTGAAGGTATTGTATTAATTTTGCTGAGGAATGTGTGAAAACTAACAAATGAATAGCAATTATTTACACTTTCTTTCTTCACTAATATCTGCATTCATAAGTCAAGACGTAAAAAAAATATATTAATGACAAAAGGAACACTTTTTTAAACTTAAAAAATGTATATCTGAGGGGTGCCGATAGCTTAGCGGTTGTGAAGCTCGCCCCATGTACAGAGTCTGTAGTTCTTTTCCCAGCGGCTGTGGGTTCAGGTCTGACATCGGCCCTTTGCTGCATGTCATCCCCCGACTCTCTCCTCCCAACATGCCCTGTCTCTCTTCAGCTGCCATATCAAATAAAGGCAAAAATGTTTTTTAAATCAAAAAGAATGATATCCTATACATTTTACATTGTTTTTTCTTAAACTTTCCTTTTTTTTATAACTTTAAACAGTAACACAAAAAAGTGGAACGGTTGAAATACTCTCAGCTTTATGCTTAAGAACTCGAAAACCTGTGTTCAACGTCACATTTGGAGTAACTGTTGCGACCTAGAAATATTTGTATGCAATTCAATTTGACAGAAGAAAGCACACTACACTATAAGTTAGAAAGTACTGTATATAATATTATTTCACATTTGTTTAATTTGTTAATTAAAAAAACATACAGGTAATGTAATTTCATGTTAGTTTACACAGAAATAAAAAAGTTGTTATTAACTCTTTTAATTGTAGGTTTTGATATATGACGTCATCGGCCTGCGTGCAGAGGTGACGTAAATGGTCGGAGTCGTGGTCAAGAGATGAATGCGCATGTATGCCGTTTTTGTTGTGAGGACCCGATGCTTCTTAAGAAAGATAATCATAAAAAATACAGCACCGGGAAGAATAAAGTTGCCAAACGGAAGACAGAGTCCTGGTCTTTTCATGGGTGCAACATAAGTAACAATAGGAAATGTGTCACATTAAAATGTCAGTAATTTGGAAAAATTACCTTTCCCAGTCCACATTAGTTTTAAACTGCCTTTAAAACATCAGGTTCTCACAGTACACCAGCTGATTCAGCAGTCTAAAGGTATTTTTCAGACATGAAGAGGAGTTTAATCAGGAGTTATCGTTCCAAAACAGTGACCCTGTCCTCCTACAGGGAGATCCCCTTTGAGAAAAAAAGAGGAGAGAGCAGGGAGTGCAAGAGGTGAGGAGGTTGAGGAGTTGGAGGGGAGGTGATGTGGAGGGAGAGAAAAGAAGGGACGGCGCCTCAGTTGTTATAAAAATTACTCACTTTTTCACTGAGTATCTAAGAGGGGATAATGGTACAAAGTTAGGATTAGAGAATGAAACACAGCCAAACCAATTGTTTGGATATGCCTTTTGTTTACAGTTTCAGTCTCAAATTATTTTATTGCCACTGGATTACACCAGGAAACTGTTCTGCTGCAGTGAGCATCCAACATTAAACAAAACCAGATCTAACAAGTACACACATGTACACACACACACACAAACAGAATTTCCACAGCGTCTGGACAGAATTACGTGGTGAAATGAGGAACCCCCCCCCCCCCACACCCCTCCCTAATTATAGTCTGGATCATTGGAGACGGAGGGCTTTTATGGAACACAGTTCATCACTGTACTGTGGCACAGCAAACACACACACATACAAACACGGCACCCTTCAAACACAGATCTTTAGAGACTGCATTTACGCTCCTATTCTTAGAGGGGATTTCTGTTGTGGCAAACATGGAACTCAATGACATGTGACACGCAGAGAAACACCAAGAGAGAGAGAGAGAGAGAGAGAGAGAGAGAAGTGTTAAGTTAAGAAAGGGGAGCTCTCTGACTGCCTGGTGGAATCATTCGATTTTGTGAAATGATGATATACAACAACCGGGCACTGTGGAAACATAAACAAAAGCGCACCACAAACGATGTGGAGCCTGGTATCATGTGATGGTGCCTGAAACTCTCACCCTGTGAAGCTGAGCGGACGGGGAAGTGTGGTGAGGAGGCAGAGGCCCAACTGATAAACAGAGCAGAGGGGTAACACGCATAACGGCCTGCTGCGTGCTCTCTGGAGATGAATAACGAGCTTGGGCTGCGTGTAAACTGTGGTTTGAAAAACAACAAAAGCTGCTGACTAACTGTAATGGTGTGTGGCGTGCTGGGGACGCCTTGTCATTTGGGCGCTTGCTTGCACAGGGAGGCCTCTGTCACCTAATCATGTCGGGATAAAGCACGGCAACGGCTTTTATTGTAGTCATACACAATGTGTCTCTGCAACTGTGTAGTATTCAAAAAAACAACAACAGAAGTCATGTCAGGACAGTCTGGTACAATGAAGCTATTTTTGTTCTAGAGGCAACACAAGGGAATGATGTTTTTATGTCATTAGATATGAACAATTGTTTATATACTACAGCTGATTGTGGACTTCTAACTCTGCCATATTCTATATTCCCAAATAGATACAAACATAATGACTATTCTCTGAATGAATTGTTTTTATTCTGCCATTAAAATTATGGAAAACACAGGGGCGCCTTAAGCTCAGTGGTAGAGTCGGTCGTCTCACAACCAGAAGGTCAGGGTTTGATCCCCAGCTCAGGCAGGCACATGACAAAGCGTCCTTGGGCAAGAAGCTGAACCCCAAATTGCTCCCTCTGCGTGTGAATGTGTATTCATTTTGTATGGATTAGTTAATAGTCATTGTCAAGTTACAGAGCAGCCTCTGCCTTCAGTGTGTGAATGTGGTGTGAATGGGTAGGTGTGACCTGCAGTGGAAAAAGTGCTTTGAGTAGTCAGAAGACTAGAAAAGTCCATTTATCAGAACTTTAACACTAAGTCTGTGTTGGATACTGGGGGAAAGGAGTTTCTATAAAGACTTGGGTGTTTACCAGGCATGCAGGAAGGAATGAAAGTTACTAAACTGACTACAAGTTAGGACATCTCCGCCTGGACTGCTTCTATTTTCCATTCAGTTGCCTCTCCAACCTCACAGAAGTGTGACACTCAAACACTCCAGTACCTTCCTACACTTTGACCCAAGTTCTCACTTATTTGTATTTATTTACAAAATCTTGATTTACCATTCAACCAATGAGATGTCTGGTAAGTGTAACTGTAAAAGCACTCATGAACGAACACTTATTTTATAATCATTTATTTTGAAGATATAAGTACAAGCAATAACAAATTAGATAAAATAGTGATGAAGATAAAAAGTAAGGTAACAAAAAGGTATCCGTTTGTTTCCGTCTGTCAGTCCATTAAAACCGTGTTTTTTCTATCTTTTTCGGTTTCCTTGAATCTGCATCTGGAGCAGTTACGGCTCACTGTCCATTGACATGAGGTCTGTCTTCTTCCTTGCCACACCTTTTGTTTAATCCACTGAAATACTTTTCTCTGAAGGCGTTGTGTCCCTGGTAGGGGCTGAGGTGGAGGTCTTCCATATGAGCCAGGCTGTCCAATTCCTGTAAGGAGAAAATGTGTAGAGGTTATCGAAAATTAAGTTATTTAAACCAACCCTGAACCTTCCAAGAACTTCCAAGTTTACTCCTGTTAGAACAAACTAAAATCCTTTTTAAAGCAGTAAAGGTTTTTATTTTTCACCCTAAACCGTTTTTAGACGTGACGTTATCAAACTTCCAGCAGCAAATATCTTTTGAAATGTACAGAATAAAGCCTGTGATTAGAAAAACAAAATGAAAATCAACCGGGACACGAGGAAGCTTCCTTTCTCCCCCTCCCTGAGGCACATGTTGAGACTACAAATTTGACAAATAAATAATTATTAGTAGATATAACCATGACAGCTTCATTCCAGTTTAGGGGAAACAAATAGTCAGTGTCATTCTTCATGTTTCTCATGTCAACAAAAGGACCTGTACTGTTTAGTGTTTATAATGATGAATATGAACTTTAGTTATACAGTTTGTGTTGGCTGTTAGGTCGCTGCGGGATGAAGGCAGGAAGAGAGATGCTGCTTGAAGGAATAATGAGGTGAGTTGAGTTTGAAATGATGACTCTAACGTTGTTCCTGTCATTTTTCAGCAACACCTCTCGTCTGCTTATTGATGCTGCCATGCAACCTGGAAACATTTCCATGACCACACTAAGGGGAAATAACTATGGCTGACTAAATATCCATGACCCAGAAACAATAAGGTTAAAGGGACATAACAACAAATGACAACTGTGGATATATCAACTCAGTATATGCCAAAAATCATACAGGTGAAGAGGAACACATGTTTAGTGCAATTTTATAATAATAAGTATTTTTGGCCCACCATAACATTATTTCATGCCCCATGGATGAGAAAAAGATAGGTTTCAAAGAGACTTTTCTGTGTTCGTTCAACAGAAAACATTTGGTAAATGGGCTTGAGCTTGTATGAAGCTTTTGGCAGAGGCTGCTATGCAAGTGACCACCAGAAGTAACTAATCCCATTCATACATATTAATATGCCAAGGACATATCAGACGTGGCTTCAGGGGCTGGGGATCGAACCGCAGCACCACCATTCCACAGCAATATGGCTGGCATTTGCTTAATTCAGGGTGGAAACATTGGCATTGTGTGAACTCATGTATGTTTAATAGAATTATTGACATATTCAGAAGTAAAACCTGATGATTTAGTTCCCATAGGTGTGCACCTGGGCCTATTTGGAAGAGAGAACTCTGCAAACTCAGATACCTAGAAGTTGGTGAAGAACAAACATCTGTGTGTTTATGTGTGTGTGTCATGCAGGGAACTTCATGGGAACAATTTGGGGTTTTGAAGTGGAATGGATGTCAGATCCAAAGATGGATTGTTTTCCATATAATGTGTGATTAGCCCATTTAGGTTTTCAAGTATAAAAGAAAGAAATCATATCCAGATGTTGAGGATTAACCCGAAAAGAGACACCATCACTGACTTCAGGATAGCATGTAACAAAACATGAACATATGGACATCATACATACATGAGCATGACACATACTTATGTGGTTACGCATATACAAACATCTTCTGTTCAAAAGAACAGGCAGGCGGACACATGATCCTGTTTAACATAAACAAACTTATATCTGTGATGCTGTTCATGCTCACACATATGAAACCAGGAAACATCTCTGCAGCACTTAGAGGACGGTTCTGTGCAGCTATGTAGACATTATATGTTCAAATGAGAACTAGGTGAACAAAGTCGTTTTTTGTTTTTTCCCGTTCTGTGTGTTCCTTTTCCCCTTTCTGTTGTACAGTATATCTAACTCAGGTGACACTGATTGTCAACGTGCACCGTCTTTGAGCCCCAGCACTGACTTCAAGAAGCGAGAGGCTTTTGGACTGGGGACTGCTGCTTCTTTTGATTCTCAGACAGGGATTTTGTGTTGGTGTGTTTTGTTGATTTTGTCCTCGCTTTGTTTAATGATTTGGTTCTTATGTATGTCTACAAATAAATCCAGTGATTTGCCAGTTCATGTGTTAAATGTATTTTTGTAGGATTGGTTAGTGGAATATTGTTGGCATCATAGGGCCACCTTAGGGTGGCACATAACAAACCAAAATAAAACGTTAAAAACTAAGATTCCTGGATAGATATGGTGCATAACCACCAATTCTCTGATCTCACAAAGTCAGGCAAAAATTCTCTTCTGACAAAGTTAAAAAAACAAATTTGAATCAAAAATGGAACAGATTTTAGATTTTTAAAATATGGTGAGTTGAGAACTAATTTTCTGTTGATCTCAATCACAACAGCACACACCTCTGGCTCCTTGATCTTCTCCATGGTGATGAGGCGTCGCGCTGTGTGGCTGGAAAGAGTCTGCTCACAGTTACTGATGACCCGGAGACATGGATGAAGAGGAACCATCTCCTCACAGTACCTGGAAGGAGACACATACACACTCAATATTACACACAGGCGTCCAGAGGTACACAAAGAAAGAGGTAGAGAGAGAGACAAGCAAAAACAAATGTTCTTCATTTGGGCATCTTCATTTTACATGAGTTAGAAAATGTAAGTCCTGTGAACAAAGTGGACTCTTTTTTCCCCTTGTTGCAAAAAAAGAGCTGTTGGGATACAGACGAAGACTATTCATGTCAAAATGACAACCTAAATTCTCTTCTCTTTGCCAACCATTCCACTTACTTTATCACGGAGTGTTTTAAAAAACTATATATAAAGTTTGACTTACTTATTTATGTTTCTCTCTTCCTCTGTTTCCCACCAATAAAATCACAGAACCTTTGAGTCGTAGTCTATCATCTGAGCCTGGTTCTGCAGGTGGAGCATTCAGTTTATCCTCAATAAGGTTATGAAGAGAGTTTGGTTATAAGTTTACGGTGACGTGGGATAGAACAGCCGTTAACTTTAATAAAGTTTAAAGTTATAACAAATAACAGACCAAACTGGTTTTCTACTGGGATTTCTAAAATTGGTACCATTGGGCGAGGGAATTTGCATATACAGCATATGTAGCTCTACAAAATGTGTATGGAAACATTTGAAATCCAGCAGTTTTAGTCAAAATGATCATCCAGAGCACTATGCCTTTCTTGACCAGAGTACAGGGTCTGTGCCCAGCAGAGATGTGGTATCTTGCCTTTGGCTTTTGTAAACAAGTTTTAAATCTTAAATATTCTAGATGCCACCTTTCTGTAACAGATCTGCAGAAGATCCTGACTTGCTTTTTTTTCTCAGATAAATGTTGATTTCACTACCAGTTTTTTTTAGAACAATTCCAGCTTGCTCAGTTTTGTTAAATACATTCCAACACCATAAGAAGAATCTTTATGTTGGAGGTGTAACTTAGTTGTTATAATTAAATAGAGAGACCTACTTCATTTGTGATTTGACATAATGTGACTAGCATGTGTGTTTGTTCTTTTGCTCTTATTCTGCATGCAGACTGGAATGTTTTGGTGCATGGCGTATAAAAAATAAACCAGTGCTACTACATTTGAACATTGTAGTGTGAAAACAGCTAGTTATTTAAAGGAAGCGTATGTAGTGCGAGGATGAAGATGGAAAAAGTGACCTGACAGGTTGACTGCGGTGTCTGTCATCACAAGTTTGGCCGGGTTAGGCCCTATTAACAGCAATGATGTATGTGTTTGTATATTTGTGTCAGCAGCACTTTTTCCTGACCACCATCACAGTAAAAACAGTCCCCACTCAAAGTCGGATTTGTACATCACTGTTTGTCAGCCATGTTGCCATGGCTACGCGTGGGCCTCTTTGGTTTACAGAACGTTAGGTCATCACAGGGACTAGAGGTGATGCATCCAGGAGAGCTACTCTCTTAAGCAGTCACCAAGAGCAGTGCCTGTGGTGCTAGTGGATGCAGGCATTGATTTGAACCTTTGTAAAGGACACTGGCTTCACTTGTGTCATAATAACAAACACTCTTAAACCACTACTGTCATAACAACAAACTATAATAAACTACTGCTTATTTTATTAAGATTTATTTTTGGGCTTTTTGTGCCTTTTTTAATGGAGAGATAGGACAGTGGATAGAGTTGGAAATCAGGGAGAGAGAGAGTGGGGAATGACATGCGGGAAAGAAGCCACAGGTGGGATGTGAGCCCGGGCCGCCCGCCTGAGACAACAGCCTCCATACATGGGGCGCGTGCACTAACCACTGTGCCACTGCGCCACTGCGCCACCAGCGCCCCATTAAACTACTACTTATAACATAAAAGTGATACTTTGTCAATTGGAAGCCTTTTGGGCAACCAGGAAGTCAGCAATAGCCAACTTAAGAGGGCTTCTGGTGTAGCCTAGCCTGTAGTTATCGACAAAGGACAACTGGCCAAGGCTAACTTTTCTGTGCACTGCTCACTGATTATGGTCCCACTTGCAACTTAAGAAACAAGGACTGAGTTGGAGTTCTAGAGAATGTCTAAGAGCAAATTAGTAGCTGCAGTCATATTCAGATACAGTATGTTCATAGAGATGGATAAAAAGCCTTTTCAGACAACAAACACAAATCTGAACGATTCAAAAACCGGCGGAAATAGGGCCTGTTTAATCCTTGAATTAACACCCATCATGGGTAGTCGGATAACAAGTGGTCAACTTGAAATGGCTGTAAACACAGTGAGATCCGTTAGCTCAGACTTTCAAACCGTCTGGGATGCCTTTGTCCACATTGACAAGGTCGCCTTGAGGACTGCCAACACTCCCCATTTTCAAGACAATGATCACGTGGAGTTGCCTAACAGACCACTATCCTGAGATTCTGAGATTAAAATCAGATTTTTTTTTTTCGGGAGCCAGAATTCTGACTCTGGATAAAAAGAGTTATTAAAGAAATTAAAGTCAGAATTCTGATATTAAAGTTAGAATCCTAAAAAAAAAAGTCAGAACCAATAATTTTTTTCTCAGTGGCTCTAATCT
The DNA here is from genome assembly GCF_963930695.1 of Labrus bergylta. Classification (NCBI taxonomy): domain Eukaryota; kingdom Metazoa; phylum Chordata; class Actinopteri; order Labriformes; family Labridae; genus Labrus; species Labrus bergylta. Next base: position 4,998,015 of record NC_089202.1, on the reverse strand, counting down.
TCTTCCGTAGATTTAATATTACTCCATGTGCCTCGTCAAAATATTTGCTTTTAAATGACCAATGTCATATATGGATATGACTGTCTGTCTGTAATACACCATCCCTGATTCTATTAGGGAGATGATCTGTCCTGTATTTCTGTACATGATCAATGCCTACAGTACTCATGCTTTAAATGACACTAGGAGGGTTGACCAGCAAACTTCATTTATTCATAGCTGCAGAGCAGTAACATGGATCTGTGTGTTAGTGACGATGAACCTTCATATAATCCAAGTTTCAGATCCCCTCATCACTTCAGTCCTTTCTCAGAAGATCCTGGAGGGGGGGCTCTGTCTGATCCGAGGTTGCTACGATTAGATTTGCACATATTGAATGAAATCATGATAAAACACTTAGTGGATAGTTTATCCACAGGTGTTTTGGTAAGAACAACTGTTTATAGACTTATTCTGTTGGGATTTTATCAATGGCAAATATTAAAATTGGAAATTGGAGTTCATTTCATCTGCTGAGTATCTTTTTCTGATTCGGCTCCTCAGGGGTCCCAGCTTTTCTTAAATACAATAAGAAAGGGCTCCAAGGAAAAAAGTTTGGGAACCATTTATCTAAGCAAACTAAAGACAATTTAAAATACACTGTCTGACAAAAAGATATATATTAAATAAACAGCTGATTGATGAGTGTAATCTCGGTTGTAGCGCAGCTCACATGCTACTGGGGCAGTTGACTGTGTGGCCTTTTGTAAATATGACAGAACCATGAACTGAGAGATTTATCTTAATGTCCAGAGGGATACATTAGAATAAAAATGAATGACCTCGAAATGAAAACATGGTTCATTTACATTCTCTGACACATGCATCATCTTACTTTATCACTTTGCTTCATGTGTTTATGTTGTAATTAGGTCACTTTATGGCTGTGATGACTGATTTTCCATCATCTGTCTTGATACTTTTTCTTTCTTCATTTATTTTTCTCAGTTGAGAAAAGGAAGAGAGGGTTAGGGGTCTGACCAGGTCTAGACGCGGGTCTCTTGCTGACAGGACTTTGTGTCACCTGTCATCACACACACACACACACACACACACACACACACACACACACACACACACACACACACACACACACACACACACACACACACACACACACACACACACACACACACACACACACACACACACACACACACACACACACACACACACTTCAATGAAGCAGGCGGACACACACAATCCTGTGTTTCTATCACAGCCATGGATGCTGATATAGACAAATGTGGGGGTGACAGAAACGCGATATCTCCCCCGTAGAGCCCCAGATTAGGCCCAGGAGACAGGCTCGGCTTGCACGCACACGCACACGCACACAGACACAGACACAGACACACACACACACAGACGTCAGACTGTAGAGACAGATAGTTAACAGATCTGACTCTCCCGGCCTCCGACGTTTATTTTGGCTCGGCACTCTGTCAGGCACGGAGTCAGCCACCGGTAGATGAGTAGCAAAGACAAATGTGTGAACACGATGACACATATGTGTGCACGGCTTCATACACAGGACCACACAGATTCATGCAAATGTACTAATGCATACACACAAAGGATGAATGGACAGGGGAATAAGCCTGCCTGTTTATCAAAAGGTCCAAAGGAAAATCCAAAGGTGGATGTTTCTTTTCCCCTCACATTTCCATACCCACACAGTCTAAAACCCAGAGGATGCAGGACTATCTCATCTCCTCCCTGCTCTTATAAAAAGTGTCCAAAGGGAGTGCCAGCCCTGCAGGGGTATTATTTCCCTAACGTCTGTTGGTGCCGATCTCTGTTGTGGTTTTACACATTTACAGTCGAACACCTGCTCTCAAAGTCTGCTCTTTATTTTCTGCTAATGCAAAGAAAATGGAACAATATGCAACTTTGTTTCCAATGATCCCTCTTATAGAGCACACATATAAAGGAGTCGTCAGTTGTGGTTTACTGTAAACCACCTCAACACACCTGTAACAACCCAGTTCAAACACTCTCATTCATACAGGTAGTTACAGTTGCAGGATGATGTTTAACAGGAACGGGAATAGGAAATAGCTGAAGGGAAAAGTTTGAGGGAAGAAAACCAAAGTGGATACCTTAATATGCAAGTTTACTGGACACGAAGTGAGAGATTCATAAACAATCCTCAAGAGTTTAAAGGTAAGTCTTCAAGTCCTTTGTCAACATGTGTGTATTCACAGACAGTTGCTGCAGTCAACTTACCATGTAGACTTCCCTTAGTTAAATATCAACATCAATTGTTAATACTATTACAGTAATTAGATACTGTAAAGGTAATCATGTATAAATTAAAATGAAGCCTCTGTGCCTTATGAGGATAAATCCTTATTAAGACATTAAGTGATAAAGGTTGTGTTCCAAACTATTTCTATTTTAGAGTTCAGGTTTTATGGAGTCAGTCTGCCCCCTACTGGTAGAAAAGCACCTTTTATGAAAAAAAATGTCTCAATCTTAGCCTGATGGAAAACTTTAAACTTATCACATCAAAAATCATCAAACTATGAGAAATGTTTTCAACATGAAGTCAAATATATTTGTCACTTATAAGAAGTCACTAAAAACAGTGAATCTAAAGTTCCTCTTGACCAGCGGGTATGACAGTGTGACTATAGCAGCATGCTTAGCGTTCTAAATAGTATGAATTATTATCAACTAGTGACACCATACAATAAGTCTGAATATTGTGCCAAGATGGCGCCGTGGATGGTTGCCACAGTAATGTGCTCTCTTGTACTTGTTGCATTTTTCTCATTTAGTCTTGTATATATTATTCTTTGCTTATTTATGTTTATACAGTATTTAATGTCATACTTTTGTACATTGAGAGCACAGTTCACCAAAGACAAAGTCCTTGTGTGTGTAAGCACACATGGTCAATAAAGCTGATTCTGAAAACTCACTCTGGTCTGTAGACAGGCAGCCAGTAGACAAGCCTCCCGCCCATGACCAGGTGGAGGGCAGAGGAATGTAAGAGATCCGTGAAGATGTCACTCAGGTGGTACGCCTGTGACACAGGGACGTGAGAGTCAACGTAGCTTAGGAAGAAAAAAACAAATAAACACACACATGGTTAGACCACAGAAACATTTTAAAGAAAATGAAAAGGTTTTAGTGAACACACTGAAGAAAAACGAGGTTACTCTAAATCAACACAAAGGTTAACTGTAGTTAGTAACAAATATGTTATGCCTTGAGACTAGGGCTTGATTAAATCAATAAAACATATATTTAGAAAATTGGGATTTTCATAAATGAAAATCGAGATTTTCTTTAAGATACTCGGCCACGTGTGACCCGGGCATGTCCCACCCAGCTACAGCTTTTTTGCTGAAGTTGCTCTGTCTCATCTGTACTTTTGCTGTACCCTGAAACTACACAGAGCACTTTTAAAGACAAGTTTACAGCTTGACCTTTAACCCCTAGAGAAGAAATACAGGTTACTTTATTCATCTCAAAAATACATTCAGTTTCTTTATGTTACATTTTATTGACAAAATAAATCAAAACTTGTTTGAAGTCATTTCTTCCTCAATTTTTTTAAGAAGAAAAAAAAAAGTAGATTAAAGTCATAATTCGAGTTAGTTATGGAAAAAAATCCCAGCCCTACTTCAGACCTATAAGATCCATTTTGTGTGCAGAGCAAACAGCTGAACTTACATGCCATCGTGCGGTTTACTGATGTCTTTATGAGAGCCAGTTCTCCTTGTAGACTCGCGGATACCATACGGAGCTTTACACCACAAAGGAATAATCAAATGAGACACGTTAGATATTCAGCATGTCTCAAGTGTTATTAGTGCTATGTGACGATGAACTTGATGACCTACGATCAGTGATGATGGCGTCAAACAGAGCAGCCTCCCTCCACACGGGCTTGGAGGCGTCAGACACCATAACATCGACATACATCTTCTCTGTTCCGTACTGCCGCAGGTTAGCTCGGATGTTCTCATCGGGTCCTCGCCACTTCTGGCTTTTACGACTCGACCTACCTGAGAGACAAAGACAAAATCTGGTTTTCTAAAGCAATATATGTAACAGAATATAATGTTAAAGGTATGAGATAAAGACACAACATACTATACAACAGTTAACATGCAGTTTAAGCTCTGAGTAGACAAAACTTACCTTTTCCATGAATGGTGTTGAAATCGATATCTGTTCCACAAACATAAGCTCCAAACTGAGAGCAAGCTACCAACAGGCTCCCTACAACAAACAGATACAAGGATCAGGAACCATTTATTGACACTGATTTCCCAAAGCGTGTGAAGTCCTGTATTTACATGTGTGTGTGCGAGGATTATCTTACCTGTGCCAACAAACGGGTCGAATACCAGGTCGTTCTCTTTAACTTTAGCATGGTTAGCCATAATGAACGAGAGTCCAGCATCCATACTGGTGTTTCCTATGAAGTGCCTGTTCTTTACACTGTGAGAGCGAATCAGTTCACGCTGTCCATCTGCAATCTGGTGCAGGAGAATCAAAGGATGAAATGTGCTCGAGTGCAGATTCATTTTTATGAGTCAAATGCAAACTAATATATCTCACCCATCGGCCAAAATAGATGTAGTTTGGATGCTCAGGGATGTTGTTGGGGTCTGTGCCGTAGTCTTCCAATAAACAGAAGATGTGTTCAGGGCTTTTCAGACTCACTGCGCCCTCAAACGGGAGATAGTCCAAAGCCTGGAGAGACAATACAAAAACATGATATCCTGCACATTCACAGAGAAATCCACAGATGAACATACACCACATACATCTATATGTTTTCACATCCAAACACAAACATACTCACATCGATCCTTTTGATTCTGTCCGCAAACTCCAAAGTCTTGTTGAAAGTGTAGACATTGATTTTGTAAGTTGAGTCTTTGTGCATGAACGGTAACTGTGTAAGTATGTGGAGGAGAAAGCGCAAAAAAAATCTTAGACTCTCTATGTTCCAAATAGAGGTTTCATATAAGTGCAGGGATTGGTCCTTCAACAAGATCGAACTTTAAGCCAAAGCATCACAAACCATGTTCTCCAATGGGTAGTTCAAGAGAGACGTTTTGAGCTCACTGTGCGTTTGTCCATGACCCCAGAGTTCAAAAGCAGACCTGCAAGAATAATGCTGCATAAACTAGAGCTGCACATCAGCTGAGAGAGCATATGAGATATACATTCAAGTCAATGTGTGTAGGCGTTTATGTACAACATTACAGGGTCATTCCATCGCTGCAGAGGCCATTATTTACCTCCTAAAAAAAATAAATAATAAACTTACTTTGCACAAACCGATCTGGCCATGATGCCACGTACATCCTCCTCACACAAACCATCCAGACACCAGAAAGGAGACTAAAGAGAGTGCATGCGAGACAGGGAGTTACTTTAGAGGAATGAGGTCTACAGGACAGAACTTTTAGATATGGATTACGTCTTTAATAACCAGTGTGTTTAGAAACAGCTGAGCAGGTGCATATCACTTGCAGACCTTTTCTGTGAAGTTTGTTCTGGGATGGAAGGGTTTTCCTCTGAGAGCCAGCAAAGCCTTAATTTCCTGAATGAAAAACAAAAAGTTCAGAAATCACAAATGATCATGCTTTATAATCAATTGGAAATACACAAAAACTAAATAAGATTATTAAAGGGATAGTGAGACAATATAGGATCCCACTTTCAAAAAGTTTGGGGACACTTGACGGAACCGTTTAGGACTTAGGGTAAGACTAGTTAACTCATAAACACAGTTTAAGTTTCTCTATTTACAAGTCTACATGTTAAGTTTGTTTGTTAATCTACATCCACAGGTTCAGGTGTCTTTACATGTATAACATACACTTCACTTATTCAGATTTAGGGACAAGATTACATTTTTGACCCAAGAAAAGCAAAATATTATGCAGGTGTAACCTTTCAGTTTATTGTCATGATAATAAGACCTCTCAAACTAATTTCTAAATCTTATATCAGACGGCTGCAGCAACATGAGTGTGTTTAACACTTTAGCGGCTAGCTAATGGGAGAAGGGACTTGTTAGCTTGTTTCTGCTTTTGTTTATCAAGAAAAACTTGAACTAAAACATTCAAAACAACAGCTAAAAAAGTAACTAAGAGCAATTGTTAACGGAGGTTACCGGTAACCTGAAGTCCAAATTATCTTGGGCAAGATGTATCAGATATTGGTTGCATGATCGATTCAGGGTGGTCGCCATTTTGATGCGCATTGAAAACACGTCCGACTAGAAACCATAATGTGAGGCAACGTACCGCCTGAGGACAAAATTACAAAAAAAAAAAAAAATAGTAAAGAATGAGGGGTTTGTTTTTAAGTTCATACAAAGTATTGCCTGGAATTTAATCGTGCATCGTGTTTGTTGAAACGTGTTTTTGCAGTGTGTCGACGAGCTTCAGTTGACTTAAGATAAATATAATTTGGATCATTTGTAACAATTACTTTACTTAAATCGTCCGTTTTTTTTTTTTAATAAAATGTTCCCTATGTTACCCAACTTTTTAATTACTCTAATTCGGTATATCTGTGTGTCTGTGGAGACACTGCCTTCCTTTTCTTCTTGTAGCATTATAAATCCCTCTCCCTCCGTAGACTGTAATCTGCTTTACTTCAGTGACACCTTCAGCCTCTCTGATTGGCTGCTTGGATCTCCTCTAACATGCCACTGGCTGTCTCAGGTGTCCATCACAGTGGTTTTGTTTCGGGACAGAAATGCACCCGCACTTCAGCTGCAGTCAGCACTGCTGCTTTATTGTTAAGTTGTAAATTGTCATAATGGTTTCTATGCACTTTGGATGCAATGACATGTAATGTCGAGGGAAGAGAGGTCCGATTCAGTCTGTGTCATGTAAGTTTGATCCTGTTTGACCATTGTTAGCTCGCAACTTCTGGCTGTCTCTGTAGTTCTGTTTTTACAAATCTAACTTGTTTTGATAATGAACTTATAATAATGTAGTATAATAATATTTTACCCTGTTTCCTTTATTTTCTTCAATGTCAATGAAATTATTTTGTTTAGACTGTGGGTAAATCCTGTTAAGCAATGCTGAACTCTAAGCCATCCAAGGTTCATTTGCAGATCCAAACAAGAGTAAGTTAGATCAAGAATATTCATATTAAAATCCAAACCTCATGTATTTTTATTACGAAGCATTAAAAAGATAGAGATCTATTCTTCAGTGAGTGCGTTGTATCCCTTCTTGCAGAATAACTGATTAAAGCTTTGTAATTTCCCCCACAGCACAATCAGTTATGGAGACAAACAGCCAGCGCTCTGATGTCCTGGAAACTGATGATGACGTCCCGGCTCTTGCACAAGTAAGAGATGACACTTCAGCATCCATCGTCTCTGTGAAAGGCCTGAAGGAGAACTGGCAGAAGTGGTCCCATGAGCACCAGGAGTACCAGAAGCACAACCCCTTCAGCAACAACTCCACGCCCAGTGTGGTGGTCCCTCAAAGAGGCCAGGATGACTATGGGAAGCCCCTGCAGGGATCCATGACAGAGCAGCGGGGAAAGGATGCTCACACACGCATTTACAGAGAAGTTCAGGAGCTGTGCGAGGTTATAAGGGACATTGGAGAGCACAGAGATGGAGATCTGGATGGGAAAGTGATCGCTGTTGAATTTGGGAAACTGTTTGAGCATTATGTGACCATCTCTAATAAACTGGTTGGGATTCTTCTACGAGCAAGGAAACAAGGGTTGGTTGACTTTGAGGGGGAGATGCTGTGGCAGGGGAAGGATGAGCACACAGTTATAACTCTGTTGCAGTGATCAAGAACTTGGAAAACAGCGTTGAAGTTGCATGCAGTACAGAGCTACCTCAAAATAATAATGAGCCACAATTTTCAGCAATCACAGAAGTTATCAGCATGTTGATATGTGAAGAAAAACATTTGTAAGAGAGGTTAAAGGGCATGCAAATATATTTTAATTGTAGATCAAGTAGATGAGTGAGCTGCTGAAATTAAGTCAGCCTGACCCAAGGAAACAACATGGTGCTTCATAGCATGTAGCCAACCTGTATACAGTTTGAAACTGTACCACACTGAGATTAGAAGTATACACTGAAAATGCTGTTTTTATGGAGCCAAAACTCCCATCTTCTACTATGCACTGATATCAAAACGCCATAATCTCTACTGCCAAAAAACATTGCCATGCATTATAATGACCTTTTTAGCCGAAAGGTAGAAGTAGAATGATGAGTGTGAAAGTGCTGCTTATGGTATGATAATAAAGAGGTAAGGTAAGGTTCTTTGTTAACAGTAAGCACTGCCTCGTGTAGTTTAACTAATGACGATGAGACCGTGTAAACTGATATGTCACTTCAATGGAAAGACACTGAGAAGCAGCAATACATTATTTATTGTAATAAAACTCATTTATAAAGTGAATACACTTTTTTACAGTACATTAAGTAGGGTCTTCTCTGTTTACATTCCTTTATACATAAAGCATAGCATTGAATACTATAGTTATTCTTAATACGCTTACCAGTCAGTTCACATTAACCATTTTCACATAATACATTAACATACATCAGCCTATACACCACTATGTTTCAGTGCTTGTTAGAAACATCAAGCATCATTACTTTCTTCAGAGGATGATGTAGTTGCTTCTGCTGTAAAGGAGCCGCATTAATAATGAAGGATGAGGTTTCTCTGTGCTTTGAGTGTTAGTGATCTCAGCTATGACACAAAATTCCCTTCAGTAAGAAGACCGAACATGCAGTAGTTGAGGAAGTCAGAGTACACATAGGCTATCAATATATTACGATATCAAACTGCTTTTTCTTACGACTGTTCGATACAATTTCAGCTCTACATGCAGGACCTCAAAGCTGCAAAACATCAAGGCATCCCTGCATGTAAACAGTTCAAATCATTTGTCAGTTATTCTGGTGTGTTTGGCTTCGAACTGATGTTAAAAGTAATATTGAAACATCTATTGTTCTTCGAGAATCACCTTTAAGTAAAAAAAAAAAAAAAACCTTCCATATCTTATCTGGATATTAATAGACCTGAGACTCACTGTATGCTTTAGTACTTGGTCCATTTTGTTCATGCATACATTTTAAACGAATGCATGGAGATTAAATTCACCTCTTCTGTAAAAGAGGAAAGTTGAAGAAAGTTGAATTTTCATTTGTGAAAATTTAATTTGAAACATTTTGATACCAAAGAGGAAAACTAAGTAATCCATCATTACAATCATGTCACTGGTTTAAAATACTGTCATCGGCCACAGCAAAATAGACAGCAACTAATGACTACTGTCAAAAATGACATCTGCTAGAAGTGAGATGTTGTCGTCCCTCGGAAAGCAGTCAGGTAGTATAACGACTGTTTCCAGAGCACTTCATCAGTTGCTCTCTCCTTTAGAGTTGAGGAGCTCAATTAGCTGCTCTGCCTGCAAGAGATGAACAGATAAGGAAACAACAAAAGTTAGACTAGCAGCAGTACTGCCAGGCCTTTTTTTCCACTAGGATAAACAAAATGACAGTGTCATGGTTACAGTCAACAAGAGAAAAACTGAGCGAAATAAGATGCATGTGTTATCTTTACAGATCTACAGTGCAAAATGTCGGCTTTTATTAATCAATCATTTAGTTTTTACACACAAGAATACTTTGATACTTAGTAAATGAACCATTTGCACTTCATTGAACGTTTCCTCATCTTAACCTATGTACCACTGTAGCATTTAAATACATACTGGAGAGAGTGCTTACCGTGATAAACCAATAGGAGTTGAGCCTGTAGAAGAGGCGGGACATGAAGCCCATTTGACTGGCAGGTGCCAGGACGTGGAGGTGTAGGTGTGTGACAGAACAAAATGGGGGCCAATGAAAACCAAACCTGCAGACATGAAGACAAGAAACAAAAAAATGTTTCTTACTGCTTGAAAGAAAAAGATTCCACTGATTGTTTCAACATCACAGCAGGAGACATGTTACAAAAGCTAAATAAGTGAATGAGTTACACAACTGATATACAGACAAGATATTATCTGTAACATAACGTACATTAGATCAAGAACTGCTGTTGACTTGGTAAATACAGTTCTTTGTTTACTCTTAATTTGAGTAGATACTGCGGTGACAAGAATGTTTGCCATTGCCCTGCCATGGGTAGGGATTATTTGCTAGGATTCTGTCTAAACAGGTATTGTGTTGATTATTGATTTTCAACAGAGAGGCAGTATACCTCAAAGTAATGTATCAGTCACTATGTGTAAACAGTAAAAATCAAGCTGATCCTTGACCTGTGCTGAATAACTTTAAGGGACATTAGCTGTTAGAGTGAAGATGTTCGTAGTAAACTGTCACCCTTACATAAGGGCGGCTGTGGCTCAGTTGGTAGAGTCGTCGCCTCTCTCCCCAGCTGAGCAACATGTCCAATGTGTCCTTGGGCACTTAACCCCGAATTGCTCCCACTGCTTCAGTGGTGGTGTATGAATGGGATTAGTTACTTCTGATGGATGATACTACATAGCGATCATCACTACCATCAGTGTGTGAAAGGGTGTGAATGGGTGGGTGTGACATGTGGTGTAAAAGTGCTTTGAGTAGTCGGAAGACTAGAAAAGCGCTAAATAAGCTCAAGTCCATTTACCATTTACATGCATTACCCACCTGACATCGCTGAGGTCTGTTACGTTGTTTTTCTGGAGGATCTCTTTCCCTGTCTCCACCATCCGCTTTACTGTGAGGGAAAACAAAAACATCATTTTTAAAGACACAATTTTCCATTAAAAATTTGAATTCACTCAAAGTTGAACAAGATGTGCTTTATATTTTACAGCGCGCTTCATATTTACTTAGTCCAACTTAAATTCCAGTCAACTGCATACTGTAAGTAAAGGGAAAACATTCAAACTGTCTTCCCACATAAAGAGGAAATCATCATGAAGTATTTTTTTTTCTTCTAAGTTCAACCTTGTTAGTAACAAGACAATCCTTACCCAAAGGCACATGTTCTTTACTGAGAGATTTACAGTTTCCAACATGCTTGGATGGGACGACCAAGTAATGGTGAGGGGCTCCAGGTTTGATGTCTCTGAAACATGAGATTTCCTCATCCTGTTGCAAAGAGAGGAAAAGACTTAATAGATAGATAGATAGATAGATAGATAGATACTTTATTGATCCCGAGAGAAATTCAAAGCATCCAGTAGCAGGTTACAAAGACGTACATGACATGAAACATTTGTCACAAATCAAGCCGCAAAAAAAGCCGCAAAACCAACGCCCCCCTCCCATACATATATATTAACTTGATAAAAAGATTTAAAGAATACCTCTAGATGAATCAAACTTAAACTGTGCAATTAAAAATAGACTTATACAAGAAATGTACATAACCCGTGCAGGGATAAAAATATATGTGTAATTTAAACAAGAACCTTTAAACAGTTGAGGAAAAAAATCTGTAATTAGACCTGAATATAAAAAATAAAAAAGTGTTGACCTTCTGAAGTTGTGTTGTTTATATATGAACAGCAATGTTTAAAAAAGCAGATAGTTCAGAGTTATCAAAAACAGACATTAAATAACAGGCAGTGCAAACATTAAATTAAAAGTGCTATTTAAGTAATTGAGGTGATCATTAAAGTGATAAACAAATTCAAATAAAGAAAATAAAAAAGCTTGAGGAGTAGGCTACTCATTTAAAAGGGTTTATGCTAAAATGGTGACTTCAGTGACTTACATATTAACTTCATGTGAGTTTTAGTTATTTATATTAACATCTGTGGTTTACAGACTGTAATTTACAACTGGAGAGTGTTTCAGGTAGATTGAACAAGGTGAATTTGTCAGGGTCCGTAGTATTAAAAAAAGATTATTAAATATTAGAGATTAGTATTCAGGACCAACATAGAAAACAGATCTAACAGTGAATACATAAACAAACACAACAAGGTGAGGCCAGCATGTGAAACTACAATATGTATAGCCTGTGAATGCGAGAGTTTACATATTTGATTTTAATTTCTCTAATAATCCGGGTTTTGTCATTTTTACAGTCTATGGTTTTGTCATTTTTACAGTCTATGGTTTTGTCATTTTTACAGTCTATGGTTTTGTCATTTTTACAGTCTATGGTTTTGTCACACAGATCAATCTAAACAGCTGATTAGCAACAGGCTAACGGGTGCTAGCTTCGCTCTCAACAGTTTTTAATCTTTTCCAATAGTCTCACACAGTGAAGAAGCTCTGTTCCCAGTTCATTGTTTACAATCCTGCAGAAAATACATTTCTTCTCATAGCCTTCGGTTGGCACACTGCCCGTTTTGGAGATTTCCACCTGGGCAGGTTGTGTAACGTTAGCCTCGACGCCGGCCATTGTTGACTGTTGGCCTGCAAGACCTGCTCAATAGATCTCAGAGATCATCGAGCTGTCAAGGGGAAACTAAAAGATTGTCGATCTATTGCAAGTCTAATGTGAGAAAATAGCCACCAGAGAGCGATGTAGTTCAACTAACTCCATATTCTGTAACCATAGACTGTAAATATGACTGTTATACAATATAATTATTATAATATATTATTATTATTTATATGATTATATATTTATATTATAATATAATTATTATATATAATATTACTGTTATATATACTGTTTATATAAATATTAATATTAAATATTATGGTCTGTAACCCATTCATGAGGGCAACCATGCCGGCCCCGCCGCTTTCTAGGTGAAATCATTTCACCTGAATGAATGGCGGTTAATGGACAAGTTGGGTCGGTCATTACTTTAAAACTGCAAGTATGAGCATAAATCTGATGACCAGTGATGTAAACATTTAAAATATGACATTTCTGAACAGAGATCGACATCATAACGGTATAAAATGAACCATGTACGTGAGTGTTCAATCTCTCTCCGTCAAACTGCTCAAACGAGTCATCAGAGGAAACTGACTTTAAACACCTGATGAGTCATTAATAACCGTGTTACCTGAGAGGGATCTTTATTTTTAAATAACATTTATCTGTCATAGTTTCTAACAGTGTTCATAGCTGTAATGGAGAGGTTACAGACGTAAATAATGATGAGTGGGGCGAGACGAGGTGTTATCGAGCTAGAGCACTTTTTATTTTGACATTTATTTTTCAGTAAGAGGATTTGGTGTAGTGTTTCTTCATTTAGAGACATTTTCACCAACATATTTATGTGATGTGATAGTTGAAACGTTGTTAATACATTAGTGAATGTGTGAAGAATCTGTTAAGACTTCTTCTGTCACTGAGCGATCACTTTAATACTCTCTAGTTTCAGTCCAACTACACACAGCTCTTCTTTTACCCTCCTTCGTCATTTGAAAATGAAAACCCGATACTAAATTGTGTTTTTAAAATAGTCTGAAGTACAAAAAGATACGCGTTTAATCTCACTGCTTCCAGTGTTTTCTAATCTACTTCCGACACATTCTCAGGGCTTGTTTTCACTCTGGCGAGCCGGAAGTGACGCTTGACTTCAATTCCGGTAAACGTCACAACCATAGACTGTAAACAACCGCTACATATATTCTATTGAATTCAATATCATCAGGGCAGCCTGCTTTACGTAAACATTAGGTTCCCTCATTTTGTCAGACATAGGGTAGCCAATTTTATAAGAACATTTAATTAATTAGACATAACCGTAATAAATGTAATGTAAACATAATGTAATAAAACTTCCAATTCAGTATTTTAACAATGGTTAATAGGTCTTTGAATGGCACTTTTAGCCATAAATGACTTTGTTTTAGCTTAAGATATCTCTAGCAAGAACTGTTGGTCTTTATTGACAATTACTATTATTATTATTATTATTATTATTATTATTATTAGGCTATTCGAACGCTCACAGGATTAGTCTTAACTTAAGCGATTATGATTATTCTGTAGGCCTATAGTAGAATAAACATCTGAAAAATCGTACCTGTTCTATTGCCATCTTTTATGGCCTAATTCTCTTCCCATGCAGATCAAGCTCTAAACATTGAATAAACAAGAATAACATTGTAAGGGCAACTTAGCCCTGAAACGTTCTGATAAGAGCTGTCATATCAAATATTGGCTCTAAGCCTTGGGGCCTTTTGATCTTTTAGCAACTGCATGCACTTATCAGCTCTTTAACACACATTCAGTTTCTATTCTCCCTACATCTGTGACAAACTCTCAGAAAACTGCAGGTCAGCTGAAACTCTCAGCTCTTAAAAATTGAGGTTAAAGACTCACCTGTTTACAGCTGCCTTACATTAAACAGTTTTAATAAGATTTTCAACTCTGCACTGTAACTTTTAGGCTTTTTATTTTTCATTTTATTACTATTACTCTGCACTGTAACTTTTATTGTTATTATGTAACTCTTTTTATATTTTAATTTTATTTATTTCAATTCATTTGTTGAATGTTTCTGAAGTAACATTTAAGCCTTAATCTTACATTAATCCTCAATATTGGATTAAAATCCTAAATATTGGATTTTCTTCTATTGTTAAATTCTAAGCATTGGATTTTCTGGATTCTGCATACAACCGTAAAAATATGCATCCTGTCAAGACGTTTTCAGGATTCAGGGAAAATCTCACGCGAGTCCTTCAAATCTGGGATCTGAAGGTAGCAAAAATGCAGTAAAAAGGGATTTTCTATTTGAATGTTTCTTTTTTCCTCTGTCATGAAGCTTTTGATGTTTTGTGTGAAGCACTTTGAATTGCCTTGTTACTGAAATGTGATATATAAATAAACTTGCCTCGCCTTAGCTATCCACCCATTCCAATGTCTTCATGGTTGTGCTGGTTGTAAAATCAATACTGATTATCAGGTTGTAAGTTGACGACTGGGTGCTGGCCGTTTAACAGACTCAGTTTCTGTATGGTATGCAGTTGTTTTGTAGCCCAACAAAAAACATGCTTTAATTGAGAGAGATGCCTTGCTCTGCTGTTTTCAGGGATTTTCTAATTGCGTCTTAGTGTACTCTTTTGTGACTCTTTGTAATACATATTAATACATATAAGAAAATGTCTTCTGTCATACTTCTCATTTTCTTCCATATGCCTTTCACACCATTACAGTGGAAAATACAAATGTGACTGCTCATATTTATACTTTGAAGTCTTTTAATGCTTACAAGAACAAAACTGAACAAACAGCTTCCTTTGTGAAAAGGTGATATTTTGTTTTTGAATTTTATTCACAGTTACATAAAGCTTGTATTTCACCAGGAAAGACAACATTTTAATGTGGTTCCACAACACAATATCAGCAGCACCAGCACTGCCTGACAGACTCAAACTTGGAGAAATGAGATACAAAAAACAGCATACAAACAGGGAAAATATCTATTTCTTTTGCTTTCCTATTTAAATATTCTTCAAATAAATTTTTATGTTTAACTTAAAATGATCTCATAAAACATTTCAAATTCATGCAAATAAGGCAGGTGTGTCACTTCCAAAAAAAAAAAAAAAAAAGAAGTTACAGTTAACGGTTGAGGTACCTTCCTCCACAAACTTCACGCATCACTGATAAAAAGTTTTAGTAGGCCAATTCTATGCTTCTATTTTCAAGCCAGTTTCCTTGTTCTTCATTTTTAGCTTTAGTATTCATATGGAGAACAGTCAAAACATACATCATTTAGAAAAAAAAAAAAAAAAAAAAGAAGTGCATTCAGAGTTCAGACGTGGGTCCTATCATGTTCCAGTGTTCAAACCAAAAATTACCTATTTTATTCTTTTGTCTTGAGGATATGAAAAGCCAAGTGCCAATGTGCCAAGTATGCTTCATAATCCTTTAGGCCAGTGGTGTCCAAACTTTTTTCTTGCAGGCCAAAATTGTCGTGCTAGAATCGCTCGTGGGCCACAGGTTTTGTTTTTTAAAATATAGTTGAAAACATAGTAAGGCTTTGTAGATCAGAATCAAAAGGCTCTCTTAATAAACCCTTTAATAATAGCAAATCAAATATTTTGATTTCTTCGTTCTACTTTATTTGTTTTTTTCTCAGAATCAAGCCTGTAACGTGGTTCATTTTTTTGGAAAAGCTTTCAGCATTTAGCTTAGGTCATCAAAATCTTTTGATTCTTCATTTGAAGTCACGGGCCTCAAAATATCCCCTCAAGCAAATAGCCCTCGGGCCGCACTTTGGACACCCCTGCTTTAGGCCATTAAACAAGTAGGACTACGCACACACACGTTCTGTAAACACTATTTATATGTGCCAAATGTTTCACATTGTTTTTTGAAAGGAAGAAAAAACAATTCTTACTTTTCTTATGTGCTTATCGTAACAAACTTTTAATCCAACAGTGTTACTCTGACTTTTGTATTATAATGCTCTCTATAACAAAGATGAGCCATGGAAGCCTTTACGCTTTAGATCCCATGTTACTAACTTGGCCAAGCATTGGGATAGTGGTGACTGGCTGGAAGTTTGCAGTTAGAGGACCCAGATCTGCAGATTTTAATCCCGCCACATGGATTTTAACAGGGACAGATCACCCCAAAACTGAACATGAAGCCCAGGCCGTGAACCAGACCAGGCCTGAGTCTGAGCCAGGTGCACTTTACAGCAGCTGCTCCATCAGGCCATGGCTGAACCACGCATACAGCCTTTTAGTCTAGAAGTTCTGTTACTCCAGACAATTCTTTAAGTTTTACTTTGTTTTATCTTGTCGTTTTAGATGTTCTCTATCAGTTCTGAACAGTCCAAACTTCGAGGTCTTGTACAATGAAGTCTTCCTGCGATGACAGAGACACATTGTGGAAGGTGGGACAGGAGAAGCTTGAACCATGGTACAGATCAGCATCCAGCCACAGGCCAAATCCACCCCTACAGAACAGGAAACAAATAGCAATTCAATGCACAATCTATTAAAAGCTCATATAAGAGACATTGTAATCCAGATGTTTATCAGGTAGGTAGTTTAACAGGTATAATCACAATCCTGCTTTGTATTACTATATGATACTGCTAGGCCTATATCCCGCCTTCTCCTCAGATGAGCATGTCTAAGTTTAATAGGTTTAGTTTTAAATAACCAAAAACGTACCCTCCGCCACCAATCTGCAGAGACTCCAGGTTCCCGCTCACAAAGTAGGAATTCTCACCGCTCCACCTGTACGCCTGAAAATCCAGAACATAAAATCATTGGAAAAAGGCAATCAAACTCAGAGCACAAGTCTTAAAGTTTAAGTATAATTTTTGAAAATTCTCTGAAATTCTTTATTTGTTTCTTTAGCGTAAGAATTTCTTTATATTTTGCAAACTTTACGGCTACTGTTTTATGAGAAAACACAAAAAGCCTTCTTCTTGTCAACATGAACACTCATCCTTTATAGCCTCTCTATAACTGTACTATAGCTGATTAAAAACCATTCAAATCTCACCTGGAATTCAGGGTTGGAGCTGAACAGGAAGGTTTCTCCTGTGCCGTAGGAGTATTTACTGACTTTGAATGGATCAGAAGAAAAAGCACCAAAGACCTGGGACGAAGTAAGATAGCATTTCATTAAAGGAGTACCAACAGTTATTCCGTGAAAGTGTCAGTTTGACTCCATTTGTTTTAAGAAAAGTGTTGTTTATAAAGATGCCAACCTTTTGCTGCATGTCTTTAATGACAAGCAACACAGGGCTGTCCAGGCCGGCCATGTTCCTGTACAGAGTCTTCAGGCTGCTGCCATGGATAGCTGTACTGTAGACCAGCTGCCATGGATACCCTTGGGTCCTTGCTGGCATCTGAGCAGCAAGCTGTTGAAAAAAAATGTTGTTCATCAAATGATGTCTACCTGACATGTAAAAAAAAAAAAACAGGTATTGTCCTCCACAAAATTGTCATCCTTGCTTTTTTCTTCCAAAAAATGAGTGTGTATATAACTTACTCTCTTCAGTTGGTGGTCATCCAGCAGCTGGCTGTGGTCTCCCAGCACAGGGAGGATGTCCTCATCTTCTTCCTGGTACTCAGGCTCCTCTGCCTCAGAGTCGTCAGAGCTACACAGACTCAGTCGACGCTTGGCTTCTTGTACTTTGACGATCTGAAGAATAAACAAAAAGTAACAAGTCTGTCAGAAAATGTATCAAACAATATAAAACCTTTTCTCAATGGTTACTTTTCTCAGCTGTCCTATTTTTTTTCATTAAAATGTCCTGTTAGTGGTGCAGTGGCTCGAAGGCAGTGCAAACATGACATTTTAAGATTAAAGCTAAGGAGTGGGAGGCTGCACAAGCACAGAGCATTGGAACAGCAACATAGCAAGTGGATTCATAACTTGAGTGCTGGATGACAAGCTTCTTTGGAAGGACAATAAATAAACATCCTTTCTCTAAAGTACATTACATTGTTCTAAAAATAAGTAACTGACATGTAAACATGCAGTACAGTAGTCCTACCTGGACATATGGCTCCACACAGTCACGAGCAAAATAAAGCACTTTGATATTTTTTGGAAGCAGCTTCATAGCTCCTGATTTCTCTGTCAATAGCGACACTCCACAGTACCACATGTCTATTTCCTGAGCTAACCAGCATCTTTCACATTTATACAGTCTGGATTCCTTTCACTTTCTTGTTGTGAGATTTCATTGGTTGGAAACTTGAGTGCACAGGCTTCTCATTGGTTTGTTCCAATGCTGAACAGTTTCTTTTCTCTCGAAGAGGAAAGTGAAGCACAGTTTTAGATGCTGGCAGGCAGGATGTCCATATATGGAGGCAATGAGATTTCCCACAATGTCTGGGACAAATGCCAAGCACTTTACAGCCTCAATTACTGTAAGTCGACATTTTATGATTTCTATCTGAAAATATTTGGATTGTGAAGTGCTTCTTGTTATCCTGCAGCCAAGGAGGGCTTTAGTTGAATCTTTAGACATATAATATTTACAAATACATACCTCCCAGTTGTTAGCAGTGCTGTTTGCAGAGTTGCTGAGGAGCTTGTTGATCACAGCTACCTTTTCCTTCTCCACTACCAGGTAGCGGTTCTGATGTTTCTCCCTGATGAGATAGCGGGGCTTTGGTTGCTTCTTGTCCCCCTTCTTGTATAATGCAGGAGACCACTGCACAAAGAAGGTGTAAAGGTGATCAACCCTGTTGAAGCAAGAGGACAAAGTGCACTTTTTACTTACAGATAACATACTGTGTACTAGAGAGAGATTGTTTAAGATGCATGGGGCCTGCCATGTCCTAAAGGAATTGTAATTTACTTTGTAAGGGCTAAAGGGAAAATACAATGACGTAACTGTTTAACAAAAAAATGACTGTATGTTTCACCATTTAGACTGGAATACATCCGATAATCTTTGACCTATACTGAGCATGTACCTGATGATTTTTTAAGATGTTAATAATGGTTGCCCTGGCCTCCATTTCCCATGAAAAAGAGGAAAAAAATCTAAACTTATCAAGAGCCACTATGCAATACTGGGATATTTGTTGAAATGTGCCAAAACATGACTTGCCATGAAGGGAAGCATGCCCTGAATGTGTAAGGCATTAGTCATGAGGACATGTGGAGCAAATCAGGAACTTTAGACAATTCAATGATGAAATCCAAGACCGTGTGTGGTTTCGAACTAGTGTAAACCAGTTAGGTTACTTCACCTCAATCAAAAAGCACCCCCAGCCCACTCACTTCCCTTTTCTCCATCTTTCTGCCATATACATTCACACCCAGAAAATCACACTAGGCTATTTCCAAACTCTTGGACCTATAATTCTGCACTGCAACAACTTTTTAGTGACCCATTAATTACCCTAAACTTTTGCACATAAAGATTAAGATCAGAGTTTCCTATTAAAATGGTAACTGCAGGTCCTATAGCTCAGAAATGACCTAAACTATCTTAAATAAGCAACAAAATAAAACATTTAAAACTTTATACCATTAACATCTTCAGAACCAGGAAAAAAAAACATCCAAAACGTCTTAGTCATTTGTTTCACTTACTCTCCGACACTGTATGCAACTCCCATGGTTGAAGAAGAGGAAGGTGTTGATGGTAAACTGTGAGGAGAAGGAGCGAGTAGATGGTTTGGAGGCTCAGTGCTTGAGAAGCATGTCCACACTGAGTGGCCACCATCAGCAGCATTTTATACCCAAGGATCAATCTCTGGGATAAGCCCCTGTGACAATAAACCCTCCCTTTCTCCCTATAAGCTCTACATAGCTTGCACATTTTTTTACGCAAAGATTACACAATGATGCCTGAAAGTTTGTGACACATTAACCTGACCTGCCAAGTGTCCCTGTCCTTGAGTTTGGCAGCAGGCCAGACTGTCACTGTGTCAATGGCTCAGTGACCACTGAGGTGGCTTTATATAGAGATAAATGCCTGCATGTCCATTTTATTGTCTTTGCAACGAGCCAAACCATCTGTTTTCTGTAGTCTACTTTTCTGCCGCTCTTTGTGCACTTTGCAGCCAGTTAGGGGGTTGTTTGTTTTTCAGGTAACATTTAAAAAATAAAAAAGCATTACAGTTTGCTTTTACATTATACCTTTAAAGTAGTTTAAAAAGGTCCACCTATGGGTGCTGATGGCCTGCACCCTATTACAGGAGGCTATAGTCCTCCAAACGAGGGGCACCGGTGTAAGTCCGACCTGGGCCTGTCTCTTAATTTCCTACTCTATCCTATCAAATAAAGAAAAGAAGCCCAAACATTAAGCTTAAAAAGAAAAAAAAAAAAAAAAAAGGTCAACCTGAATGCAAAACAGCATTAAATACTTCATCGTCAGATCATCAGTTCAAGTATTTGATAGATTCCTTTCTGGGGAATGAGCACTTTGAGAACTATTGTTTATGACACTTGAATATGTTTACTTCAGGGATTAGTCTGACATGATCATTATTAACTTTGTTCGTGTGAGTTACACCTTATTTGAAGCTAGTTTAAAAAAAAAAAAAAAAGAAAAGGTAAGCCTAGCTGGAAAAAACAAAACAAACAAAAAAAAAAAAAAACGAGAAACACTTTTGCTCTGTTCAGCTAAAGAAATTTCACTTACCAGCATCTTTGAAGACTGCAAATAAACACATATCGTGCATGTTAAATCTGCACAAACCTACAGGTTATGATTCCAGTAGGGAATGTGTTGGTTTTAAGCAGAGGCTTCTGGCACACCGTGTCACATTCAGGAAAAAAAAAACAAAAAAAACAAGGAACTGGACCCAAGTGCAGATGCTAGAAAAATAATTTATTTAAATAAAAGATCAAAAGTCCACAACAAAAACTTAATATCAAAATCCAACAGGAGAAAAAAAAAAAAAAAAAAAAAAAAAAAGGAGCCACTGGTAAACTGACGACCGACATAGACTGACAATTAACATTCCGGCCTTTCAGGCAGAGGGCCTGGAGGCAGGACACATAGCCAGGACAGTTCAGGCAGGCAGCTAGAAGGGGGACCAGACTGGCAGGCCAATTCAGGGGCGCAGCCAGGAGCCCAACAAAACAGGCAGACCAGTTCATGGGGGAGGCCAGGAGGATTAGGCCTGGCCTCCTACAGGGACACAGTCCACAGGACCTCCGACCAGGAAGCAGGAGTCAACAGAACCTCTGATGAAGGGGCAAGATGGTGCAGTGCCTCAGACGAGGGTGCAGGAGTCGAAAGGGCCTCAGACGAGGGAGCAGGAGTCGACTGGACTGTCGAGGCGTAACCAGGAGTTGGCTGGACAGCCAAGGGGAAACCAGGAGTCAGCCGGACTGCCAACTGAGAACCAGGATGAATGCCCCACTGTGAAACAGGGGGCTGGAGTCTCTCAGCAGGCACAGGGGGACTGACGAGACTCTGCCGGAACAGGAACACAGGGAGGCTGAAACCCTGGGAAGGTAGAAGGCTGGGGCTGAGGCTCTGTGGAGCTTTCTGGCTCCAATGCGAGGTCCAGCAGAAAAACTACCAGAGAGCTAGAGGATATAGACTCCGGACATCTTGAGCCCCCACTGCATATCCTCCTACCTCATGTACCCAGAAAAATAGCGAGCCGTGTTCCCGTCCAGGGAGATGGCTCAGAGTAAAAACCAAAAGAAATCTTCTGGTTCCATGATTTTGGTCAGATCATTCTGTCATGTTCAGGTAAAAAAAAAACAAGGAACTGGGCTCAAGAGCAGAAGCTAACAAAAATGATTTATTTAAAATAAAGATCAAAAGTCCACAACAAAAACTTACTATCAAAATCCAACAGGAGAAAACAAGGAGCCACGAGGAAGCACAAGGAGACACTAGTAAACTGACGACCGACATAGGACAATGATCTGACACAGAGGAGAAGAAACACAGAGACTAAATAGACACAGGGGTAATCAAACACAAGTGAGACCATCAAGACACAGGTGAGGACAATGAGGGTAATCAGGACTGGAGAGAAACACAACAAGGAAGAAATAAATACGACAAGAAACACTGAGCACAAGAACTACAAATTGAATCCAGAACCACTAAAGACACACAGAACTCAAGAAACAACAATACACACTACACACTAGAAGACAGAGAATAAGAAATTACAAAATAAAACAGGAAACACTAAAGATATATCTAGGAAGCACACAAGGAAACAAGCAACATGGATAAACAGGATAAATGAAGACAAGGAAACCTGAAATAGACAAAAAAAAATAAACAACTAAATAACATAAAATCATGACACGACATAGAAGAAGTCCTCCTCACATCATCCTGTTTTTACACTTTTGCTTTTTTGAAGATTAAACAAACAAGATCTAAAACCTTAATTAGCTTTCAGATATGAGAACAGGCTGCTAATGTATCGTCATCTTTATAATACACACGACAGTGGTATTGATCATCTCATTCAACACCGTACTTAAGAGTAAATCGGGACATTGCCCAGATTTTGAACTATTCAACTCTGAAATTAACATTTTAAACTAAAAAAGTGGTACTGCTTCTAAAAAGATCTTTCTCACTTTCTTTGTTTTTTTTATTTCTCTTGCAGCTCTCAAGTTGTTGTTTTTTTTTTTAATAAAAAGGAAAAGCCGAAGTGATTGACAGTTGTTTTTGCCACTATACAAAGACTGAGTGCATAAAAAAATACTTGTGCTCTGTCTTAAAGATGTAATTAACAAATAATGCAATTATATTGGGAGAATTTTGATGTTACACAACACCAGACATTGAGCTATATGATTTCAATCTCACTGTGTCTATCAAGAAAGGCTTCCATCTTTGAAGTCTCCACATATTAGCATTAGTCTCAGACTCCATGTAACCACACCACAGGTAACTAAACCCAAAAGCACGACTCAAAACGCAGTCTTTGATTAGGGGGGAAAAAAAACAGTCTTTACTCTTTTAGCAGACACAATCCAAAAAAGTGATCAAAGAGGAAACAAAAGGCTTGAACGCTTCTCACAGGGGTCAAAGACGAACTGGCACAGAAGGAAGGGAAGCTTCAGACTAAATACTAGGGTGAGGGGAAAGACAACGAGATGCAGCTGGGAACAATCAGGGCGGGGCAGACAATCACACAGGTGGGAAACACATGAGGGCAGGAAGTGAAGGATCTGAAACAAGAAGAGAAGTTAGTGACCCAAAACAGGAAATAATACAAGATAGAAATAAAAACAACCTAAGACACTGAGCTGGACATGACACTCCAGCTTTCCTAATGAGATTTAATCAAAGCAACAAACCCTGATTGCAATGTTGACCTTGATCAAAAATGATGAATATCCAATACCAACCATTCAGAATCACTATGTTGTCTGTTTTTTTTTTTAAATCTGTGGTCATTAGGATTACATGGGTAAAAACAAATATCTTCTCAATGGGCCAGACTGTGAAAACATGCCAAGCTCTTGGAGCAAATCCCCAAATCTGCCTTTTTCTGACCAGCGGGTCTTTCTAGAATTTTCTCTTGACCAAAGCACATGATAATGATCTTTTAGAAAAACTGTGCTCTTGCACTTAAACTAAATGCTTATTCAGTAAAAGAGAGAGACAACATTATTAGAAATTATCTTATATTATACAATTATTATTAGAATTATTAAAAATGATAGCGATTACAGTTTGTTTTGGGTCTGATATAAGGTCAGGCGATCCCAACAATCAGTCATGAGGTTTTTACACAATAGAAAAAGGAGTGGAAGATCAATTAGAGACTATGTGCAGCCAGACACACAGACAGGATCGATCAGTAAACACACAGATCTACACGTACACACACCATACAAACTCTTGCACACAGGCAGATATGTCCATGAATGTGTGCAAAGACCAGCAGACAGATGCATGTCAGATTCCACACGTGCACACTCACACACAAGCAGAAGAACCTTTAGCTCTTAATGATAGTACCTTCAAGTCTATTTTGAAAAAGATCACAGCTGAGATTTCTTTCTTCATGCAATTCTTCTTGCAGTTCATAATTAAGCCAACCACTTTTAATGACTTCATGTTTAAAAGCAGTAATGCCAGTTGGTCCAACCTTTGTGAGAAAGAAATTTAATTACATGTTGAGCAACTTTGGATATCTTAATATCTATTGAGACAGGCATGGACATGACCGGTCACAAAGTAAAGCATACTTTAAATGTTGAACGTATTAATCATGATGACGGTGTGCGAGTACATGAGGGAGAATTAGTTATGTCCGATTAGTGGTCCAAACAAAACCACTTTCTGTCAATATTTGTGCCCTATATTAACCTTCTTTAAATGATGGGAGGTTGAATCTCATTGAGCCTCAATTAAGATATTTGTCTTCTTTACATTGTTCATCAATTTGGGTTTTACATTTTTGAAGTAATAATGAGAATGTTTGACTTCTGCATTATTGATCTGGAAGAAATCTGTCACTGGCTTGCATTAGTCACTCATATTATATTAAGCTACTAATAATGTGGCACTGGGCTTTGTCTGTTTAAATTCATATGTTAACAGCAGCGAATGAGCATTTTGTTCAATCATGCATTAAGTGCTTGAACGAGAAGGTTTAAGAGGCCTCAGAAGTGTCTATTTGGGGCAGTAAAATTGGTCGTTATTTGCGTGGTTTATTGTATTTCCTGTCACTGGAGCAAGCAAGAAATGATTTGCTGCTGAACCCTGAGACTGAACTGAAGCAGAGGAAGAAAAAAGACACTGAGGTCCTGTGGAAAATGATGTGGGTGCACAGCTCACAGACATATCCTCACATGCACGCACACACAATGAACGTGCCTTTGTCATTTATTTATTTTTTAGCAGCAGCTTTGGCAGCAGTTATTGCAAAGCTGTTGTTTTCTTGATTTCCCTCCAATTCCTGTAAATCCATTCTGCCCCTACACGTTCACAACTGCTCTTGGGAAAACTTCCACAAACCAGTATGCTCATTTCTCTTGGTTCAGTACAAACGTGCGCGCGTACACACAAACACAAACACGACGAGGCAAACAGTAATACAACGGCTGACATATAAGGACTTGTTTTGGTTTGGCTTTCTGGCACTGTACAGCATTTTGAGCACTTGATGACCTAATTTCCTAAAAAATGTTAAGACACTTGTTTACGTGACTGATTAATTGGCCAGATGTTTGATTTTGACATCATGAAGACGAATGTCTATAGTAGGTCATGCTTGTTGCAGAACATCATTGTTTTCATCTAAAGCAGTTTGGGTCTGAAAGCTTTTAGAGAGTTGTTAAAGCATGTTAGGAAAATCAGTAGCCTAAAGTTACATATCACTTTTCCATTTCAAGAATAACTGTCATGCATCATGAGTAAGCTGAAAAAGTATGGTGGTCCTTCAATAGCCCAAGACTATCACTGGTGGATAAATCCATTGTTCTGTTTAACAAACAACTCATTGCCATTTAATTCAACATGATATTAAAAGTGTACCTTTTTACGTTTGTACATTTGTACGTTTTTGATTCCATTTTAAGAGTAGGCTCCCTGTATGTTTCAGTTTTGTGGTTTGGTTAAAGAGCTATTGCTATTCAGACAGAAGGAAAAACCTCTTAACAATCCTCTCAATTTGTCGTTTCAATATGTTATAAAAACGTGTCAATTTGTTCTCTTAAATAAACACAAAAGCCCTCCAAGTGTCACATCTTCATAGCGGGACTGACTGTGGATCAGTGGCCGAGTCGGTCATCTTTCAATAGAAAGATTGGTGGTCTTGCAGTCCACATCTCTAAGTGCACGCAGGCAAGACACTCCCATGTGACTGCTTGTGAATGGGATACGTTACTACTGGTGTGCAGTTTACACACAACACTCTGCCAATAGGAGGGGTGTGGTATGTGTGGAGAGGTTAATGAAAGCTGTTGAAAAGTCATTTATATGAGCTTTTCACATGACAAGTATTGACTCAACGTGCTTTAAAATAAAAGTAGATAACGTACATGATAACAACATTATACAATATACAAAACACAAGATGAAAAAACATGTTGAAAAGTGTATAAAATGAAAAAGTGACACAATAAAAAATTAGTAGGAATCAATACATATTCAAATAGAAATAACATTTCCTAGACGTGTTTTAAGTCTGCTTTTAAAAGCACACACAGTTGTAGCCGGCCTTGGTTCATGTGATAAAGAATTTCAGAGAGTTGGACCATAATGGCTAAAAGCACCATGAGCTGATCTGGAATTCATTTAGGGTACGGGGAGGAGACCTTTCTTTGACGATCTGAGGGACCTGCCTGGTGTGTACTCAGTCAGCATGTCAACCGCATAGAAGGGAGCTCGGCCGGTCATAGATTCTAAAACAATAGGAAGTATTTTTTTTATCAATTCTTTGTTTTAGTTGCAGCCAATGAAGAGTGGTTAAAATTAGATTAAAAGCACTTTAAGTGGTCAGAAGAGTAAAAAACTGCTATGAAAGTACAGTCCATTTACTGATTTGTCATAATAAAGGACTAACTAAACAGGAAAGTTAATGTTGATTGTTTAAACTGAATTGTAACAGTTTTAATATCTTATAACATTAACAAAACACAGGGTTTTTTTTTTTTATAATTGCGAGAATGGATTTTGAGTGTGTTTTACCATACCTGTATGCAGCTGTGCATCATGCAGCTTTGTGTGTTACTGGAGTCAGCAGCATGAAGATGAGTGAAGCAGCTCCGAGGTCATTCAAAGTGACATGACCAATCTGAACTCTCCGGGCAGAGGCATTGATTTCTGTCTATCCAAAAGTCCATAAGTGGCTATTGCTGAAACTCACATAGTGTGTGCATGACCATGAGTGTGTGCGTGTGTGTGTGTGCGTGCGTGCGTGCGTGCGTGCGTGCGTGTGTGTGTGTGCGTGACCATGTATGTGTTTGTGTGTGCGTGCGTGTACGTGTGTGTATGTATGTGTGTGTGTTTGTGTGCGTGAATGTTGCATGGCCATGCCTGCTCAGACTTGATCTGTAAATGAGAATTTTTACGCAAGACTTTCTCAACCGCTCATGTGGAGGTGAACATGAATGTCAACAGTGTGTGTTTAAATGATAATGAAACACAACCAAACTATTGTTGATCAATTAAGAGAGCATGGCCCTTGCAAAGTTAGCACAAAGGTTACAGGTGATAGGGTATCAGCTCCAGTACATTTACAGGTGAATTGCATTAAACAAACTTTACTGAAACAGATCAAACAAATCAACCTTTAGATTTTGCTCACAAAGTCTTACATAACAACGTCAGTTGAAGTTCTTTCTCCAAGGCTGAGCCGGGCAGCTGTAGCTCAGAGGTAGAGTTGGTCATGTTCTAAATGGTAGATTGGCGGTTAGAGGAAACTTCCTCTTGCAGTCTAAATGTCTAACTGACCTCTGGCAAGACTTTGAACCTCATGTGTATCCTAAAGGCAAAGCCATCTGTGTCTGATTGTGCGTGGTGTATGGTCTGATGAATAAAAGGTCAAATAAGTAAGTCTTTGTATTTGTGGGGGTCTTGCTTTAAAAAACACTTACTTGAAGTTGGAGACTGTAAGGTTATAAGTACATTTTCATCTCACTTTTTCCTGCAACCTTTACTTTTTTCAGTGTTATGTGTGATTAAAAACAATGCAAATGCCTCTCTATGGTGGAGTGTACACAGTCAAAGTCATTTCCCATAGCTGCTCGTTGGGAAGCATTGGTGTTCAAGTGCCTGCCTGCAAACAGGCCAAATCTGAGCTCACAAAACTGGTTATGGCTGGATAAGGCTGACTGCTTTGGCACATTGTGTGTCAGGTGTGTGTGTGTGTGTGTGTGTGTGTATGTACATTTTAATTTGTATTTAAAATGTTATAAAATGAATTGTTTAAAAACGTTTATCTTTAGAAATGCATCTTAAAACAGGAAAATAACATGATTAAGACAGTCATAGTTATTGAAACATACAACCCACTTCACTTCACTAAAAAAAGATGAATAGATAATTCAAATAAAACATAATGTACAATGGAAAATAAAAACCTATTTAAAAAAGAACAAGTTAAAACTAAAGTAAGGCAAGAAGATATACAATTCAGTTGTCTTTCGAGCAAAGTTTAGAAAAAACCAATGACGGAAAGAAACGTATAAGCACAACTGAAGCGATACCTTTTTAGCCTCCAGCTTAGTTTAGTTTAGTTTATTTGCACATTTTTTTTGAAAGAAGAATCAAACAGAAAATTAAAAAATTAAAAATAAAACACATGTGCAGGTGAGGTAGAAACCCATGAGGGCTTATCTCAAAACCTCACTTCAAGAGATTAAACAAAGTTAAAATAAAATACAGTAAAAAGTAACAAAGTAAGAATATTTACTAAAAAAAATTTACCCAAATGAAAATTACATACAAACATTGAAAACATAAAAATAGAGCAAAACAGGACATACAGTATGTAGACAATATAACAAAATCAGGACAATTCACTATTCACTA
The DNA here is from genome assembly GCF_963930695.1 of Labrus bergylta. NCBI lineage: Eukaryota > Metazoa > Chordata > Actinopteri > Labriformes > Labridae > Labrus > Labrus bergylta. Next base: position 4,969,119 of record NC_089202.1, on the reverse strand, counting down.
CAAATCTTTCTGACATCAACGCATTTCTGAGTCTCAATTTGTATCTTGAAAAAGACAAAAAATCATCAAGTAAATAAATATGCGTGTTCCATAATTTGACTCCACGGTATCTTATTGAGTACTGTCCTCGAGATGTACAACACATTGGTAGGTATAGGTTATTGGTTTGTCTAGTTGAGTAATAGTTTACTTGAGAATTAAAAATGAAAAATGCTTTAAAGCTTTCTGGCAAGTTTGCACTCATGTATTTAACTTTAAAAATAAAGCTACTTATTTGAAGAATATTAATATCAAAGATTGTCAATATGTTACACTTAAGAAAAAGAGGGGAGGTTGCATCACAGGACTTGGAAAAAGTTGCCATTCTGACAAAACGTTTCTGGAGTAATAGAATTTTATGAAGATATGTTTGGAAAGTGCTGGCCCATACAATATTGCAGTAAGTAATATACGGATACGGATATATTAGGCTGTAATATAATGTTGAGATACAAGAAGAGTGTAAAAAACCACACATTTTTCTAATAATCCCCAGAGATTTTGTAACCTTACTACAGACAAAGCTGATGTGATCTTTCCATGTAAGTTTCTCATCAATTATTGATGTTACTTTAGTCATTTCGTCATCATTTATATACAATTTCACCATTTCAGAGTTATATTTCATTTTTCCAGCAAATATCATGAAGTTAGATATTTTCACATTTAATGCCAACTTATTTGTTTTAAACCATTTTGAATATGCAAGAAGGCCATTATTTACTTCATTCATGAGTTCTGACAAGTTTTTATTGGAGACAAGTAAATTAGTATCATCTGCAAATAATAATGGGCATATTGTGTTTGATACTGCTGCAAGATCGTTAATGTATATGAGAAACAGTAACGGTCCTAAAATGGACTCTTGTGGGACCCCACACTGCATCATAGTTCTCTCAGACTCTACACCATTTATGTTGACATACTGCTGTCTGTTATATTCATAATTACTGAGCCACTTCAGGACATTTCCAGTAAATCCATATCTATATAGTTTAGCTAGTAAAATTTCATGATTTACAGCACCGAATGCTTTAGAGAGATCCAGAAAAATACCACATGAAAACTTTTTCTTTTCTAATGCAGAATGAATCTTGTCCACTAATTGTAAGAGCTTGCTTCTCTTATATCTTCATGACATCTATATTCTTAAACTATCTTCATCCCTTATTCACATGTGCTTCTCTCAGTCTTTAAGCTAACCCCATCAGGTGAACTGTACACTCAGCACTTTGTTCCCAGTGCCATTTAACTTTAAAAGCTATTTAGTGACAGAGTCTGATACAACGTGTGTAGCATTAAGTAGTAAAGGCCAGATTTAGTCCTGATGACTGTGTAATGACTCCCTCTCTGCTGTGTTAGTCAGAGTTAATCAGTGATGTTTCTGAGTAAGACTTTCATTGACCCACATACGGAAAGATGCATTGTGGAACGCCAAGGTTAATACCACCCACCGCTCGGTCCAGAAGAAGCCAGATCAAGTGGAAGTTTTGACACTTTGCTGCACAGGAAATTGTGGAGTGTGGCTGTGATGGTTTGATCTGGAGGATGTGCATAGCGACCTACTTAAAGTACTGTTGAACAAACAAAACACCACAGACCTAAGGTCTTTGCTTTCCTTAGAATTTCATTTATTTTCTACTTTAAAGGTTGTCATGACTTGATCTGGTTTTGTGTTTTCAGAGTTTAGATTTTCTTGTTTGCATTTCTTCTTCTTCCCTGGTGTTGCTTGTTTCCCTTGTGTGTTTCTTTAAATTAATGTTTCCTCGTGTTGATTGTTTAGTATTCAGTTCACCTGTGTCATTAGTCTGACCTGTGTCTGATTGCCCCATGTCTGTTTAGTCTCTATGTTTCTTCTCCTCTGTGTCAGATCATTAGTTGTAGTTAGTTCTTGGATGTTGTTTGTCAAAGTCAGTCATGGTGGGTGGTAGTTTTCCTCGTGGCTACTAGTGTTCTTTACCCTTTGTTGTTTTTTAGTTGGACATTTTGGATTTGATATTTTTCACTTGGGTCCTCCTCTACGTTGTTTTTCCGCAAACTGTCACATAGGTATGCTCTATAAACTATTTAATGTCATGATAAACCAAATTTCTTATAAAAATTAACCCATGATATGTGTTAACTTTGAACTAAAGTCCAAGAAGCCTCTGTTTAGCCTCTGTGCTGCCCCAACACTCCTCCTAAGGAGAAAGACAGACCTCCACTGAGTTAGATTTAAAATAAATAGTTTGAAATAAATATTTGCCTTTGTAAGAGTTCGTCAATGTTGTAGTTGTCGAGTTTAATATGCAATAAAAAAGTTGGTTAATAATGCTCTGTCTAAAGTTACTGATTGCTCACATTTTTATGGCCTCTTGTTTGAGTTGTAGGCCTACATCAAGTCGCTCCACATCAAATCAAGAGATAGGAGCATCTCAGGGTGTAGCACCCAAAACAGGATTAGGGCTTCCAGCATCGCCGCGGGAACGTATTGTGAGCAGGGGAGGCTGAGAAAAAAAGAGGAGGGGGGTGGGGTCAAGTTTAGCCAGAATTAACGTTGTCTTTGCATAGCAACCCCTCCCCCCCCCCAACAACATATGTATGCCTAAGCACAATCTCCAAAACACTACTGCAGGCTGCACGGCGGTGCTGCAGCTGCTGTTGGTAGGATTACTCGGAACCAAGTCTGCTCCCTCCTCCTCCGATAAAGAGATATATCCTTGAGTTGGCGGATCGATCGCTTTTTGTCTTTTTTGCGTTCTTCAAAAAAGTCTGCAATGCGTTTTTGTGCCATTATGACTGGTGTCCAGACCATGGACTGTATTAGACACTTGACCTGACTGAGTCACTGACAGGTGCTGTCATGAGACAATTGTTGCTTGTTGTCATTGTGGCTTAGGCAACTTACTTCTTACAATCAAGTCATTAATGTTTCCAATGCATTTTAATGTATAGACGAATCAATACAATTAACTTGATTTATTTTTTGTTATCATTTTACATTTGTTAATTTTTTACCCCCCAAAAAATAATTCTTGGGCTCCACGCCAAGGGGGTGCTGCAGCACACTCAGCACCCATACTTCCCACAGGCCTTACTTCCGGTGCTACTGGTGCCTGATATGCCTATGTTCTGTTCAAGTTTTGCACAAAACAATGCTGTTCTCCACTCTGTTGTCTGTCAACTGTGGGAGCTAATCAGATATCCTGGGACTTTTGCTAACTGTAACATGCTGCCAGCTCAGCCTCTTGCACCAGCCAACAATACACCAGCAAACAATCCTTCAGCCAACGCCTCATCCCCCCCAGGTGCAAAACAGAGCGCTTCAGGCGCTCCTTTGTGCCCACTGCCATAAGACTGTATAACAGCAGCCGATGACAACAATAACAGTCCATCCTTGACACTAAACTTGAGCCCCATAAAACGCTACCCACATGACCTGCTTCATTATTATCATTGTATTATTGTATTATTATTATTACTTAGGTCAATATATATATACATATATACTGTACATTCTATATATTTTTTATTATATTATTATACTAGTCTATATTATATAACATTTCATTATATTACACTATATTGTTCATATTGCACTATATTATATTATACTACATTATATTATATAACTGCACTCTGCATTACTGTGGTACAACACTGCCTCTCTTCTCTATCATACCAAGTCACTTTAATTATCATACCAAGTCACTTTAATCATCACTTGTCACTTTATCTTGTCATTATCTTGTCATTCTCTTCAAATACTGTTTCAATTCTCAATTCCCCCCAGTTAACGTCACCATTCATTTTTGTACTGTATATACCCCCTGTTTTTATTTTTTATCTTTATTTTTATTTATCTTATCTATTCTGTCTAATGTGTATTTGAGCTTTCTTGTCTGTGCTGCTGTAACGCCCGAATTTCCCCTCTGGGGATCAATAAAGTACTATCCTATCCTATCCTATCCTATCCTATCCTATCCTATCCTATCCTAATACAAATGGCAGCCAAACAATATTCTCTTGACCTCAATTCAGCACCCCAACCAAGAGCACAGACCAAACCAGACAGCTTTCTACCTTTTTCCACCATGCGAGTCCATGTGAGTGCATGTTGAACAACTCTTTCTTTCCTATACATTAAGTTAATATCTCCAGGAGCTAAGCAAACCTTAACAGAATATGACAACCCGCACAGAAATTCAGACAAGGAAACGCATAGAGCTTATGGTCAATTTCTGATTAAAACACAATATACGGACTCGCGATCGTATTTTTCATTACTTCATCAACATTAAGTCAAAACAGGCACCAAACGAACAACAAATAATACTCAAGACAAAGCAACGTGTTGTTTGTACTTTTTTTCTCTTTATTCCCATGTGGGGAATAACTGATTTCATTCACAAAAAAGATGATCAAAAAGTGGTTTAAATAGTAGGTGAAAAGTAATGATAAGTTTAAAAGTGGGGTTATCATTATGTTACTGCACGCTTTAAATATTATATATTTTTTCAAAATGGGTCAGCCTTATTTCCACCAGGCGGCAATATGTAACAGTCTGAACATCATTGTTGTACCACATAACACCACAAGGTTGTGCCTCCTTTACGTTTTAGTTTTTGTAGTTGAGAAAGTTGTTACACTCAGACTGCAGGTTATGCCTATGTTCTATTGCTCGTGTATTATAGAGAACATCCCTTTAATCCACTTTGATGCCTGTCAGCTGTCTGAGCTAATGAGCCGTCCTGGGCTACCTGACGCTAGCTTTTCCACCTACACCGCCCAATTAAAAATATCTAACATGTACATTTTGGAATTTTTTATATCAAGATAAATGATATCACATTAAAATATGTAGACTCCTAGTCAATTTTCTATACTGATTAAAAAGAAATTAAGTCTGTAAAAGATCGTAATGTTTTTAAGAGCAGTCACGGCATTTAAGACAATTACACTGATAATAATACCAAACACCATCATCTTCTCTATGCTGTATAAAATCCAGAATTGAATGAATTTACACCTTTGCAAAAAAAGGTCAGATTAACAAATTCTGGTGCCCTGCCAAATCCACCCGCTCAGCAAACTGAACACCATCACTTCTGCACTTTAGACCACACCAGGTTCACAGCCAAGGTCAGGCTTCTGCTACATGTCCACTGTCCGCTGTGTTACGTGCAGTTTTTCATTAGCCGGCATGAATTGGAAAGCTTTTTTATTAACAGTATAAAGATCCATAAATGTACAATGAAGATGCAGTTATACATACAAAACATTTATTTTACAGAAAATAACACAGCAAATGATCTTTTTCAATTTAAGCTACACGTGAAGGTAAGCAGAACAAGAGATACTTCAATCAGTACCTTTAATAACACAAAAAGATTCTTCTTTTTTTTTTAACCTATTATGGGTTTGTATTCATTTATTTTTTAGAGAAAAGTGAAGGAGAGCACTGCTCTCTAGTCGCACAATCTGACTCATAAATAAACAAGTTAAAAAAATCAGAAGTCCAGAGGTGTTTAGTTTATTTTGTTGTGTGTGTATAAATTTACATGATAAATAAAAGACAAATGTAGAGTGTTACAGTCAGTTAAAATAAACTGACTCAAAGGTTGAGAAACTTTGTAAGTGTATACTACAGGTCTCTGCTTTTGGTAGATTTTAAGATTAATCAAAAAAAAGACATGCACAGCCGGACTCTATACTAAGAAGAGGTTACATTTATTAAATTCAGTGGCTCGTGTATCCCGTCAAATGTGCAGCATAAAGTCCATTCATTGAACTTTAATGTCACACTTGGGGTTAACTTGGGGTGAAGTATCCTGCCTGCTCGGCGTGCTCGACTGCCCGCTCATGTGCTCATCGGCAGAATGCTGGCATGATTTCAGTGACTGTGACCTGTTTCTGCTCTACAGCTCAAGATAGCACGCAGTTTAAAAGACTTCATGGGATGCATTCAGGTTGTAGAACTTGCTCAGAGTTTAAACCTTTAAATCTTTACGAGAGGTATACTATCTTTATGTAAACCGAGAAACATTAACAGAGGCCTGTCAGTATGATCACGTCATTGCTGATTTACAGAGATATCACCCTGCATTGCAAAATTCAGACTAGGCCATAATTGCTCTAGTTTAAGCTTATGTACATTCTTAAATATCTATACATTCAGCATCTATATATATCTCTTGCTGTCTCTTATTAGTAAAGGACGGTGGATGTTTTAAGTTCATTATTATTTATGTCTCTCTCCTCTCCCTTTCAATTGCTTGTGATTTTAATGGTTATCCCTCTATGTTAACTTTAAGATATCGTGGGCCCCTAATTAAGTACCACTCCTAATCACCCTGACAGAGGTTGTAGCTAAGTTGCTCTGACAAAAATGCCTATAAATAAGGCATGGACAAAAATACATGTGATTGAACTTTTTCTTCTCTGTGTCTGTCTTTGATACACAACCGAATTAAGCTCAGCAGTCGACGTGCCACAGATCAGGTTAATTCTGGAGTTATGGATGTGTGACATAACTTGTGATCTTTGCTTTATTGTTTGTTTCTTTGATGCCTTTGTTTGATACTGAGCAATTTAAATGCAGCACTTAAATGTTGTGACATTTTAAAATATTTGGCTATTTATGCTCCCTCCTGTGTTTTTAAGTTACAAGTTGGTTTGGTTGTCCGGGTTCTCCTTCATGGGGCCTGGTCAGGTTCAACCCAAAGAAACAACATGAAGCTGCCACACTGTGAGCCCACCACCTGCAGGGGGGTGGACAGCATTGTAGGCCGTGAGGCAGGTGAAAGCTATGGCATGCTGATCCCAGGCAGCTAAGAACGGTTCCTGGCATGTGGAACGTCAACTCTCTGGCTGGGAAGGAGCCAGAGCTTGTGCATGAGGTAGAGTGCTACAAACTAACTATAGCTGGGCTCACGTCCAGGCATAGCTCTAGTTCTGGAGGGGCCAGATTCTCTCCTCCTATGGAGTTGCCCAAGGTGCCAGGCGGGTGTGGGGATACCTAGGCAGGTTCTCCCTGGGGACTCCATAGTTCTCACACTCACATGATGGAAAAACCTGGAGGGGAGTGATTGAGATGAACGTCATGCCCAATCTGAACCCAAGTGGTGTTCTGTTATTGGACTTCTGCGCTAACCATGGATTAGCCATAACAAACACCATGTTTGAGCATAGGGTTGTTCACAGAGATCAATGATCAACTTTGTAGTCGTTTGTAGCGTGGCTGTACCGCAGAGCTCATTTGACAGAAACAGCAGAAGAAGTTTTCCCTTATTCTCAATAAAAATGTGCTCCAACTTGTATGCACTGGTATCGTAGAATGTTATTAAAAGTGGACAAAGCATGAATGACGTTACCCACTGGTTACTGCAGGCGGCTTTGGGAGCCTGTGGATGGCGGTCGCCATGCTGAACATGCTGTCTCAACCCAACATTCAGTTAACCTAATGACCTGGATTCCAGGAGACGGGTTATAAACCTCATGACAACCGTTGCATTGCACCCTGCCATCGTTTAAATCAGCCATGTTCCTTATGAATAACTCTTATTCTTAAAAAAATCCAAACAAGTTATAAAAAAATTCAACCCCCATACAGTGTTGATCAGACCAAAATTGTTTTTTTTCTATCAGGCTGTAAATATGTAAATACCTGCCTACCTGTGTGTGCTCGTTACACTCTCTTTGCATGGGCGGCATCTTCCATCTATGAGATAGCTGCACAAAGATTGCAGAGAAAGGTAGTTTGTTTCAATGATAACGATACATAGTGCTCCTCTCCTAGATTCTCTCCTCTGGACTTGTTCTGCTTTTGTGAGAGAGGACATTTCTCTGATTGGATACTCAAAAATCTACACTACTCTTGTTTTTTTTAATTTTCCAGATTGTGTACTGCAGCTTCAGATACAAATAATTATCTTTTACCAAATAGATATGTTATGTTAACAGTATACATACAACTCCACTGCATGTGATATACTGCATGGCTCGTTCAAGGAAGAACATCTGTAGTGCTGGACAGGTGATCTTAAGCTCAACGAGGGCATCTACTGGAGAATAGGGGCATAGCAGGAGAGAACAGTAGTACAGTGAAAATGCCTTTATTGCCTCAGTTTTGCTGTTTCTGCACTGCCCTGCACCTATGTGATGTGTGTATAACTACCTCCTTTTTCTTTATCATTATTATAAAGAAAACATCATCAAACGTCAAGTGCCTTATGCCTTATGACATCAATATTACAGAAACATGGAGATTAAAACGAGTCCGACCGGGACCGAGTGTGGGTTCCATGTCTGCAGCTCCGGGATGCCTGGAGCTAGTGCTAGCTCCGGGGCTAATGAGCTCCAGCTCCAACACATCCTCTACACCCATCGTGCTTTCGCCATCCCCACTGATTTAGTCCAGGTTAAACTTCACTGTTCGTCTCTTTGTTACAGTTTAGATAGATAGATAGATTTACTTTATTGATCCCAAAATGGGAAATTGTGGTGTTACAGCAGCAGGTTAACAGAGCAAATAAAACAATATAATAATAAATACAAAGTCAATAATCAAAAAAAATTATAAATATATACATCCAGGCTTAACTTAACATTACTTCTCATCTAAAATAAAAAAAATAAAAAAAGTCTTCACAGAGCTACCTATCAACCAGACCTCGTTTCTCAATTTGTGTGGTATTTGGTACATGTTATAAAGTCGTGTTTTTGCACAACAGACAGTGGGGCATAGCTCCGGTGGTGTTTATCCGTCTCTCTCCCGCATCCATGAGCGTCCATCTGTAGAGACTTGAGTGGTGAGAGCAGCCCCAGTATGCCTGGAGCCAAGCCCCGCACCTCACCACGGTCCTCCCCGAAGTCAAACAAAACTTCCTTGCACTGTTTTAAATCATACTATAAAGCTACAAACTTACAAACCAAGCAAGACTAAGCTCAAAATATGTCTATTACTTCTCTCTCCTTTAAAAAAAACAGAGAGAGTATGACAAATATTGATAACAGATTTCAGTTTTATCTGCTGTTTCTCCAAACGTTGATAGCCTTAAAGAGAATCGTATTTACACACATTAAATGTATCTATTAATGAATTATTAAAATCTCACACATGGGACCGGACAGCATTGACTGCTGTGCTGTTGTGCAGCATTTCTGAATATGCTGCACGTTTTTCTAAATTTTTGTTGGGTCAGCAGTTGCCAAGCGTATGACCACTACCGGCAAACGCAAAGTAAAAAAAAAAAGTTATATATATATATATATATATATATATGATCTTGATCAAGAGTAGCAGTAGATATGACCTAGAATGAAACCATCAATGTCAAACTTAACCTTAAGTACTATTTTCACTTAACAGATTCATTTCTGTTTCGAAAAACTTTTATACTTCTGAAATTGTAATAATTGATTTAAATATCCAATGACCAAGACCGCCTGAAACATTTAGCGATAGAACATTTAAAAAAATATTCAGGAGTGAAATTTTGGACTTTGACACTTTGACAGCATTTGGACATTTCAACTATTTAGTTATTATGAGGAGTGTTTGGTTATGAAGCAGACAGAATTCAATATTTATATTTCTTTGTGACCAAGAAAGCAGACAAGATTAATCATTTCATTGTTGACGATTTCTCAGCAGAGACTGTGATGTCGTTTTCCACAGCAAAGGTTCACAGTGAATGTTTGACTTATCAGACGTTATGTTTTCAGGACATTCACAGCATATCAGGAAGTTTCAATTTTAATCCTTCTCTAAACATGTAGAGTTTAAAGACTTCCTTTTCCATGCTGGTCAGAAACAATTGTTTGAAATCAACAAGAATTACTTAAATTTTAAAATAAACAGACAAACAAACATCGACAACTTAACAAGCTCTGTGTTCCTTTTATGGTCATGATCAAAGCTCTGGTACAACAAAATGAACCATGAGAGTAAATTATCTTTCCAAGCACCTTTCCAAAAACATGTAATAACCCAAAGTGAATCCAAATGTTACACATTTACAAGCAAACCCCTACAGACAACCAACTTTAAAAATACATGTATAGGCAACATCTTAGAACGAGACCTTCATCAAGCAAACATGCATTTCCCACTGGAAAACATTTGATGAATCAGACTATTAAACAGTTTGTAAGACATAGATTTATGAGAGATGAGGTTGATAAGCTAATACAGCACAAATGAGACAGATATGACTGTATTATCAAAAATGTTTTTCACAACCGAGTGACAAACTTCAATGTTTTTCTCTTGCTGGTTTTATTTATTTAGAACAAAGGCAGAGTACAAATAAAAAAAGAAATGGGTGTGCTTTTGTTCAGCTGTCAGAACACATCACCTTGACAGGTAAGGGTTAGGGCGTGTGTGAGTCTTAGCTCAGGGAGGGCAGGATTTTATTTAAATACAAGCATCTTCATATCACTACCTCAGTGTCGACTCAACACTGGTTTTAGGAGTTCAGGTGAGTTGAACATTTGAGTCTGTATTAAATAATTTATTAGTATTAATATGTAGCTAGACACTCAAAGGATTTGTATATGGTATTCACTGATTTCAGTTCATATCTGAAGATTTTTGAGTTATTTCTAACGACCAAATATCTAGTTAGTCACAGGTAGAAAAACATGTAGAAAGCTATATTTAGCATTCTGGTTTTTATGATGGAGTTGTAAGATTTGTTTTCTTACTCACTGTTTGTCTCTGGATTCCCTCAGAAAAAATGTTTTTCTTCCTATCCTTCACTTTGATCTGCACTAGCAGCCTGGCAAGTGGTAAGAATTCAACACATCCTTTAATATTAGTTGGGCTTTGTCTTGCATAAATTGAAAGTCAAGTTCATTCAACAAACAATAATATTGTCTTTTCGTTAACATAATAACCATTTCTCTTTACCTCTCCAGCTTCTACGATAGGCTTCTCCTACTCTGCTTCTGTTGGTAATGGTGGCGGCATTTCGTATGCCACAGAGGGGAATGGGAGGATAACGGCCATCAGAGTCTGGGAGAGACCCAACTCATTTGTCACCAGGTTAGGATAACAGTTTGTGTTACATGTATCTGCAGTATAAATCTTACAAAGAGGGCATTCTGGTCTGAAATATTTAGAAGCAATGCTTACTCTTTTCTTTCCACATATTTGTGCTATAAGGGTTTTTCTATGGTTGTTAAATGATCTGATATTCATTTCAGTTACTGTTGTGAAATTAATTTTGAATTTAACAATTTTTTCATATTTAAAGAGGATGTGCCACTTTGCTTAAGATGACCGTACGTGCATCCTTAAACATAATAACATCAAACGACACAAAAGCAGAAATGTTTTGTCATTGTAAGAAAAGGTCTACATCAGATACTGACTCGTAAAAATGTGCAGCAAAAAAACATTCAGCCATGTAACAATTACAGTTTAGGGATTCAAGCCTTTTCCTTCTTCTGTGTTTGGCACAGCAGCTCAGCTTTTTTGTTTCTGCAGTTAACAGTTAAAGGCAGAATGTGCAACATTTACAAATGAATATAGCAGAAATCAAGAATATCCTCTGTAAATATCTGTCTGAGTCATGACGGTCTACAATGAGTGTGACGCACAAGCCCTTCTGTCAGTGATGTTGTCTGAGTAGAATTTATATCGTGTTTACATGTTTACATGCTGTTTACTGTAAGTGAGGGACTAGAGAAAAAAGAACATACTGTACTTACTGCTTATTTAAATGTCAAGGAAGTGTTTTTACATCATGGTAATTCCATGTAAATGTACATGCAATCTGAAGCTACGAGCAAACTAAAGAGAGCAACAATTAGCTGCTAACACAACACTGTAACTCGAGATTTGAGACAAGGACAATTTTGTCCTCTGCTTGCGCTTAGCGATTCAGCTAACCATTAAAACAGAGTCGTTTTTATGCTGTCTCTTACTGCTTCTGATCAGTGCTTTCTCTGCACATGATGACTGATGCTGACGTTTTCTGTCTTGTTTTTATTGGCCTGAAGTCTCCAGCTGTGCTATGACTACATTTGGTCTGAAAGGATTGGAAAAGCGGGAGGAAATTTACAAGAGATGCAACTTTATGATGATGAGACCATTATTCAGGTGAGAGATTTGATTGATATTTAAGCTCTATAGTTTAATTTTGTCTGATTTTTCTACTATTACATTTATTTTTGTGTGCGTAAATTTTGAAAGTCAATGACATGTATTACTCTAACCATTGGAAATATGTAGTTTAATATTCATTAACATTTAGACATTATTTATTATCATCGTTTTTTTTTTTTATATAAACAGGTTTTTTTTGTAAAGGTTCTGAAATTATTAGCAGCTGTCACATTTTTTTTTAAATGAGTGGAATGGATAATCTGTTTTGTACTGTTCCTCCATCGTTATGTACAAAGTACATCATTTATTTACATTTTGAGGACAAAGCACATGTAACACCTGAGTTAATCTGCTTACACTGCTTTGTTCCAGGTCTCTGGCAAACACAGCAACTTCATCTTTCAGCTGGTTTTTGTGACTTCCAGAGGCCGTTTCTTTTCTGCAGGCTCTCCAACAGGGGTATTCAAACTTTTTTTTTCTCTCTTATTTTGGTTACTATGATTAATGTTAATGCTAATAACCAAACATGACATTTTTCTACTGTGTTTTAGTTCTCCTTTCACTTCTACCCGACTGACAGTAAGGCAGGGCTTCGTCTGCTGAGCGGCCGCTACACTAGTTCTGGGATAACTTCACTGGGAGCCCACTGGGGAGAGGTCATCACGAATCAGTACAGAGGAAGTAGAAGACGCTAGAACCTAATGCATGATTTTAACTGTGCTTTGTGAGCATGAACTGTAACTATAAAGCTATATGTTGTATTATGTAAGCAGTATGATAACTGGGACATGTATTAACAAATGGGAATAGTGTTGCCTACTTCTTCATTAAGACGGAAAAAGGGTCAATCGTTGGTTTATACTGTACATAAAACACAAGGCATTGTGATTTTTTGAGGTGCAGTTTAACACGAAGGATGTACAAATCATGTTTTTATAGCGATTCTTGTGCTTTAAGTTAAAAAACAATAATTTAAGATTTTTGCGCACCTGCAGCCATGAGGGGAGGAAAGAGTGATTTACTGCACTTGATTAAAAACAGAAGAATGTAAAAATAAATATTTTCCTTATGTGTTATTTTATGTACATTATTTTTCGCTGAGCCATACCTTTTGTTGTACATAACAAAAGGTATAATATTGAATTTTGTTTCTGTTGTGACCATAGGATTCAATAAAATTGAAACAGAAGTAACTGCTTTATATGTTCAATAAAAAAGGGAAAATATGTGCCAAATAGAACATTTTGATGGTCAACTTGTGGTTACTTGGTGCAGATTTATTTTGACAAATGGCCTTCTTGTTCCAGTATGACACAACAACAAAAAAATCAACCAACAAGCCTAAACATTTTTGTCATTGTAAGAATATTTAAGTTCTGACTAAAAATGAGCAACAAATACATTAAAATCTGTTGTATTTACGGTTATATTTGTATTTAATCTTTTCACCTCTTGGTGCTTTTTGTGGAACAGAAGCTCAGTTTACTTGCAGGCAACGGTTTGTTAAAGAACACAAGGGAAAAGAAAAGGATAAAAGGTGGGACCAGATTAAAAAGAAACATGGGGCATGAAAGGTAGAAATATTGAATTTAAATATCTGAAAGAATAACTCTTTATTCTTGGAACATTTCACTTATTATCTATTCTTTTAAAGCGAAGCACTGGTGAACAACGCTAATGTATTTGCAGCACATGATTGTACTCTAAAACAACTGGTGCTGAAGTAATCTCACCTGATTTATCTTGTTTATCCCCATGCAACAGCATGACACAGGTTGGAAGATCACATTCCACTGCTAAAACAAACAAAAGATGTATTTCTATTCTTGGGTTTTCATCTCTTTATCCAGTCTTGGCTTTGGACTATTTCCAAAACTGCAACGTGTACTCTGCGACCTACACAGGGCGGTCATAGTTTCATAATGGCAGTCCAGGCAGCAGGCCAGTGGTTGCCAATCACAGCGGTGTGGTTATCTCCAACACCAACCACAGGACTTTCAGCATTCTGTCACCGCCGCCGACAGGCAGGCCTTATGTCTCAGCTGCTGAGCTGGCAGGGGCTGGCAGCATTCAGCAATATAACAATATAGCAATATAGCGGCGAGACGGTTACTGCTGACAGGCCATCTTGTGTCGCGCCGGGGCCAGCGGCCGCAGCAGCCAAAACACAAGACCGGCCTGTCGGAAGCATCCGTCTTGTCGCTATATTTATATTTTTTCGCCATTATCAGCTTTCTCCATAGAGCCTGTTAGCATAGCTTCGAAGCAATATGGCGGACGTTAAGTTTCGATTCTGGGAGTGAGTTCCCACCCACTGATCTGTGATAGATCTGTAGCTTCAGTGGTTCAAAATATGAGGAACTAGAGTTGTAGTTTCACACCGCTAACGGCAACAGCTTCCAGTGACGCAATATGACGATATTTGCGTCACTGGAAGCTCCTTTTCAGTCTCAGGGGGAAATGAGGGCTGGAAGCACGACCATTCAAAAATACTACCAGTTTACTACTGACACAATGCTTAATGCAAATGGGTGAAGTCTCCCTTTAATGTAGATTGTGAACAGCACGGGACCTAACACAGAACCTTGTAGAACCCCTTTTGATAGCGGTAAGTATTCAGAATGATCAGATTGTACAGTCACACATTGCAATCTATTGGACAGATAACTCTGAAACCAATTACCGGTACATGAGGAGTCAAAACCAACATAATTTAGCCTCTGCAGGAGTATGGTGTGATCAACAGTGTCAAAAGCTTTGGTTAAATCAACGAAGAGGGAAGCACAGTATTTCCCTTGATCAACAGCAGATACAATATTATTTATGACTTAGGTAATTGCTGATATGGTGCTGTGTTTTTCTCTGAAACCAGACTGGTGAGGACTTTATACAGAATTTATTGAAAGGAATTATTTTAGTTGATTATGGTCCAATGACTCCAGGATTTTAGAGAGGCTGGACAGTTTGGAAATCTGCTGGTAGTTGTTGAGTTTGTTTTTGTCGCCGCCCTTATGCAGAGGGATGATGTGTGCTGACTTCCAGACCTGAGGGACAACTCCAGTAGTAATTGAAAGATTAAAAAGATAAGACATTTATTCAGTGGTAAACAGACTGGTAGCTTTATGTTTTTAGCTGGGGAACACTGCACATGAGAAGTGCTTCACCACAATTCTTACATAACAGCTGGTCTTTGTCCTAGCTTCAGAGTAATCCTGTAATAATGCTGCACCACTGGCTTACAAAAGGCTGGCTAGAATAGTTGCTGGCTCTAGGCACACCCTCAGACCAACCTTTTGGTTTGGCACAGTTGGAAGGATTTTTTTACGCTTGACTCGATTTCATCTTATTAATTTTCTTTTATTCACAAATGTTTAATTTCATTAGAATGTGTTTGCCTAGGAGACATCACTGTGATGTGCAAGCTGTTTTGAGGCCAATAGATCGCACTTATTGTGAGAATCTAAGTTTAATAGGTAGTATTGCAGGTATTGCAAAAAGCTAAATAATGCTTGAAACAAGTGTATATTTTTTTATTGTCTCAATAAGTAATTGAAGCATACTGTTGCAAAAAGCTGTTTCTTAAAAATTTTGAGAGAAAGCCCTGAACAGCAGGAAATATTGCTACCAGGCACTACAGAGCTTCTCAAGACTATTGTGTAAGTTAGTTTGAGGGCAACATTACCTTAGAAAACTGGGTTAAGAGGAATCCCTATTAAATGGGCAAAATGCCAACAATGATTTGCTGGTAGTCACAACCAGTAGGTTAAGAAGAAGTGAGCCTTGTTAAATCTTTTTTTTTTCTTTATCAGTTGTTACCACAGAAATATAGGTTAAGGTGGTTGCCAGTAGTGGTAAATGCGCACGCCCCATGCACGGAGGCAACAGTCCACCAAACGGATGGCCTGGGTTCAGGTACAACCTGTGGCTCCTTTCCCACACTCTCTGGAGTCTATCCACTGTTATCTCTAAATAAAGGAATAAAAAGCCCCCAAATAAACCTTTAGAACATAAAATGAATTTAGGTTAAGCTTGGTTCATGTTTGTGTGTCTTTAAGAAATAAAGTTCTGACAGAAATTGGGTCAAAGGGCGTGTTCAGCGGCATGATAACAATCTTATTGTAATAGTATGTCAGCTAGTGCATTATGATTTATAACATCCTAAAAACATCTTATGTATGCTGATGATCTCTCGCTTTGAAGTGCTTTGATTCAACAGCTGCTAAATATATGGCTAATTCAGAAAATGTAAATTATATAAAGAAAGAAAAATAGCTTACGCCTGGGGCGGGGATCTATGGGCCTGGATGTCAACAGGCCCACCCAGATGGACAAGTGGCCCACCCAATCAGGATCATGACCATATTATGAATAATTGAATGATTGAATGAATTAAAAAACATGTAGTTTCATTTCATGTTTAATCTTCCTTTTCTTAAGGAAATTTAGAATTGTAAATATGTATAGTAGCTTTTCTCACGCACGACTGACGTTATCACACAACATCACATTTGCCACTGGCGGTTTCGTTCCCCTTTACCTAGCAGCCAGATGGAAATTTAGAACTATGGCTAAACAGCTATCTTTGAGCCACTTTTTGAAAAAAAAACACGTTTAGAGGATGAAGCACGTTTGGGTCAGGTCGTGCATGGAGATTCCGCAGTAGGGGGGTCGTAAGTTACACTTATGGCATTACATTTACTGACTCTTGTGAGCCAAGTGTGTTCAAAATGTGCATTCTGGTTAATATGAAATGAAAAGATCCTGAGTGTTGTATTGTATTGAATTGATACATTCACCTCATTCTGTATAGAAAACAGACGATGCGACCGCTGCGAGCTAGTTCAGGCATACAACTCAAGCTGCATTGATTTCACCTATTACATGTGTCATTATCCACAATCACCTGAAAACAACTCTGGCTAGTTAAGCTGCAATATTTCTCTCCCTCTGCTCTTTCACTCTCAGACCTGCACTAGTACTGAATGCTTGCTCAGCCCCACCACCACCCCAGCATCCATCTGTAGGCTCCGACTGGGGGTTTAAGATATCATCCCATAACTCCTCAAATCTCTACATGTAAAATCAAACTGCAAGGAGCGATGAGGTCGGAGCCTTGATGCCAAACACAAACTATGTTCTAATTATGTTAAATAAATACAAACGTGAGTTGTCTGACCTAACTTAAGACATCATGTTGTATCTTGGACTTGTTGGTTCCCACTGAAAGATCACAGTTTATTAGTGTTACTGCATGATATGTACAGATAGACATAAGAAGAGAATGTTGTATTTTCATATGCCCCATTGGTTTGGACAATTAATGAGTGAATACTGTATGTTTATATCTGCATTTGAACTCTATTAGATGAAAAATTGTTTCATTTGAATAAAAGTAAACTACATTTGATACAAAGGCTTATTTATTTTGTGAGCAGTTAAGCTGAATTTAAGCAAACGATTTTGAATTTCAGGATGCTTTTCAGTATAAATAGAAAAGAACACGTTTTTAACACATCAGCGTGTACTTTTGGGACAACACAATAAGCTAACACAGGGATTGTGTAAAGACTTACACAAAAAGTGTTGTGATAAATTCAACTCTCAGATGTGTTGAAACTCAACACATGATGTGTTTTTTTGACACATTTGTCTTTAGAGTAAAGCTCTGTCTGATTTGACAGACTTTTCAATTGACTAGTGTCCTTCATGCTTATAACTTTCTCAACTTTACTGGACAGAGTTACAGAGTCCACCACATCTTGTAGAGAGACGATGTCTTCTTTTTCTGACCCCTAAAATATGACGTGTAAAAAAAAGATAACATCATTGACATGCACTGTAGTTTCTTTTCAAGTGTTTCATTTGGCTAAAGCCTTCTCCTGGTCTGAAGGTAGATCTCCATAACATATTCCTCAGGAAAAGTCTCCAGAATGTTGTCTTCAACCAGCTAGTGATGAGATAATTGTCCCTCCTCTGTCAGTTTCCAGGAATAGTAACTCAGGTAAGTGCTTCCTGTGTAGCACACTGTTGTCAGACATGCAAAGAACTGAAAGGTGGAAAACAAGGACAAATTAGGATGTGAAAAAAGATAGACTGTTTTTTTATTATTAAACATATATAATGAAATGAAGCATTTCCTCAACAGTTCATATCTTACTGCAGATGTTGCCCAGCAGTTGTAGTTGTGTCGTCCCCTAATGGCCTGGTTGACTGAAAGAGCATCCACTACTGCTGTCACCAGATACAGAACTGTGGCACTGCAGTTCAAACAGAGAGACTAAAAGAGAGAGAGACACCAACAACAAAAATATCCAAATATAGAGACATAGCATTCAAGCAATATCAAAGAACAAAACAGTTTTTTTGCTAAATGAGTAAACCACACTTCCTTTGTGTGTGTGGTGTTTGTGTGTATGTGTGTGTGTATTACCAGTGTAGTCCAGGGGACTTGTGGTATCCTGTGATGGACTCCAGTGAGGTAAATAACAAACAGACCAACAGTCAGAACCCAGAACAGTACTGCAACAAACATCACCCAGCAGAGCGCAGACAGCCGAAAATAGTCTGTGCCCCCGACCAGAATCCACACCAACATACCAAACACCTGCAGGGGGGGGGGGGGGGGGGAGTTCATCACATAACCACACTTCTTGGTCTACTTCTGACTGAAAGATGATAAAAAGAGAAGAGAAGTTGAAGAAAGAAAAACAAAAGAAGAAGAGGGGACTCTGCCAAAACTGCTTAAGAAACACTTTAAGAGTAATTTAATCTAATTGAGAATCATTCAACAAAAGATCATACTGACAAATTGTGTGTCTTGTCGATTTGTTTTTAAAAACATGCTGCGCAATTACTTTTCTATTCATGGGTTATTCTTACCAACAAAACCAATCATCTCCTCATCAAAACTCTTTTGCTTTCCTGCCAGCGCAAACCAACACCCACCCTTCCTGTTTCACAGAAAAAGATTTCTGCACGATGTTTCTGATCACATTCTGAAAACATGAAACATGACTAACAGTAACTTTATTTTTATTTTGGGTTGCACATTTTAAACAACTATTTGCAAACATTTGCAGCAAAATGTGTTTTTCAGGCTGAGGCTTTCATTCTTCTCTCATCAGGTTTTTATTGAAATAATGCTGATTAATGGAATAATTCATTTTTTTTAATACAAATTCCTGAAATCACAGTTAAACATTTAGTATTTAATAAAATGCTACTACTTTTAATCCTGTAGCAATCGTTGCAGTCAGCTCTCCTTCACTAAGGCCTGCACAGCCTCTGCATGGCAGACAGCCAGACTGTATTTACAGAAAGGCTGTCCTGACTTTTCCTTCAGCTGATTCAGAAAGGAAGAGACACAATGAGCGAGAGAAAGGGAGAAGAATTGATTTTCTTTGTGTTTTGGGTTAACTTCCTATTTTCATAGAAAAACAGTTTTCTTCCTTTCCTTTGGTGTTCCTCGAGCTCTTTTAACAAGTGACATCTATTTAAACTCTAATTTCTCTTTTGAATTTCAGAAAAATAAAGTGATTCTTTAAACAGTTTTCTCACACAGGTTGACCGAGTGTGTCACATTAGAATAGAAAGTAAACAGAAGACGTCTCTAGGTGTGTCCGTACCTGCCTCACCTGCTGAGGACGTGTTCACATAACTTAAATATCTGCAGGATACTTCTTCTCTTCATGACGTCTTTGATAAACATACAAAGTATTTGTATTTGTTGTCATTGGCTCTGCTTTGATCTTGATATTTCTGAGCTGCTGAACATTCATGTCGTTGCACATTGAAAACCCAAATGTGTAAATTCACACTCACTATCTCGGCCATGAGGAGTAGTCCTTTTGCAGTGGTGGTGAAGTGCCGGTCAAAGGCCAAAGTGGAGGTGGAGATGCTGCATTCAGGTAGTGTAGGAGTCCTGTGGCTCGTCACCACAGCTGCCCTGTCCATGGTGAACTGACCGCGACAGTCCGAGTGCTTTCAGTCAGATTGTTGCTGCTGCAGAGGAAGTTGTGTTCCTGTCCCTGACTCCAACAAGGACACCCCCCCCTACATGGACCTTTTTGTTTTCTTCCAGGGTCGCTTTTTTTTCTGCCCATACGTCTTTTAAAATGATTATATTTTATGATCAAGTATGAATTCTATGTTAGAGTCATGATGGTACACTGAAGGTTACAAATGATGCAGGGATGACAGCAAATAAGGAGGAAATGGAGTCCTTCAGAGGAATTCACAGAGAAAGCCAAGAGGAGGAGAAGCTTCAGGACACCAAGAGGACCACACTTCAGAAGCTGATAAATGATACTTGATATTCAAGCTGAAGAGGTGGTGACTTATTTGCTGCAGAATTTACATTTTGAAGCCTCTGTTTACAATGATTGACCATTAAAGGCAGAGTCAGTAGCTTTTTCTTAAAAAATAGAAATAGTTGCTCACAAAAGTAATGACACTCAATCATCACTTATGGGCCTCCATACATGTGTGGTGGTGACGGTGTCTGCAGAGACTTTTCCTCTGCCTCTATTGTGATGTTTAGTGTTGATTTGGGTGACTCTGGATGGGGAGCTGTTGTATTTCCCCGAGACAATGACAAGATTTCACGCGAGATTTCACGAGGGTGAAGCTCACATAGTTGGCTTGATACCTGTTGGACGGGAAGGTGCCAAACACTGAGCATTATGTAATATTGTCAGGTAGACTGCAGTGTAGCTACAGGAAGCAAATGTACACACAGGGCCGTTACCAGGGTTTAGAAAATAGTGAGTTTTTTTCTCTCAATGTATTGTTTTCAAGGCATATCGGGAATAAATAATTCATGGCCAAACAAAACCTTCAAATGCAACCCAAGTCAAACACCCAACCGTCACAAACTCACACATATTGACTTCCTATTTGTAAAGTGAACGATCTGTGGATCACACACGACCTGAACTGTGGGTGGTGATCCGAACAGAGCATCCATGCATTGCTTGTGTTTTACTTACTCTCTGATGTACGTTGTTTTGGATAAAAGCGTCTGCTAAATGAATTGTAGAATTGTAAAAAGTGAAATCACCACTATTTGCTGTTTAATACACAACACCATCAGATAAAGGGGTTCTGGAGGGCCTTCCAGAAACAATTTTAAGCAGCTTAAATTTACTGTCCTGCATTCTGGTCAGTTTTTATTCACAATATATATATATTTTTTTTTTTTTTGCAGAACATTATGATTCTAATCTAGTCTTTTTTTTCCTTTTTTTGTCATTTTCAAATCTCCTTTAGTATTTATCAGACACATGTTCACACAATAATGAATGCATTCGTTGAATACTTTTATAAAGGTGTGGACTGGACAGTTGTTTCTGCACTATTCCTTGCAAAGTGTATTTATACAAGTAGTCTATATGTAAAGCTGATGTGTAATGTCAGGACAGTTTGATTGACTATTGCACTTGCCTGAGAGAGAAGGAGAGAGAGAGGGAGAGAGGGAGAGAAGGAGAGAGAGAAGCTTTTTATTTGCATTTTGAACATTGAGAAAACAAAACACATCTGTGAGCGAAAAATGACATTTATTTCTATGCTGTCGTACAAGCAGGGAGGATCTCTGACCACTAGGGGGCAGTAGCTAAACACGTATAATATTTAACCTTTCTTAGGAGGGCCTACAGAGTAGAGTAAAAATGGACAAAGTTGAGGAGCTGGCTTAGTAAACAGCTGCTACTATGATTATGGAAACTGTGGTTTTAACTCAATCATTCTCTCTCTCTCTCTCTCTCCGAACACTAACATGGCTTATTCGGTTGTTTAGATGAATATGTACTACAGAAGCAGGTCTGCATTAAGCCATCCTGAATTAAAGAATCTTTGATAACTAAATATTTAATTGAACTGTGACCACGGCATAAACATATTACTGAATCCATAGTGAGTCTGTCAGTGTAACAAGTTGAATACACTGATAACAAAAAGGAACCATTATATTTATTTGGATTCAATGAATGAGATTAGATTTTCTCAGCTCTTGATTTCTGATGGGATAAAGGTGATTGAAAAACCAGGTGATATAAGCTGTTTTATTTCTCACACACGCACTCCTAAAAATTCATAGAACATTTCAGGAAAAGCCCATTGAAATCTCATGAAGCTGCTTAATAACATGTCACTCATAGCTGTCGGACTGGGAGGGAGGGGTCTTAGGAGACAGCACATGACGTTTCAAAGGCACTGCGGAAATCCAAGATGGTGGACAAAGCGACAGAGCCCTACACTGTGATGATAGTTTTGTGCCTTTTTTTTATCAATGCTTCATGTAATTCCAAGTATTCACAGTATCGACAAACAAGTGGGAAAATAACATATTGGGGAGCAGGAAATAGTATGAAGCAGTTTTAAAACATGCACAGGGATTGTTGTGTGGTATAAACATCATCACCCTGTCAGCTCACTCATATTTCCTGCTGCGTTCACACACCGGCTTACCCCGACATCACATGGAAATTCTCCTAGGAGTGGGCTGCATAACGTCTGGGTGAAACATTTAGCCACTTGCGTTCGCTACCTGCAACAGTCTGGTCCATTACATTTCTGACTGGACTTACACATCCTCTCTCTTTTGCTTTAGAATCAAATTCTTCCTTGCATTACACATTCTGCTACTGTCTGCATTACTCTCTTTCTCCTTTAACTGAACCTGCAGATCAACTTTTATGATTCCCTGAATCATGTCGCTGGCTACATGTAGCCAATAAAATACAAATTAAAGGCCAACTTTTACATCTGTGCTAGAAAGTATGCGCCCGGAGACATTAGTCTTTTTGTGAGAGCAGTAGATTTTATGTATGAGCTATTTAAAAGCTAATTACCACAGCAGGACGGGGGTCATTTTACTTTCATTCAATCAATTAAAAATGGAAACACAATCTCCATGTCGTTTATTAATGTCAGAGCTAGTTCTTAATTATTTCTTCACAGATTGAACGTGACCACATTCACAAAGTTCTAGGTTTTTGTCCATTTAGAAATTGGACTGTGTCTTTTTAATTAAAGGTATGTGTGTTTTTATTGTTTGAACTCCATGCAAAGAATAAAACAGCACTCAGTTTTTGTCGAAAATCCAGCTTGTTGTATATTTTAGTCTGGATTAATTTGCTACGGATGATCAGGGGCTTTTATGATTTTATTCTCCTTTTTTGTGTTTAAACAAGAGTAAAGTCCATAGTTCGTTCTGCATCCAAATTAGAAACAGAACCTGCTTTACAGGTCAGGTATGTGTACACATTCAAGGAATTTGACTCCAGTTCTTACTGCAGTGAGTGTGCAGACACAGAAATAGATGTTCTCCTTAAACAGACAACAAGCGTGACACATACACATTTAACTACTCTACTATTTACAGATCTAACGTTACATGGATTATAATTGTTAGTAGACATTTAGTACTTATTCATGAAACAACAATGCCAGTCAATGGCACTGAGACATTAAGACAAAAGAGCAGCAAAGTGGATTTTTTAAATTTGTGTTTCCACTGTTCAGAATAAATGAATGTATGAATGGTTAATACTGATCACATTTGTTATGCGAGTCGAGTAAAAGGCACTTACAGTCATTCTAATCCTAAATCCCGCCCACCAGCCAGTCTTAATGATGGCTGCTCTACAAATCTGCTGCCAACACAGTATCGGTCCTGAACAAATGAATAATGGAAGCCACTTGTCAATGAGCTCACATTAGAGTGGACTCTCTCTTCAGCTGGATATACCAGAACAAACCTTGATTGATGGCATGGTCGATAGGAGTTTCTCTAAAGTTTTTTAAGAGCTTCTGTACTCATTGCATACAGACACTGTCTACTTGTACTCCATCTTTCTCTTCCTTTTCATCCAGCCCCGCTCACTTTTGAGACGTACGACCCTTATTGTTACTTCCCTATCACCTGATGCTATAATTTGTCTGAAGAGTATCCACTAGAACAACAATTTAAGGTTTTTGGTGACAAAAAGTCACCAAATGCATGAGAACTGGCAGCATGGACAAGATGTTTTATCTTACTGGAGCTCAATATTCATGTTTATAGGACAGAGTGTTCATAAGATGACAAAGTGAGTTATAGAAGGGGGAAATCCCCTCACTTCTGATGCACATATACAGGTTTTAGTAGGCTATATGGACACATGTATGTATGCATGTATGCATGTATGCATGTATGTACATATATGGCACATGTTAAATTTGCAAATTATCCCTGCACTCAAGTTCACTTCATTTGGCTGTCTACTCGCCGTTATATTGAAAAGTTTCTGCTGATAACATGTCTACACTCATGCACTTTCATTTATGTATCACTGATTGCACATCTCTGGACAGCTCCCTATGTCAAATACTGTCCATTTACAACTCTGTTTTTGCACATTTACATTTAATCTTTCATATTTAAGACTAGTTATGCTAAGTTAAATCCTGGTTCTATATATTCCCATTCTTAGTTTTGATATTTTTAGTGCTTATTTACTTTGTATTTAATATTATGTTTAAATTTGCTAACATTGTGTTCTTTGCTCATATTGTGTGTTTGAACAACCTGCTGCTGTAACGCCACAATTTCCCTGTTTGGGATCAATAAAGTAATTCTATTCTATTCTATTCTATATCATGTTATTAGTTATATTGTATATGCAGCAAGATCTCACATAGTCCTAATGAAAGTTAGAATCATTACTGCTGGATTTTCTGCTCAGCAAAAGCCTTTAGCCTAATTTGTAGTAGCCTCTGACTTCAATTCTATAAAGTAATTAAAATGCTTTATTGTCTCAGCAGCTCAATTAAAACTGTGATTCTCCTTTAACTCCCTGAAATACCACAAAGGCTTGAAAGCACAAAGGTGATTAATGGTTATTTTGCAGTTGTTCTGTTAATGCACATGCTAGGATTGTCATATGAGATTATAACAGAAATAATAATAAAGATGGGGGAAAAAAATCAATTAACCTAAAGCCAATACAGATGACAACAACAGAATCTGTTCTTTGAGTCTAGAAACGATGCATGCAGGCTTTGAATTGTAGGTTATTAAGGAACAGCAACAACACATGACTGTTATATGGGACAGAGGATTCATTTGAATTTATCGCACAAGCCATAACCAAACTACAGTTAGAATCATATTTATAGCTACGACTATGAAAATGGTAGGCAGAAAATGTTTAGAAAATTATGGCATAGGTTTTCTGCTGCAGTGTTATTTTACTCTGTTGCTCCAATTCACTCAATCAGAACTAAAGAATCATCATCTCAAAGTGATTTAATTAAAAATAGAAACAATATAATGAATACAATACACTCCAGAGGAAATTATGTAACCAACTGAAAATGTGTAGTTGTGTCTATTGTTTCTCGGGGTTTCACTTTCTCTCAAAAGCTTTTCTTTTTCTGGAGAGAAAACATCGTGCCATTACATCTCAGCTGGAAACGACAGACCTTTCATTTATTTTCTCTCCTCTCCCCTCCCTTCCTCAACGTGTCTTTTCCATTCTCACCATTGTCTTCATGCTGCACTGTATTTATTCTTCTGTCTTTTGCTCTAATTCTGTCCAACACACACACACACACACACACGCAAACACACACACACACACACACACACACACACACACACACACACACACACACACACACACACACACACACACACACACACACACACACTCACACACACACATAAATACACATGCACTGCACCATTTATCGAAACTCTACATGCAAAGATGTAAATAACCTGAACTCCGCCTGAACCTCCCATCCCCTCTACACACACACACACACACGCACAAACACACACACACACACACACACACACACACACACACACACACACACACACACACACACTAATAAACGTGCAAGCCCAGATGCTGCACTGTAATTGGCCGCTGTGGCTTCCTGCTGTGGAAAAGATATTTTTTATATACACACTTAGATACACACATACACATAATCCTTGCCTCTACAACATCTGCCACACATCCCCCAACACATGTGCTGGTTTATTACAACCACACACACACACACACACACACACACACACACACACACACACACACCAGTACACACACATAAATACTATACAGTGCATGTACCCTGTGTCACCATCCCGGCAGCCCCTCCCTGTTTAACCACCGGGCCTGACATCAAC
Source organism: Labrus bergylta (assembly GCF_963930695.1). NCBI lineage: Eukaryota > Metazoa > Chordata > Actinopteri > Labriformes > Labridae > Labrus > Labrus bergylta. The sequence continues at coordinate 4,942,813 of NC_089202.1, read as the reverse complement.
TCTAAATAAAATGATGCGGTCGTGTGCTGGGATACACAAGCCTCGCCCTCTGAGGCTTCAGCTGCTGTGTTTCCCTCACAGTGTTTTTCTTGGCTGTGTGGATAGGCCTCTGGATGATGGGATGCTAAATATTTCTCTATCCAGAAGTTAGACTGAATAAATATGATTGAAAAAACATCAGCTTTACCAGTATCTCTCTAACAAACAACACATATTCTCTCCGGGCAAATCTCAGCCTTGACATCTTGATAATTTATTTCTGTGCTGCTCTCTCTCTCTCCTGCATTAGTATTTTATTCTTACTCTGTCCTCACCTTCATTTTCACCATTAGCTAGATTTACAGAAGTCTGCTTAAATTCCAAAAACACACGATTACACTGAAGGTCCTGGCTGTGAAAAATAGGAAAGAAGGGACTGTTCAGTCTTCTTTTGATGTTTACCTTGATTTTTGGCGCCCTCTGCAGGCTTTACAGGCTTTTGTTTTTTAAATAAAAAACTCTAATTTGATGATGTAAACCTTGAATTAAGCTTTTTGAGGTTGGAGCTACATAAAAAGAAATGAAAGCAGACACAAAAGTCGGACATCATTCAGGAAATGTTGGCTCCATTCATGTTTTTGGCTTTTATGGTTCTTGTGTCAATGACTTATAGAGAGAGAGCTCATATAGTTTTAAATGGCTTTGATTTTCAGTTCTTTATCCAAATACAGATATACTGGTATTGTTCATATAACTTGGTCTATTGCCTAGACAATATCATGTTAAACAAATGTTGTGTAACTCTTCTGTCTTCAGTTATTGGGAAGGTTGATATTTTTAGATGTTATGTTATCTCTTAAGCTGCTGTCATCCGGTCGCAGATACACTCTGCCTGGGTGCAGGATGAACAGATCTAAAAGCTCATTTGTCCCTGGTACCTTTGTTCTCCTCAACAGCATCATGTGATCCTCCCCCTTGGTGTGTGTAGTTTAGAGTTGTGTTTCAGTTTTTACTTGTTTTATTCACTGTTGGCTATAAACAAATTGTCCTCTTGGGGATAATAACGATGACCTTGAACATTGACTCTTGAACCTTTTAATGGGACCCCGGATGTCCGCTTTCTGAAATATTTGTTCATATTATTGTTTCAATTGATATTAAATGTATTAATCACAAACAGACTCCAGGCCTGTTCTCAAGAAGGTTTACACATACAAAGAATTTGTCTTGGTGCAACAACAATGAACAGAAAAGTAGGAACTGTCAGGGCTACTCCTGCTGTCAGGGCTCCTAAATAGCATGATATGAAATAAAGTATAAGGTGCAGGATGAAGGTAAGTGCCAGTATCTTCTGACAGTAAACAAAAAGCTGATGAAATCTGGTGGAAAAGATCCAGTACTGGTGTCTTTGATTTTATTTTGGTTTACCTCATGACGAACGAAATACCTTTAAAATGAGAATGTCATTAGAATGTCTGTTTCTTTTTTTTTCAAATGAAAACACAAATGGAGCTATAATCAGTTTTTGCAGAAGTGATAACAATATATTCTGTATTTCATATGGCAGCTCATTGAGTGCCCACAGTTTTCAGCAACGCCACCACAAAATAAACATTATGGCAAAATCACAAAGGCGAAACAAAAAATGTATTATCTCCTGTGCATAATCTTATTTTCTAGACCTACATCATCTGGTTATAATGTGTAATCATTTAGTCTAGGGTTTACATGATGGTTATTCTCTAAGACAATTAATGAGTATCCATGGAGACATGCACGTATGCAGAAGCCATGATTTCTTACAGATGTGTGTTTTAAAAAAAAAAAATTATGTAGAAAGCTGAGAAACAGTAGCTTTGTCCAGGTTTGGGGAGCGATCTGCCCTCCATCTTTCATGAGCAATTACTAACCTTACTAGTTAAGAGAGACAGATAGAGGGGGGTGCGGAGCGGGGGCGGGGGGGGGGGGGGGGGGGGGGGGTCGGTGGAGTTGCGCAAAGAGAGAGAGAGAGAGAGTGTGAGAGAGAGAGATGGATGTATCAAACAGCAGCCCCCTGCTGAGCTGGGGAATGGAAAAGCTGCTGGCACCAACATGAATATTTCAGCAGATAGCTACAGCTCTCTGTACCTCCTCTCTCTCCCTCTCTCTCTCTCTCCCCTCTCTCTTTCTTTTTCTCTCTCTCTCACCTCTTTCCTCCCTCATAACCCTCCGCACTACCCCCACTGCCTGCTCTGCCTTTACTCTCTTGTGGAGTGGACAGTGATAATGAAGGGCATGAGAGCTAGAGAGAGAGAGAGAGAGAGACTTGCTCGGACTGAATTCTGGGTAGAAAATGGTACCTGGATGTAAATCTGGGAAGGCAGCAGCAGCAGCACAGCAGAGGAGTGTTGCCTCAACTTGGTTGCGCGCCCCCCCCCCCCCCGCTAGACACTTGAGGGTGATGGTTTGGCCTCGGGTAGTTCAACATAAAAACAGAACGAATGGAACAAAACAAATATCAGCAGGCAGGGTTTTCTCTAGAGACCTTAATAGATTTTTAAAAGATCTGAAATTTTTCTTAAATTTCTAGTTTCACAAATCCTTTCCTAATCTGTTGTTTATTTTAAGACATTTTGTAATCTTTCAATTCAGATTGTGTGTTTATGTGTATGAGTCAGTGTATTGGGGCATTGGAAAAGACTGGTGATTGGTTGTAGGTTTGTTTTAATTGCGTATAGCTACAATAAAGACTTTGCATGATGCACACCAATAAAGGTGAGCTGTTGCCTGGAGGAGCACTATTGTTATCTAAACTTTTTTTTTGTAACAGAAATGCTAATGCTCTGTTGTTAATGTGTCTAGAAAGCGTATACTTTGTGCTTAAGTAAAACAAGTCACTTGAGATTGGGGAATGTATTTGAATAATATTCAGGCTCGATCTGTGTCTCAGGTTCTTGCTCATATTTTTGGCATCATACACAAATAAACAAAACCCCCGGGTTGCAAGGAGTTTGTCATCGGAAACTTTTAAGAAATAGAGGATTTGATGTGTTCCCATTAAAATAAACTCTGCCACCGTCTTTTTCGGTTTTACCTTAAAGCTTAAAAATAAACGTTTTTATGGATAATTATCATTTCACTGTTTTGATTAAAAAGAAAACATAACTGGTTTGGATTGTGATGATGATGGGTTAATGTAAATTGTTACGTCATTTACTATAAGCAGACTCATTACCAGAGGTGTTTATTTTTCCTCCATCAATTTTTTGGCCTATTGCTTTTGAAGCTGACACCTATTTGGATTGAAAAAAGTGGATCTTACCCTTTCCATTATGCAAAATACACAATATGGATGATTTTCATCCATGACCTCCTGTGTCTTGTATACACCCATGTCTTTCCAGACTCCACAACTCCAAATCTGCTGTGATTAAACTGTAGGCTGCATTATGTATATGTAGATCCTTTATTCTCACAGGTACACGCTTAAATTGGACTGAAATCTCTTTGTCAAGAATGATCCCACGTGATGCAGCATGAACCTTGTTGCAAAAATAAACAGAAATAACACAAACAGACAAATGTTGTAAAAAACTTTAGACTACTGAATCAACTATCCAGTTAGTGTGCAATACAAGTGCAAGGAGAAAATTTCCTACAGTATATCCATCTATCATTATGGTCTAAGAATGAAAAAGAAATCACAAATACAATGCATGTATGATACTTTAAAACTTACTTTAAGTCACCCAGACTGACTTCTCGTGATAAGATAATTCATATTTTATGAGATCTGAATGATCAGGAAAAACATTCTGAATCTCCCTCAAATTTGAAAAAGACACACTAATAAAAAATATTACAAAACATCAGCATTACAGTTATTCTGCCGTGTGGTAAAGTTATTAAGCCATGTGATCTCATTGGATGAATGTTTCCAGTTCTGTCATGAACCACATAAGCTTCACCCAGAGCCAGTTTTAATCTTAAATTGAAGTCAAATGATAGCCGTACTTGTTGGAGTTACATATTGTAACTTAAGTCTAGGCGTAATGAAGTGATAAGACAGTAAAAGGTCATCTTCAGTGTGACTATCATTTTCTTTAAATTACTGCAAAAAAATCTACATTTGTTTTTTAACATTGACTCTAAGAAAAACTTTTCTTGATTAAAAATATAGATTTTGTGCTATGAAGTAGAAACCACATCATTTTCCAGGTTTGAAACACATGCAACACACCGTACCTTGCCCTTTGTTTGTGTCTGCCTTTGTCTCCCTCACTCTCCTACATGCAGGCACCATGATTTAAGATTGGAGCAGCATGGTAGTGTTCGCTGGCCTTGTTTTTGTTTGAATCATGTGCCAGTTTGAATGAATATCGTTCAGACAGTTCTTGCTTATGCTCCCAGTGCAGCTCTCTGATTCATAGTTAATAGTATGTTGCGTTTGCATCATGCAAAATGAAAAGGCCCACATTGCTTCTCCCATTAATACTGAACAAAAACACTCAGAGGAATCTGCAGATGTGCTGCAACACTAACGCTCAGTTTAAATAATAAGTGCAAAAGCAATGATTAACTTTGGATAGAAACTTCTCCAAAGTGGAGAAGAAACGACAGCAAAGGATGGAAGTGGTTAAAAAAAATGGAGAAGGCTGATAAACATTTGGCTTTGGGAAAAATAGTCTCATCCATATTCTTCTGCTGGACACTGACTCCAGCTCCGCAGCCCTGTCCACAGTTGACCCTGATGCTGACCTTACTGTTGAAGAGGTTGAACAATAAGGCGGTTATATTTTAACATATCTGTCATTTGGCTCTGACCCAGTATTAGCAAAGGGCTGTGTTTGAGTGTGTGAGGGTGAGTGTTGGCCCACTGGCTGGTTGGTTTTCCATCTGCAGATATGCCTGTCATCACACAGGCCCAAGTGCTTTGCCCTTGGCAGAGATATGGACCAATAGTGACCTCTGATTAAACTGCTGCTAAATATGACTATGTATGTGTGTGTGTGGTGTGTGTAGTGTGAGAGATAAGAAAGAAAGTGTGTAGCAGGAAAAGATGGCTGTATGTGGCTGTTACTCCTCGTGTGTGTGTGTGTGTGTGTGTGTGTGTGTGTGTGTGTGTGTGTGTGTGTATGTGTGTGTGTGTGTGTGTGTGTGTGTGTGTGTGTGTGTGTGTGTTCAGTGTTTCATGGTGGTAAATCGTGGGTTCTGTCCCATCTCACACACTGCTGGACAGCAGAGTCTGCACTAGCCTGATAACACATACATGCACGCACACATCACGTACACACAAAGTCTTACTAACAGCCTCTTATGCTCTCTTAGACACCCACACATAGACATTTGCACTAACGCCATGCACAGACTCACACCTTGACAGTGTACAGACCAGTAAATACTGCAGCCTGTAGAGAATTGCCCCTGTGTATCTGATGACTGCTCTGCCTGTCTCTCATAGTTGACTAGGTCAGTATCAATGTTTGAAATGTGAAAAGTGTTTCTGTTGGATTAATCAACAGTCTGCTCGAGAGCTTGGCCTCTCCTGCTGGGACAAATGAACCGTAGATTAATCATTGTTTACCACCTTTTAACACACATAAAAAATATGGCAGAGATAGCATTTTTCATCCAATAGAAAGCCATTAATTCATTTTAAAAACTTGTATCAACATCAAAAAGCATCCTGAAAATACCGTATCATATTGTAACATAACGTATCATATGGTATCTGCTTTCTCTTCCCCCAGTACATTCATGGCATTGTTGTGTGCAACACTTCAACCAGCCCAACCTTTCCACAGTTACATCAGCTTCAGCATCTCATTAGCCTCAGAGGACGTCACCGGTCTACACCTCCACCACATGAGATGTTCAACATGTGTTTATCAGAATAAAAGGTGTTTGTTCATGAACAGATCATCAGAGCTTAATTCCTCTCTAACCATCAGAACAGTGAAGTCTCTCACAACTGTTTTTTTAAATGAATGCATTTGTCAACCAGAACATCCTAGTTTATGTTGGTGCAACTTTTCCTTTTTTAATCTTTCATGTTTTGTTTGTATTTTAGTTTCTAGATAACATTTATGACAAATTTAAACTCAACAATAAACAAATGACTTGACTGACTATATACTGTTTTCTATGAATGAGAAACAACATGTCTGCCTGACTTGATGTGCAAGTAGTGTAATAATGAAAGAGAAGAGAGAAAACATACTTTAATTACTCCATGTTAGTTCACAACTTAGATGAGGAGGAAAGTGCAGAGGTAGAAACAGAAATTGGATCAATTAAGATGTAGTGGATGTGGACCTGAAAGAAGGAAAGAAAGAAAGAAAGAAAAAAAGAAAGGCGGTGGAGGTGAAGGAGGAGGGCAGCCCAGCTAGAAGCAGAAAATGGAGGCAGGATCAGATGAGAGAGGAACAGATAGGTGAGCAGAGGAGTAAGAGAGACCAATCAAATCTTTGCAGCACACAGAGCTTATTTCAGCTATTGAACTCATACAGAGCAGAAATAGATGGCGATGAACCATACGTGTGCATGTGTGTAGTGTAGTGTAATGTATAATAAAGGGGTTACTGCTGCCTCTTCATGGTAATTTCAGCCTGTCACTCTTCTAAAGGCCATCGCTGTGGGCCATCAACCAGCCGCACACAACCACTGGCACCCTGCAAATGTCACCATTATCACAGGGGGTTGTGCATGCCTGTGTGTGAGTGTGTGTTGCAGTGTGTGCTTGTTGAATTACTTTCCTATTTCCTGCTAAAATAAATCCTTGTTTCTTGCTTTTTCTCTGAATTTTCTAAGTTTCTGTCTTCCTCTTTGTCCATTGTATTCACTCTCTCATCCTCTCTATGTATTGACTACATATATTGAAACTCCACCAATCAATCTGTGTCCACTCCTGTCTCACATTGGCATGGATCACTTACACTCCCACCTCTCTCTGTAATTGGTTCCTTTTTCCTTGTCCATTATTTATATTGTCTGTGTTTCCAACAACCATAGCTCACATTTTAACATTTCTTTTAAGTAACTGACAGCCAACATATCTCATGTGTAGAAAATGTTTTATCACCACTGAGCTGAACCATTGATAATGCATAGGAACATGCTTGTCAAGAGAGAATTCAGATTTTCTCCCTGGGAAAAAAAACATTGCCAATGTTGGGTATTTTTGGAAACCTATGGTTTCTGCAGAGAATGTACGCTACACAAGTGTTTAAGATGGATTTTTTTTCCCCCAATCCCATATCTGTATTTTTTTCAATTTTAAGATATATTTGCAGACATTTAGTCCAGGATAATAAAAGTAGTCCCATTGCAGACTTCTGCCTTGAGGTTTTGTTCCCTTTAGCCTACTTGATTTAGTGCCATTTATCATTCATCACAGATCCTTGGTGCATGGCAGGAACCTTGAACATACAAATAAAAGATTTAAACAGTGTGCATTACTTTGATTCTGTATTCCAAGGTCTGCAGAAGTTATTTTTGAGGCTATCTCCTGGACTGAAACATATCATTTCATTTCAATTTGTATTCAAGAGCAAACTCCAACATAAGCGTAGAGATAAAGATCCTTGGACGTTCTGCATGCCACTCATGAAAGTGAGAATTGAAACTAAGCAGCATTTTATCAGAACGTTGGCTACAACACAATCAAAATGATTTAATTATTGCCTTGAAGAGTTGTTTAAATATTTTATCAGATCAAAACAATCAGAGAGCTCTTTAAAGACATCAGTCATACTCATCCTTACCTTCCATGTTCTGATGGTTTTAAGCAAAACTACACAAACCCTTCAGAACAGCAGCATTGTGAGGCTTTAAAATAACACATCAAAACAGATATTACTCCCCATAACAACTTGTAGTTATGAAATGGTTCTGATACACCTGAAGAATAATCATGGGAAAATCATTAATCTGTGTCATCACTGTCAGAAATAAAACACAAAAACAGAAAAAATGTAGTAAATGTATTTTTTCAAAGCACCTTTCAAACAAGCACTCCAGAAAATGTCCCCACATTGCCCAGGTGAGGTTCACATGTGAATGAAAATGAACTTTAAGATGACTTATTCCTCCCAGCTCTCTATAGTAAAATGTCTATGTAAAGTCAGGATGAGCTGATGTATGAACGCAGCATGTAATAGTCTGAAGCATCCAACGCATATTAGAGTTATTATGATGTGTTCAGGATGAGCAGCGTTTCTCTGCAGTATGCTCTTTACTGTTTGCCTCAGTTGACTTTAAACTAAATAAAGTCACCACTAAAGAAGACTCCTCCTCCTCACACAGGCTCTAAACTGACCTTAACTAAAATGACCTAAATTACTATAAACAGATTGTTTCTATTTGTAAGAGTGCTTCTTACACTGAGAATCTCCAGCTGTGAGGTGCATGTGAAATGTCTAAAAAATGTCAGGAGTTGATTTTTATAAAGGGATGATTTTAAATGTGACAGAGAGAGAAACAAAAAGCATTTTATTAAAGTTTCCTCATTAAAACTGGGAAAAGAAAAACCCCAAAGAATAACACCCTGTTATTGAGTGATGCTGGGAGTAAACTGATTGTTTATCAGTATGATAACTGATATATTGGGAAATCAGAAAGTGCTGTCTGCATTGTTTTCTGCTTCTATCATTTATTCTATAACAATTGGAGTCTGTGGCGTGTTTTTCTGCCTCTGATTCTAGTTTTGTCTTGCTATCATTTGCCCGGTCCAGCTTGCATTCAAGCTGGCCTTTTTCCTTCAAGTGTTTGTTTGTTGGACTTCTGGCCACTTGACTGCAAAGATATTTTTACAACCCAAAACAAAAACTAAAAAACATGAATACTATAAAACTTGAACATGCAGAGGCTGCTGGAAACTTTAAAATGTGCTATTTGTCTAATGAAACTGTCATAAAAGTTTGTTTTTTTCATGGCCAGAGGAATGCATGTGATGCCTGATGTGGTGTGTGGCATGCTGGGTAATACTTCCTGACAATGACTCTCTATAGACTCAGAGAGCTTTAAACTGACTGAATAGGAATTAGACTCTATTCACACCACACCCGAAAGGTCTGACCCCTGTGTGTGTGTGTGTGTGTGTGTGTGTGTGTGTGTGTGTGTGTGTGTGTGTGTGTGTGTCTGTGTGTGTGTCTGTGTGTGTGTCTGTGTGTCTGTGTGTGTGTGTGTCTGTGTGTGTGTGTGTGTGTGTGTGTGTCTGTGTGTGTGTGTGTCTGTGTAGTGCTGCTGGTTTCATTTTAGAGGGCCCAGTATTGTATTGTCCTTTGGGAGATCAATGACATTCCCCTCCTTTGAGTCCACAGATTATCTGTCTGCCCGCTGGTCTAAAAATCTGTCTGCTTCACTGTCGCTCTGCCTGCTGGGCTCTCTCTCCTCTGGTCCTCTCTGCATCATTCTGCTCTCCTACTCGCAGTATTTGTCAGCCTGTGTGCCTCTCTGATGGCATGTCTATATTATCAGACCACTTTTGGATTCCGATAAGTCTGTTGGAAGAGGTTAAACTATAGGACATTTCCAAAGATAAACTTTAGATCTTGTGATAATGCAAATGTTTGATTTGAGTGAAAAAGCTGGATTTAAATAATGATGAGCAAACACAAGCCTTCTGAAAAGTACTTGTATTTGATTTAATTGTCTCTAAATCTCTAAATTAGAGGTGTTATGCTTGATTTAAAGTATACCTCCATAGCCTATATGATCCAAACACCTTGCAGCCCTTAATCCAGGTGGGACTAAATCTGCATATCCCATTTTAAAGGTTTAATTTTGTTTTTCTGCTGAGACCTTATCTTCGTGCTGGTACGAGATCAGTAAGTGATGGTAAAAGTTACTGACAGCAGTGCTAAGAGAAAGAGAAGTATTTATGACCCCGGCTTCTGCAACCAAATGTGTTCTCATTCTGCCCCGAGGAGTGGATCCCTCGGCTCACCTCCTCTTCTCTCTCACCACTACAGTAAAGAATACAAATACCAACAATGCAATCTAAATTAAAAAAACAGAGATTCATGAATTTGTTGTATTTGTTGCTGAACTGTCACACTCAAAAAATCATAATCAGTTATTTTCAGGATAAAGAGATGCAGAGGTGACTGATTCTGTACTACATGCAGATTATTTCCAGGATACTTACAAAACCCTCTAACAGTCTTCATTCATGTGCATTTGTCTGTACGCGTTTGTTGTGCATGTCCATGGGCACATAAATCTATTGCAGTTGCAGTCATTGAATTTTTTAAATGGTAAGCAGATGCAATGTTAAACAATGTAAGTCTGTGTATGTTAATTGGTAAGAACATATTTAGCAGGCTGTGATGTTGTGTGATTATTTGAGAGACATCCTGAGCCCGAACCACATTGTGCATCATATCACATCTAAAAAGCATCATATCCATGGACTGTATGCAAACTGGACATAGTCTCAGTGATGTCACACATTGGTGTCTGAGGACAAGTAACAATGCCCGATGACACCATATGCTTTCTCAACCTAACATTTGAATAATCTAGAAAACGGCCAAAAGGTAGCGCTGAGGACGACCCTAAGCTTTCTGGTGAACGGTTAACACGTCCACATGTCAGTCAACACAGCCACACCCCTAATAATGCAGTTTTGTGAATAACTCTTAATCTGTTAATCTGCTTAATAAAATCAAAACGCATAAGTTATAAACTAAAGAAAACATCACATAAAGATAAGAATTAAGTAATGAGCTATTGATACAAAAGTTGTTTTTGAATTTGAAGTATGTGACTCAGGGGTTTCCTTCCATCAGCTTCAATTTTCAACACAGGAGGTTGCACTCACAAAAATATTTAGGTCTGATATGTAAGATTTATGTATTTTAATTGCATATAAAATTTCCATTCATTTTTATTATACAGTTTTTACATACAACAATGTAATAAACTTTGTGATTCACATGTTTAAGTCAAACCTTAATGAAATACATAAATTTGAGATTTATGTAATATTTTTACATAAAACGTATCTATTTTAAATGTACAATTAATTGTGTTATTTGTTTATCATACATAAAACCAATTAATTTCAATTTCTTAAAAACCTGGCTCATCTATTTAATATACATAAAACGTATTTGTTTGAAATGCATAGAAAGTAGGTTAGTACAATGGGCCAAATTTAATAAAATTATATTCATAAACTTTATATATATATATGCTGATGTTGTAAAACATGATTTTACCCCAATCATTCCACAGCTACAGATTCATCAAAGAATACACAAAAATGGAACAAACTCCTTGGTTAGAATTTTATTTATGCCTTCAGAACAGTAGTTCAGAGGACATAGAATAACCACAGCATTGCACTAATGCCACAACAGGACATCCAAAAACAAAATTAACACCTACACAGAACCAGTGGTCAATAATGTTGTGTGCAAAAAGCTTAAAGATATAAAAGTACAAAAAATATTCAGGCAGTTACCTTCTCGATCTTAAACTGTTATTTAAAGGAACTGAGAAGATCCCAACTCTTCTATCCATCTTAAAGGAGCAGCTTTTCCGCTGACATCAACCCTTGCCCGTAAGTAACATGCAGTGTACAAAAAGTCAAGAAACATTACGTGTATCTCAGAGGGATAAAAATTCTGGGATACATTTTCAGATTACGATGCAGAGCACCAACACACGGTTCAGGTGAGAAGTCTTTCCGCTGGCATTGACACTTGTCCATAAGTAACATAAAATAGCTTGGTGGCTCACATTTGCTCACATGGACAAGAAAATGTCTATATTTTCCATGAAAAATATAGCAATAACTTTGATAAGTGAAGTTAGTTTCTGAAATACTTTGAATGTACACTTTAGGTCCTTTGGATAACTCAGATTGAGCGCCTAAATCAGGCCAAAGAGCATCACACATCTAAGTGTGACACTTCGTAGGTCTTTCACTACTTCCACGCCTTCAAGTACGACTCCAACATCAGCTGGTTCATCATCAAGGTCTGCGCCTTCCACACGAGTCACGTAAATGCCCATTGTTGTATGTTCAATCCCACAATCAGCCTCAGCACATTCAAAAAAAGTGAAAGATGTATGAGACGTTCAACATATCCATCAATGCATTTATACCTGTAAAACATTTATAACAAACGGCAGGTTGAAATAAACTAACCATGTACTCTTCGACGAGTGTCTCCATGTCCTCATTGAGATAGATGCTGAGGCTCCTTATTACACAGCCCCTGGTGAGGGCTATGTTTTCACACTGAAAATTATTCAAAGAAAAACACATTGTATGAAAATAGACAAATTAATTGTTTGAAATTTAAAGAGCAGAGAAATCATGACTGATTAAAACATATTTCCTTTTAAAAGACAATTTTATGTAAATAAGATATTCTAATTTATGGTTCGTGCACAATACAAATATAGTAAAGTTATTTTCGGACTTCTGATAGTTTTTTCCAAGATATTTTAATCTTTAAGTGAAGTTACTCAGCGATGCCTGAAGAGGGGGGTAAATAGAAAAAAAAACAGTTGAGGCTCAGGTTGGGATGTGATTTTTTTTTTGTCAATTATATTGCAAACAACACACTTTGAACACTTGGCTTTAGTGTTCAAAGTTCAAACACCTTTCTGCTGCTGCAGAGTGTACTGGAACCCTTTCAACTTTAAAAGAGTTACAAAAAGAGATGAGTCTGTTATAAAACCAGAATATTTCCAATGTACTTCACATTCTATATATATTTATCACAGATAAAAGAAAAGATGATTTTAATCACTGAAAGTTTTTTTATTATAAGTGTAACGAGGCTTGACTGAATCTGTCAATGTGTCTTTTGTGTAGATGTAAAAATACTTGACAAGACCCCCACTTACAGTAGCTATTGGTGCCATTATGGTGCGGATTTTCTGTCCTACAGTTCCTCCTTTGGCATGGAAAAGCTTCATCAGGTCAGGGGTAGTTTCACCTTTTGGGTGGCTTGGACAGAAATTGACTTCTGCCTTCCGGGGTTTTTTTGAAAACAAAGAAAATGTTATGTCAAAGGTTTCTAAGTTGTATATTAAGAAATTACAACACCCTAAAACCAACTACTTTTTAAAGAAATAGGATTTACAGTACTTCCTTAATAAAAATAATAATAACATACTAGTTAAATAGCCCAAAGAAACTTGAAAACATTTATGCATTAATTGCTTTATTAGTTTATCTATTTCCAAAGGAATAGTTAACATTTAATTAACCTAAACGTGAGTAAGCCTATTATTTCTCCTTAATAAAATAAATAAGAAAGAGGTTGATTATTAAAGTTCCAAGTAAAAAAACATACTTACAAGAACTAAGAGGTTGCCCTGTCATGCCAGTGGTCATTAGGATGCTTGATAATCAGATATCTGTTTAAGAGAAAACAATTTAAGAACTACATGCATTTATGTTATAACATACAATTGATTAACTTTTGAAATCCCAAAGCAAGTATTTAAGTCTTTTCATTTTGTCATTATTTAATGATTTTAATGCCTTAAAAATGTAACTTGAATAGCATGGTTTCACTCAAGTAAAATAGGAATATCAGTGTTTCCCACAGAATGACGAGATACTTGGGCAACACACAACTTTAATCTGTTCAATTTATCCACGCACAAGCACAGACATTAACATTTTTAAAATGGAGCCATGAAAAGCTTCAGTTTCGCATTGAGCCATGAGGAGAGAGAGCGCATTCAGTAAAGACTCCACTTTTACAGGGACCATGAATCAGGTTTCACTCTCTTGCACACGCAGAAATTTTATGAATAAATGAAAAATTAAATAAAAACAGATCGGAAATATGCTTGTGTAGCCATAAATTTATTTGAGCTTCCCGCCTAAGTATCGTCTATGTGTGGAAAACACTAAATAGTTATTACAATCTTAAACTATAGCTCAGCATAAACATCTACAGACTAACAAAAATGGTCTGTATTCTCACCGCCACAATCGTGAAAAAGAGAGGGCAATATTTTACCGCCGACAACTCTTGTATAGTTTTCTATCTAGAGTTATGTGGCTGTGCTGCTGCTGCACTAAACACACCTGAGCTGCTGCACTAAACACACCTGAGCTGCGTGTCCTCGCGCAGCGTGAGTAGTCCGTTAGACACCAACGTCTGTTCCTGTAGCTTAAAAAATGTACATAACTCTCTGCGTGTATCTAGGACCTAACTTGCTAAATGTTTATATGTGTAGTCAATTGATAACATGCCTACGGGGCCTTCAAGCGGATGTTTAATAATTAATCAATCGTCCGTTTTTAAAAACAATCTAGGCTATATATGACCGTTGATACGTGCTAACGGAAAATACAGCGGACAAACGTTGGAACCGTGCGTCTGTTAGCTAGCTAGTCTACTTGACAAAAACTTGATGGATTTCATGGGAAATGTATAAATACATGCATATATACATAATATTTGAGTTTCGATCCAAAATTTTCCAATATAAAACGTACACAGTTCACAATTTACCTATTTATTAAGATGAATGAGGATGTACTTCCTCGTGACAGTCCGATCACACCTTGCTCCTTCAAGGTGAGATGGCGAAAAGAACTCTGACGTCATGTCCACTTTGAATCAATTCTAGTTCCTGGTGTTTATGTAAATTGTTCTAATATATTTTAACTAACTTAATCTCGTTCTTACAAGAGGTAGCTATATTTAAAAGTTATACATACGTTTTAACAGCTTTAATTAAATAATGTGAAGAATTGAAAGATTCATGTTGATTTGAAGTAATTTAAATAAGTATATTTTAAAAATATGACTATTTGAATAAAATATCATGGACGCAAATACTTAAAAACAAAATATGCCATTAATCATTTTCTTGAGTGTGCTGTGGATCATATCGTGTCATATTACGTTGTATCATATCGAATCGCATGGAAATGAGCAATTTCAAAGTATTGAGAGATCAGAGATTATTGTCAGGGGTGTCTTTCTACACAACATAAATGATGAGATTAATCGTTATTTAGAGCACTTTTAATAATGTCATTGAAAGACTTTCCTTCATTCTTTATCTCCATCCTCACGACTTACCTTTTGGTAAGGAAGGATCAGGACTGTCCTTTAATAAAGGCCATTTAATGCTTATCTGCTTTATTAGACTGCACTGGAGACTTAAGAAGAGAAGGATGAAGCGAGAGAGTCAGACAGTGAAGTGCAGTAAATTAGAGTGGTAGAGAGGAAAGTGTAAGAATGAAGAGCCTCTGCTGTTAATTTGATGCCATTTTGACATTTAAGTTCCTGTGGGAATTAGAAGGTGGTATAAAATATATTCAAACAACTTGTCTCCTCAAGCCATGATGCTGTCCACTGACTAATGTGTTACATTATTACTATATGCACACACAGCTAAGATTGACTGGTTCTAACTAACTATTCCACCACTGTACACTCTTAAGTACGAATGTATTATTTACTAATGACAAATCATACTTACTGCAAACCACACAGACTGTGTACTACAACAGAAACATAGCTTGCCTTGCAGCTGTGATTGTTAAGTAATTAATCAACTTTTTTTTTTCTTTTCTTTTTTTGCACAATCCAGTCGACAGGGTTAACAGATGAGTTATGTTACCTGTATGCAACTTCGTTAGCTTGAGCAGTTTTGCAACGGTTCAGAAAAATGTAACCAGTGTAAATGTCAGTGATTGTAGTTGTTGACATCAGCTTCAGGTTATTCAAGCTTTCAATTGAAGCTAAAGAGACCATTTTTGCATATTGTTTCCTTCCCTTAAAAATGACAAAATGTTAAATGCAGAGTTGGTAATTTTCTCCAGATACACTTTTTAAGATTTTGGTTGAAATTGTCTTTAGGTCCTGACAGACATTAATAACTCATGTTCTCTGAAAAAGGAACAAAGAAAATCCGTCATCTGTATCAGTTGTAAGCCTGTAAAAACTTAGACCAATGTCTGCCATGAGGTACCAATCTGATGAACCAATCACACGCCTCCATGTCTCCCTGCTCGCTCTCTAACCCATGCATGCACGAGTCCACACTCAAAGCATGAGCTGAAGTCTGCTTCTGGACCAATGGTGCTTGTACATGTAAGTGAGGGGGCGTGGCTTTTGAGGGAGCATAGAGGGGAGGAGGTGGGTGCAGACGGAGCACTGAGGGAATGCTTCTTTCATAATCATGCGAGTTTTAGAAAATGACCAACCCTGCCTTTAACATCCACTGAATGTAAAAATGAATCCTTGACATTAGCACATGGGACAACAAACACCATACACAACATACAGTGGATCACTTACTGTAGATCAAGAATAATAGAGAGATTAAGATAATTCAAGTGATACAACTGATGAGTGGATTTTTCTCACAAACAATCTAAAATACAACACAATGTAAGTTTATGTAGTGAAAATTAGGATCTGCAACATTGGTTGCAGATTGCCCTTAAAGTGAAACATGCTCCTTTGTTTGGTGAACTGTTAACTTCATTAAGTTAATTGAAAGGGATTTAATTCGAGTCAATATTGCAACCAACAGGGGCGGTGATGGTCGAGCGATTAGTTCACAGATGCTACAGTCCTCAAAGTGGGATCAAATCTGACCAGTGGCTTCATTGCCGCAAGTGCCACTTTCTGTCCTTCATTTCGGACTCCATCCACTGTCCTGTCTCTTTAATAAGGGCATAAAAGCCCCCCCCCCAAAAAAAATAAAAAATAAATAAATACTGCCACCATCAATCTAATACAACATCCCTCTGCAGAAAATTCTCATTAACACACCACCACTGCAGCTGAAAATAGTCCCTGAAAAATGTAACTTGCAACTTGAGCTGAAAACTTGTTTTTTTGTTTATGTGATTGGGTGACAATATGGGACATTATGGTTTCAGATATTTGATTGTGTAAATGATATAGGCCCTTGGCTTGGATAGAGGAGACAATTTAAACTGTAAATGTTTCAGAGTATACATGTGTGAAAGAGCTGTGAGACAGAAGTGAGCTGAAGATGGCATGAAGACAGAGAAAGAAGAAGAGGAGAAGGAGGAAAAGGAGGAAGGAGAGAGGGCATCTCAAACAGCTGATGCTTCTCTCAGCCAGAGGGTTCCAGAAAAACACACAACGTAGCCCTGGCTATGCACATGTGCACACATAACACCCACACATATTAGCCTGTTCTCCACACAGACACACAAATAAACACACAAACACACGCAGGTGGGACTAAGGAGTATAGTGTGCCAATTTGTTGTGCCCCTGGTCCCCTCTCAGGAGGCTCACAGGCAGGCATCCAGCCGTGCCAGGACTGGCACCGGTCCCACTAAAACACACACACATGTACACACACAAAGTAACACACTTCCACTCTTACTACACTGTGGCTGCAGGCACTGCGGTATCAGGGTTTTGTGTGCATGTTTGTGTTTGCTTCCACTTTTCTCCATTTTCAAAGACCACAAGAGACAAATGGTGAAGAATTGGGAGCATGTGAAAGCCACTGCATCCCTCCTCACACATGAAAAATGCCAATGGATCATTTCTTACTTCAGTATCTGTGTAAGGTAGTGGGACACATGGCCAGTCAGCAACATAACAATTCAGTTTTCCATATTTACCCATTGTTGTTGGTAGAGTAGTTTCTTCCCCCTCCTGTCCACATTGCAAACTCCCAGAAAACAGGAGTGAACAGGAAAATAATCAAATGCAGAAATAGGACTGTCTTCATTCTGTCATATGCATGCTACCTCAGGGACGGATTTTACAAATTATTTAGCAGTTTAACAATGATTGTTTATTTCCATGCCTTCATCAGCGCTGAGATGAGCTCATCCTCATTTCAGTAAATCAATGTTCATGCAGGGAGCAAACCCCTTGACAGAACATTGCAAGGGACTGGGTTTGTTTGGTAGAGATGTTAGAATAATACAGTTTGTTCCGTTGGAACGTATCAGATGCAAAACACTAACAAATTCAAAATAACATTTTAATGCAGTCTGGTATAACTAGATTGAAGCTAACCCCTCAATAAACAATTATCTCCTGTCCTGCATCATATTTATAATGCATTAAGGGACATTGCTTTCCTTACACTATTCAGAATCACCTCAGCTAGTGACAAAGTGAACCATAACAACATGCTACGTCATCTCTTTATTCATATTTGGCAAACTTTCTATTTATTTTAAAACTTATCTTGAAATTCTTGTCTCTTATAAAAGGCATTGGTTGTAATACTTTTCACATCTAGAGATCACAAGTGATTTATTTTGTTAGATAGACATAAAAAACACATTTTATCATAAAAAAGGTGTTAATGTGTTACATTATTTTAGTAAAACTAATGCAAATTAAATTTAAAATTAGGTGATACCAATATACTAAAATCTTTATTTATCACACATGATTGGGTGAAATCACAGTAATGATGGTTCAAGAACAGAGTCATTACTGACAGAGACGATATATTACTAAACAATCTGTTAGACCTGGATAGATTCTCTAGTTAGACATATTGACCAATAATGGGACCCAATGATCTTTCATTTTCAGAAATCAGATGCTATAGTTGTTTGGACACATTTTATGCATGCTGACATTAAAATCCTCATTTCTGATAAACCTTAGTGAATGAAAAGTGTTAACTTCTTTCTTGTGATACTGGGTTGATTGTCTCTACCACAGTAAATGATGGCATACGTCATCTTCTTTAATATGCAGCTAATGCAGAGGTAAAGCTTCATAAACGAACTTAAACAATCCAAACATCAATTTGTTTTTACCTATAAATATGAAATTAAGTCCAAATTCGAAATGTTTTCCACAAATCATTGACCTGACCCATGAAGATAAAGTATTATATTCCATCCATAGGCAACAGATGTGTTTTTTGTTCTCGCTTGAGGGAGAAAGCTGCTTATAAATGTTATTTATAAGCAGCTATTTATCCAACACCGAGGAGATTCTCAGGAAATGTCAGCAGCGAAAATATCTCGTAAGGAAGCTCAATTCCTTTGGAGTCAGTAAGAACATTCTTCTGACCTTCTACTACTCCTTCATTGAGAGTATTATTACTTTTTCTATAACCTGCTGGTTCCACTCCACCACTCTCCAGAACAGAAACCACCTGCAGAGTATGGTCACAGTCTGCTCTAAGATCATTGGACTACCTGTAAGGACTTGGACATCGAACTATGAGCAACAGACAATCAGGCTAGCAGGTCGGATTATGCAGGACCCCCTCACATGCTCTCTTCCCAGCGTTTGAGTGGCTCCCCTCAGGACGCCAGCTGCAGGACCCCCCCCAACAGACACCAACACCTCTCACCCAATGTAGACTCTCAGCTGTGAACTTCCTTTATATTGACATGCACCTTAACTGCCTCTGCTTTATCTGGTCTCATGCACTACATCACTTTATTCTATCCATTTTATATCAGTATTCATACAGTTCTGGTTAATTTATTCCTGTTGTTCTTATCCATCATTGCACTTCAGTCACTTTATTTATCTCATTTTTACCTTACAGTTATATTGTATATATTAGTTCTGTTGTTCCATTATTCACCATGCACCTTAATAACTTATCATTTAGTATTTGCCTACTTGCAAATAGCTCTGTATATATATTTATTTCTCGTTTACTGCACATAGTTCTGTTTACATCTGGTCACTACTGCACATAGTTCTGTATATATATATTTATTTCTCATTTACTGCACATAGTTCTGTTTACATCTGGTCACTACTGCACAGAGTTATGGTTACATCTGTTTACATCTGCTAGTCCGATCACTGTCCACTTATATCTACTTTTTATACTTTGTATTTTTAAGTTAAGTTTAAGCTTTAAGTTGTATTTAAATTGACACTTTATATTTCGGTTAAAACGTTTCATTTACTTGCACTGTTGTTAATTTACTGCAATTGAATTGAATTTAGTATGACTTAGCCATTTGTTGATTTAATATTAAAAATGCACGGTCAGCTTTTTTTGAGTGCATGGCTCCAAAGTAGGCTTGTAATGTTGTCAAATATTCTGCTGTATGTTGTTGTTATTTTCAAAATATCTTCCTTATTACCCATTAGAAGTTCATTTCAATATTTTCTTATTTCAAATTCATACAAATTCACACTGCTGAGTGAGCTGAAACTTTACAGTTTGTGGTGGAATAAACAGCTGACAATAGTTACTCCCAACACATCACGATTTTTTTCTTCAGGGACATTCCAACCTCGGAGGACGCAGTTTGCTGATCCAACAAGACAGTTTTTTTTTTTGCTGCTCAAACCTCATTTCTGGAAACAAAACCACAAGTCCTGCTCTTCTGTTCTTCCTCTCTGCGCTGCATGCTGCTCATGTCATTGTCACTGTCCTCTGGGCCCTTTATGCAGCGAGTATTGTCTTGTGGACAGCCTATTGTCTCAGCCATCAGTACCACTGTGTGACTGCATGTGTAATGATTGTGCCTATTTGTATGAGTGTGTATGCATATAGTTGATTATCTGATGTGATGAGTATCTGTGCAGTGGAAAGTGGAGAGGATAGCAAAGATTGGAGGATAAAATAGAGAGAAAGAAAGAAAGGCCTGACTCTTTTCTTTCTGTCTTTTCAGGGGCCCAGGCTAGCTCTAATCAGGGAGACGCACGAAGGGCCGACTGCACTCAATTATTCCCTCATTAGTCAGCAAACAGGAGAGGCCTCTAAAAGCTGTGTACCCTGCATGCCGCTAGTCACAGAGCACATCTATCTCTTTGTCTTTCCATTGGTCTGTCACTTTGCAGACATGCAGTGTACTTGTAGTTACATTATCTAGCTTTAGTTTCCAGACCAATGCATTCTGACATGAACTAAAGCAATACACTATCTCAAGAGCATCAGTTAGGTTTAAGACAACAATGAGAATTGAATGACTTTTAAAGCACTCTGACATTGACATTGGGAGTGGTATGCAAGTAGGCCAAAGCAGGAGATGAAGCACTACACAATGTGTACATTTATACCCAGAACCTTCATAAGAAGCAACATGAGGTAAGGCCTTTTCACACATGCACTGCACTCCTGATTATTGTCTAGGTTGGCTACATCTGTGAACAAAAACGACCAAACTTGTTTACACTGACTTTGTGCGTATACTATTTCATGCACGCAGGCAGAGAGAGCTGACATGTGAAAACAACCAATTACAGTCTGGAACATGACCTGAAGGAGCTGCTTGATGGCGTTCACACACTCTGTACTGCCTTGCTAAAATGTCAGTATAAGGTAGTCTACTAATATGTGCTTATGCTTTTTCTGGTTTTATATGCCCTTTAGTGTGTTTTCCAAGTGTCCTGTGCATGTTTAGGCACATCTATGTGCAAAAATTAAAAGTCCGCGGAAGCGCGGCTTCTCCTACATCCTCCTGTTAGCTGTAGCATTAGCCGCATGTAACACTCGGTTCTAGCCCCCCTCAATAAAAATTTGTCAGTCTGATGTCATTGTCAGTGTGAGATCACTGATCTAAGCCTATTGGCTCGTTGTGGCAAGCCCTGCAGCTCATGTTGAAATTTCCGAGAAGCGTGCTGAGCAACTGACCAATAACGACAGAGCGGATCGGCAGACCAATCAGAGCAGACTTGGCCCACGTGGGGTCTAACAGTGTGGGCTCAGCAGATTGTAGCTGACGGACTCAGAGCGTAGAGGGAGCAAGGAGGAGCAGTACATGAAAACAGACACTTTTTTCAGACTTTAGCTATTGTGAACGTACAAAAGTAGATACATAGATTAAATATATGAACCCCTAAAATGGCATAATATGGGCTCTTTAAGATCAGAAACTAATGCATTTTTAGTTTTCATTGCATTGATCACATTCATTTTTTTTGTCACTTTAGGCGCAACTTTACGGTGGCCAGTAGGGGTCAAACGCTCAGCAATTGATGAAACGACATACATTTAGAAAAACGCGCAGCATATATAGAAACGCTGCACATTCAAAAGCAAATGCAAACTACCACAACAAATGCAAAGGCTGAAACGCACTGCAAAGACACAAACGCACTGCAAATAGGCAAAACAACTGCATAAGCATCAAACGCGCTGCAAGTACAGAAACGAAACTTAAGTCAAAACACACACAACCAGAAAACAACTGCAAACACAGAAACGCTGCAAGTTCAGCCTTAAACGAAAGTGCTCCAGGCCTGTAGGGGCGCTGTGGAACTGTTCATTTCGGTTTATTTACGGGAGAGAGTAAGAGAGACAGCTAGGAACAGAAAGTCATGTTTAGATAGGGAAGTTGTATCGTTAAAAGACACAGGATAACTTCAATGTTACTGAAACGCGGAGATAAAGCAAGTCCGACCGGGATTTTGACATCGGGGATGAGAGCCGAGTGTGGGTCTGCCCGGAGCTAGTGCTAGCTCCGGGGCTATGAGCTCCAGCTGCAACTCATCCCTCTGCACCCGCTTTACCAGCCTGACACTTCGTGCTTTCGCCATCCCCGGTGTCCAGGTTGAACTCGCTACTCATCTCTTTGCAACAGTTTAACATTCTCCCTGTCATCAAACACTGACACAGAACCCCGGTGAAACACTGCTCCGGTGGTCAGATAAAAAATCCACAGGAAATACTTATTTATGCTTAATTTGTCAAATATGTCACAACACAACTCGCAGAAATAGCTAATGTCCTGCACAAATCTGCATGTCGTAACCCTCCTGGAACCATAAAGCAGTTGTTTGTTTACCTGGGGAGTCTTTTACTTGTGCATCATGGAAGTGGAGACATGAAGGTAAAGATAAGTGTTTGACATAATCACATGCAGTATTTCTACTGCGAGTTATATCATAGAATTGGTCAAAATTTAAAGCCATAAAAAAGTCTTTTAGAGTTTGTTAAGGAAGTTTCCACTGGTGGTTTGGCTTATTTTCCCATCATGGTAACTGGGATACACAACATCAGATTGCCTTAAGTAAACACACATGATCTCAAAAAACAGGAATTAAAATAAAGATTCATCATTATATAAATACAGTTAAATAATCAGTTGATCTGCTTCAGTGCATCATTATGTTCATTCTGCAACATGAACCTGTGGGGAAGTGACTGAGGGGTAGCTCTGTTACAAAGGACAAGGATATGATCAGAAATCAAGTCGGGTTTCTTTTTGTTTGTTTGTTAGTCTTTTCTTGACACCATCACAACTATTCAGGAGAATACAGCGAGACAGTATGGCCCTCAGCAAGGATGGAATTGGCAAACTCAGACAAAATCAATGTCTATAACACAGTGGGCTGTAAGAGAGCAAAGTATCAGGGAAAAAGACTGTTGGTTATAATCGTTGGCTAAATTACCCGTCTACTTTGGCTTCAAATGTTGTCTGGGTGTCATGGCCTCGACTTATAGCCTGTGGAAAATGTTGCTATTCGGTTGGCAATCCCTTTCAGTCTGCCACTCACTGAGTTGGCAACGATTCCTGAACCCCATAGAATTCAGAGGCTAGATGGACAGAAGAGGGTGTAAGCTGAGCCCTCTAAACACACAGCCAACTTAAACTACAGGCCTGGAGAGATTGTGTCAGACTGATTTCTTTGTTTATTTATTATCTGCTGTACCAAGAGATACATCCAAAGAGAAAACATTTAAGAAGTAAAGAAGCAGATAGATTTGTTTTCAAATGGTATTAACAGTATAAACTAGGTGAATGTGGATGCTAAGTTGAATGTATTGGACTGCTTTTAGAATGTGCATGTGACTTTCCTTTATAGGTTTTTTTCTAAAGGTTATCAGTCATATTCAACTAAACTCTTCCCTCTTGGTTTAGCAAATAAAAAAATAATGATCATTTATTTCAACAATATTTGGAATAGATGCAGCCCATTGAAAGCACCCTATTTAACCTGTAATGGTGTTTTCCTCTCTGGTCTTGCCCACCGATTTCTGCATCACTGACAGGCTTTTAGCTGTGATGAGGTCACAGAAAAAGCTTTTCAAGTCTCTGAGTTTTGCAAATATAATTTTTTTAATAAATGAAGGAATGAGCATATTTGTGGTTAAATTTGTAGTTTGCTCCTCTATACTGGTCTCTGGGAAACATGCTTTCATAGATGTCAGATTCAGCCCTCTTAGGCCAAGTGTGGGGCCTTCAGCTGTTTTTTCTGCATATGAAACCAGGACATTGTGATTTATACTTCTCATATTTAGCTCACAGTGGGACATGGTGCATGCCGACTCATTCTTAATCTGTTTGGTAACAGTAACGAGACCAATTGGCAACCCCAGTGTCGGCTGTGATAGCCGGGGAATCCCCATTAGAGCCAATATCCATTTCTACAGCAGAAATTTGCCTATTTAAAGCATGGTTCAATAATTATTTTAGTTTAAATAGCTTATTTCTTTTTTGGTTAAAACTGTACTCAGGGATTTATTTTATAACTCATGTGTTGATTTTATGAAGGCTAAGACTATGCATACATCTGCATACCTTTGGGAGTTGCTCCATTGGGTGTGTTGTAGCTCTTGGCCAGGGGGCTTAAGGTCTACCTCAGCTCCACCTCTTTGCCCGATCAAAGGTTAGATGTCCACTATTGTTGGGCTTCAAAACTGCTCTTCAGAAACTAATGGGTGACGTCACTGATACTAGGTCCACGTTTAAGTAAATGGTTTAAACGTGGGGTAATTTCACTGCAGAGAAATTAAAGATAAGGGAGGGGCCTTGTTGGTATTGATAACTTCTTTTGCAGAAATATCACTACTACCTGGATTTTGACACTTCCTGAATAGAAATGAAAGAGTGGAAAGCATTAAATAGCCAAGCAAAAAGATTATGAAGCAAATCAAGCGACACCTATGAGCCATTGCAGGCAAACAATTGGAGTTGCAACGATCTCATAACGAACATTAGTCATTCTCACAATCACCTATACACGTATCCTATCCATTTAGTGGAGTATTTAAGCTGTATAAGTCCTGTGCTTAAACTTTCAGCCACACCACCACCCCAGCATCCACCTCCAGGCTCCAACTAGAGGGTTTAAGATATCATTGAATCACTCCTCAATCACTGCATCTAAAATAAAGGTCAGAGCCTAGATGCCAAACACAAACTTTGTTCTGCTGTGGCAAATTTCAAACCATTACAAACACGAGTTGTCAGACTGAACTACACTACTCACACTGCTATATGAGGTAAGTCATCAACACACCCACTGACTCGCAGTGAATGCTGTAAACAATTATCAACTCTATAAACACTTTAGCTCACTCTAATATTACATGGACTTCATACTGGGGGCCATTAAATACAGTATGCAGCTCAAGTGATTACCACATTTGTGTCCTCACATGGAGCTCCTCAAGGAATCAACAGTTCAGAAGCATGCTTCATCTGTGGTTGGCCTCTGTCATACATTTACAGGTGTAATAGTTATATGAACCTCAGAACACAGCTTGATATAATACCCTGCCTATAGACAGTAACTGCATAAGGATGGTCTTTGTTGGGTTGTTGCACTTGAGTTTAGCTGCAGAGGCCATAAATCTGAGCTCCAGCTTTGTTTTCTTTTTAAAGTTATGTCTGATGACTAGATTCACCCTCTTATTGTGTTTTGGCTTTCAATCCATTTATAAAGTGTGTGAGAAGATTTTTTTATTGAGCTTATTCTGATTCTTCATTTTAGGGTGATATTTTTGATAAAGCATTAAAGCTGATGTGAGCGTTTTCCTGCTGGTAATGAAACAGAATGACGTGAATACTCATGCTTTTATATGACCTACAAAAGAAACCAAGACCATCACCTGGAAATGTTGACTCGTTTTTATATAGTTGTTTTTAATGCCTGTCACTGCTGCCATCGTATTGCTAAGACAAGGTGATTTTCAGCACACCGACCAGAAGGGCCTTTATTTACACTTTCAAAAAGATTGACAGTGAGTGATACGCTTTAAAAATTAAAGACAGCAGGAGAAAATGTATTAATATGTAATAAAGTCATGCAGCCCCTCCCTGCAACAAACACTTCTGCACACGCCTAACATAAGTTTGTCAATAGGTAACCTTATTCTTAAGTCACAAATCGGTTCATGCCGTCTTTAATGGGGAGTCGGCTTACGAACGTACATTCACACACACAATACTAAAAGCAGTGGCATACGTTTAAATTCAACTCCATTCCACCAGGTTCGAATCCCACCTGTGGCGCCTTTCCCGCATGTCACTCCCCACTCTCTCTCCCTGATTTCCAACTCTATCCACTGTCCTGTCTCTCAATTAAAAAAGGCACAAAAAGCCCCCCAAAAAAAAAATGTCATCCTCACAGTCACCACTTCAAGCAAAACCAATATAACAAAACGAATGTTTACAAATCACCTAAATAAATAAAACACGTACCAATCCTGCCGCACCACATACACTTTTCCCCCAACTTTATTCAACTGGTATCACCCCAGCACAGCCTATAAATACAATATGTACAAAATGCAATCAAACTGTAAAGCATCAACACAAAGCACACCGCAATACAAATGTACTTAATGTTAACCTCGCACCTCTTCATTTTGCCTCAGTTCGGCGTGCGATGTCGCCTCAATCGCTCAGCTGCAAGCGTCCCTCAAGCATGATTACCCCAGGTAAGCTTGACGCTTCTTTCCCTTGCATTTCAGTAACTAAACTTAACTTAACTTCAGTGATTTTGTTTCACTAATACATTCGTGTTCATATTTACCGAATGCTTCAAATGAAATGGCCGAACACATAGTGATAATGTTTTTCTACTGAGAAAATATCATGAGAAAAGCAGAGATGTTCACAGAGGTTCAGATTTAGCATAGCTGTGTGCATTTGGCGGTGCAGAGATCTTTGTATTTTGTAATTATGTGCACAATTTTAAAGCACAAATTTCATTTTTTAAAGAGGTTATATAGTTTTGAATAGAGTGTTTTTGTGTTTGCCAGAGATGTAAGACGTTTTGTATTTTTTATGAACATGTTTTTGTGTGTGGAATTTTGACAAACAGGGCCCTAGTTTCAGCAACTGTTTATGCAATAGTGAAAAACCATAATTATCCTCCTTCACCAGCATGATCTGTCATCACCGAAGTCCTCGTGACAGCATGAATTAATTTCAACTCGTATTGTTGGGGTTTCTGTCTTAGTTTACTTTCTCTCCATCCAGTGTTATCACTCCACTCTGTTCACTGTCTGTCTCTCGCTCCCTCCTGCACATCCACCTGCACGCCCATCACAACAGAGCTGTCAGTAAGGTGTGTTTAGGAGTGTGTGTGTGTGTGTGTGTGTGTGTGTGTGTGTGTGTGTGTGTGTGTGTGTGTGTGTGTGTGTGTGTGTGTGTGTGTGTGTGTGTGTGTGTTAATGAAACTGACAAATCCTCTCCTGATACTCCACCCACTCCAAACCAGACCTGACAAACAAATTAAATATGCATGCTCAGCAATTTGTTTCATGTTCTCTTGACGGTGGCCTTCTGCAGAAGCTCCCGCAGAAAAGTAAACTTTAAGGAAAAAAAATACAATTTGAAGTAAGGTAAGGTATGTAAATGGTATGTACAGTACATGGTTGGATGGTTCTTATTTTTGGTGGATAACTTTTCATCCGCTTTGTTTTCGCTTTGTTTTAGCATAAGTGCAAAAAAAGGCTCACTGTGATGGTGCTCCTTTTTTTTTTTTTTGCAGTGTGGCTTATTGGAATCCTTGTGGTTTCTGTCCCGTATCATTTACCAGTTTAAAATACTAAATACTATTAACAAAAATTAAAACATGTCTGTTAAAAATCTCTATTCACTGTCATGGCAGAGTAGGGAGGAGTAAGCATGATATTTAAGTGCAGAAATTGAAGTTGGTTTATGGCCTGTGTGAACTAAGTAAAAGTGTTTTGATAGATATGAACAGGTATTCACCTTGAAGAAAGTTAATATTAAAGAAACCTGAAGAAGCCTGTAGTTCCCTATTTAACCTAATGAATGAAAAAATAATTAAGTGTTCCATCTGTCCGCCCATCCATCCTTTCAGTCAATCAGTTTTCTACAAATAGTATTCAATTATTCTTTCAGAAAGGACACAATGCATTGTTAAGGTTGATGTCAAAGTCAGACCTTAACAGAGACCCAAGGCTGACACATTTAGGAATACATTTTTTTTATTATCTCTGATAGATAAGACACAAACCGTCCTTCAGTTCAACTCGGTTGCTGTGTTATCTCATTGGTTATCCTTGTCAAGTTGTAGCTGTCAAAATTAATTTAAATTTTATTTTAACAATTTTTAAGGAGGTGGTCGCACATCCAACTGTCTCATAAGGTATGTGCATAGGGCGACAAATTATTACTTGAAAAGAAAAAATCCTTTGTTAAATTTGAGTTCAGAGGGACCAAAACGTTGCGATTTTTTAATAGATTGGTGATGCTTAACAAGAGTAGTGAGCAGGAAATGTTATTTTAACAAAATAGTACTATTTCCTATGCTTTACATCAAATATTTGTCATGTGAAAGATTCCGTTTTGAGGCAAATACTCACACATTCATATAGAAGCATATACACACTCTCCTGATTGTTATAGATATTCCTCACAAACACGTACACTTACAGATACACTACACACAGTAAGAAACCTCCTCTGTATCCAAACACAAACACACGTCCCCCTCAGCTATGCACTGTTAAACACCTGTGTGTGTGTGTGTGTGCGTGTGCGTGTGTGTGTGTGTGTGTGTGTGTGTGTGTGTGTGTGTGTGTGTGTGTGCGTGTGCGTGTGTGTGTTTGTGTTTTTTGTGTGCAGAGGCAATGCTGAGGTCATGTCTAGCCCCACGGCAGTTTATTAAAATGCATGTGTTGAGGGGAATGTGTGTGTGTACTTGTGTGTATGTGTCTAACTACACTGTTCACATAAGTGTTTACATAATTGATGAATATGATAATGACACAAGCTGGCATTGCGCACATGTGGGCATCTGTGTGTACACTAGGGTGTCAGTCTGCTTGTGTGTGTGTTGTGTACATAGTTTGTGTGCTTGCCTCTGTTTCAGGTCTTAGGCAGAGGATGCCCCAGTTGTATCACACGCCATCATCTTGGCA
Organism: Labrus bergylta; assembly: GCF_963930695.1. NCBI lineage: Eukaryota > Metazoa > Chordata > Actinopteri > Labriformes > Labridae > Labrus > Labrus bergylta. The sequence continues at coordinate 4,913,800 of NC_089202.1, read as the reverse complement.
GCGACAGTTTGACCATTGACAGCACTTTGTTTCTTTGGCAGACAGACAGGAAGACAGGCCGGCAGACAGGTAGACAGACATGCTGACAGCATATGGTGCCAGACAGGAGACCTGTGGACCCATGTGGTAATAAGATAAACACCCTCTATCTCGCTCGCTCTCCCTCTCTTTCTCTCTTTCACTCCCTCTCTCTCTCTCTCACTCTCTCTCCCTCTCTTTCTCTCTTTCTCTCTTTCACTCTCTCACTCTCTCTCTCTCCCTCTCTCTCCCTCTCTTTCTCTCTTTCACTCTCTCTCTCTCTCTCACTCTCTCTCCCTCTCTTTCTCTCTTTCTCTCTCTCTCTCTCTCTCTCTCTCTCTCGCTCTCTTTCTCTCTCTCTCTCTCACTCTCTCTCCCTCTCTTTCTCTCTTTCTCTCTCTCTCTCTCTCTCTCTCTCTCTCTCGCTCTCTTTCTCTCTCTCTCTCTCTCTCTCACTCTCTCTCCCTCTCTTTCTCTCTTTCACTGTCTCTCTCTCTCTCTCGCTCTCTCTCCCTCTCTTTCTCTCTTTCTCTCTCTCTCTCTCTCTCTCACTCTCTCTCCCTCTCTCCCTCTCTTTCTCTCTCTTTCTCTCTCTCCCTCTCTCGCTCTCCCCTCCCCCTTGGCATATGTTGTTTGCGGTTGGCTGTGCGCCACATGCCGATCTGATGCCCTCGGCACTGTTGGGGCTCTGTGCCACCTGTGCCACTCTCTCCCATAGCAGCCCCCCAGCTCCCATATATATATACGTATGTACGCACAGAAAGAACAAACACTAGCTCTCAATTTGCACCTGTGTCTCTGGGAGAGCATTGAAGAAAGGAGAAACATATCACATTGTCCTCTCTGAGAGTTCAGTGGCCTAGCTGATGGATTTTATGACACAAAGTTGTGTAAAAAGATCTAAGTTGGAAAGGGTCAATGCACAGCACTTTCAGCTTTCACATAGAGCCAGACATTTTTTTGAATAAAGCTAGAAAAACTTCTTGTGTAAAACTGGAATACACAGCCCTTACGGGGCAAACCTTGTGGTTATCGTTAGTGCTATAGGTTCTGCTTGTGCATGTGATGGACATGCACAAGCAGAACCTATTGCAAAGTGCACCTGAGCAGTTGGGGTTCAGTGCTGTATGAGGACACCTCAGCAGTACTCAGGAAGTAAACTACTCCTCTCCAGCTACAAGTCCAATATCCAAACCTGGTCTGCTACAACCCTCAAAGCTGTGTTCTTCCGGTTCCAAATCCCAGTCCCTACAGACTGAGTTACTGCTGCTGGAAGGCTTGTGTTTTGCTCAGTTGTGCCTTCTCCACCAAACAGCTAATCAGACAAGGCTGGAGAGAAGAGCAAAATGTTGATGCAGAAAAAATTGGTTGTGGTTTACTGATGATTACAACATCTTATCGTTCTAATAAATTACAAGCTGGAAGCACATGACATGCCCCTTAGTTCAAGAAATATAACTTTTCCATTTCATGTGATCAAACTCTCAGGAACTTGCAATTTTGTTCGCTTTATAATTTTCCCAAGTTGGTCTGCAGTATATTTTCTGGTTTATTAACAGGTTCTGTTATTATATGTGCATGTAAAAGAATGCACCAGCATGCACATCCACTGAAACCCACTGTGCAAAGCTAATACACTGGAAATACTAATTCAAATCAACACACTGCATTTACTATGCCAGTTTTCAAGACCGCCTATTAAAAACCACTTTCCAACGCAGTATACAGTATGTACTGGAAGCTGGTTTACGGTCTTGGTTTGCAGAAGTAACAACAGCCCAGCTGATAGCAAACACCGCTATAGTGTGGCATCCATTTACGCTCTTAAATAAATCCTGATAAGTGATTCATTTTTAATTTTAAGAATAATATAATTATAAAAATTAATTACAAAAAATATTAATTACAAAAAATATAATTGGCGGTTTCTTTGTGTGCTCTGGTCTGATTGTGATTATTTACCATGTTAAGATAGATGTCTCTGTCTTTTCGATCTCTGACTTGACGCTTTGCATCTTGGGAAATAGTACGCAAGAAGACAAGTCTGAAGCATATTGTGGATTTTTCCTGAATAAGTACAAATCAAGGTATTTGTGGCATATTGTGGATCTGGCATTTGTTCGCATACTGCATCTGGATACTAAAAAAACATCTTATGTTTGTGTGATTATTATTAATATATGTTGCATTTCATTTATTAAGAATACTTGATTCCTCCTTAAGAGAGATCTCATATCATCATACATGACTAACAGTGAGGAATATAAAAGCCATCATCACCCAGAGTTTCAGGGTGGATTGTCTCTTGAGTTTCTGTGTCAATCCAGATTAAAGTAACATAGAGAGTACGGTCAGATTATTGAGGATTTAGTACACGCACAACTACACACTTATTTGCAGAAATACACACATATTTACTTACACACTGACAAATACACATGTGAGTGGGCTGAAGTTTAAAGATAAAGACCATGATGTTCCAAACATGTCATTGCTGGTGATGCATTTTGTTTATTGGTGCTGCTTGTTTTGCAGAATGAAAATTAAGTTCAGGAATATTTGTTATGAAAAGAGGAAAACATGAGTGGGATTTTATTTTGTGTGTCAGAGAGAGAGAGAGAGAAATAAAAGGAGAGATAAAGAGAGAAAGCAACAGAGCTGCAGGTTGCAAACTGGGCAGCTAAACAGAGAGAGGAACAAAAAGGCTGTTATCTTACATACAGGGACTGCAGCCTGTCAGAGACACACATGTACACAGCATTACTGCAGGCAACACTTTTGATCAATCACTGCGTTGTGGTGCAAACTCTGGAGGGCCCACATACAGCGTCATGCAGCAGCCATGTAGTCGGCGTTCAGTGGAAGCATGATTCATCTGTTGAGCCTCAAGCAGCCACACACTTACAGAAACAAACAGAATATGGTTGTTATCAGATTTCATCGACTGACTGAGAAGCTCTGACCTGCCGTTTTGCCATCATCTTTCAGCCCCATGCTGTATTGGGAAGTTTCCCAGATTAATCCATGCTAATCCCTAAATTCTCAGGTCAGCTGCCACAGCTGACTCGCACACAATCGCGGCCAGGTTAGTCAGCTATGCGGGAGTAACACACCTGACCCTGCTCTTCTGTTTTGCAGGCCATGCCAAGACTAAAGGTTATCTCTTTACATTCGCTTGACCACACACACACCCAAACACACATACACATTTTCCTCACTCTCCAATTAAGTCAGATTCTATCATCCTGGTTTGGCCAGGCCTGCCCTTCCACACCTGACGCTCTCACACACACTCAGGTGTCCCTGCCATGGTCTCAGTTGGCACGAGGAATCTGTGGAGAGTTAATTGCATCAGCTGTTAGGTGAGGAGACAGAAAGTAAGATGGACATGAGCCAGAGTATAGACTGGCCGAGAGCTGAATGTATAATGAGGTTCTTTGGAGAAAAACAAGCAAAAAGCAGACAAACAAACCTTATGAGTTACCGTACATACTATATTCATTATGTAGGCAGATATAACACATGTTTTGCTAGTTAACCTTTTTAAATCCTTTGGTAACATGTGTTTGATAGGGACAAAATAATACTGTGTTTGTCATTTTTTTGTTTTTGATGATGAGAAATATGGTGTTATAATTTGTGACCAAAAATGTCCACTGCAAAAACTACTCTATTTGCCTGTCTGGCTAATAGTTCTTATCTTTTAAAAACTAGACTTTTCACCTTTTGCTTCTCAAGTTTGTGATTTATTTGTAAGACAAAAGAAAACTTTACTGAGTAATCTTTATCAAGATCAAGGTTAGAGATCGGTTAGCAACCTGTGGCACAAGATTTATCAGTGAGAATGAAGTGAAGATTAAACAGAATTGTAGCATTTTGAGGGTCAGTTGTAGAAGAAATATTCTTTCACTATGCCTTCAAGTTTGGCTGGAAAACAGTATACGCTTACAAGCAAATTACTCTAATCTCAGTGTTGTCCGGAGATCAATCATCATGCAGAAATAGTTTCAAGTGTTGTCAAAATACACCTCACTCTTTCTTATTTGCAGATCCCTGCAATTACCTTGTTTAGAGGACCTCTATTTCTCCTACTGATGTTTAATTGCTTGTTCACCCCCCCAGGCTGTTCTGCATTTGTATTAAAAAGTTATTTAAAAGACAGGAGAGAATTACTGTGTGACTGTAATGTGTGAATGTGTGAACATTCAGGAATGTAATGACCACACTCTAACATGTAATAAAAAAAGTCCTCTGTAAAAAACATACTATATTTTTTTGACTGTTAGTCCAAAAGAACAACCCTCTCCTCCTTAGCTTAATGTATTTCCCCCTCTGTGATTCTCATATCTTATCTGTCTATAAGATACCATGAAATCAGCCTACATACACACAGGTTTAAACCGACATAATCAAAGTTGGACACACATGGAGAAGCATCACAGCCTTAAGGTATAGCGTTCAGCTCCTATTGGCCAACATCCAATTGAATGGCCTCATTTGTCCTGCTGTGATTTATAAGCCCATTGGAAAAGTGGACAGCAAAAACATTACACTCATAAATAAAAAACTGAAAGTCCATTAAAATTGATCAATATATATAAAAGAAATACACATGGCAATAAAGTTTATAGATGATACAAATCTGCCGCTTTCTCTTTGCTCTGAGGACACAGTGAGAGAAGTAATGAAAAGGACTGCTGCAAATATCCGTATTTATAACAGCATTCATCAACCCTTGAACCCTTAGGAGCAAAAAACTTCAGAACAGCAACAGACTCATTATGTAATAGTGGTTTATAAAATCTGGTTGGTTTATGTTTGCAAACAACACACCATGCAGCCAGTAAGTTTTAAATAGGATTTTTTTAAAGTCAATACTTTAAATATCATGATGGGGAAATACATTAAATACAAACCACAAAACAACGAACTAGAGGAGTTACCAAGAAGTGACCATGCAATACAATTTAAAAGTAACATAATAATATTTTAACCAGAAACTTAAAAGACTGAAAACTATGACTATATACTTACACTACTGTATTTATAGTACCTGGTTATAATCTGTTCAAGTTTGTATAAAGTATAGGCCAATGTTTTTACTGTAACAACTATTTAATGTAACCAAATTTACATTTTTTTTCACAGAACAATGAATGTAAGTGTTATTTAGTTGTTCCTTTAACTCCAGTTCGCTGACATAAACAACAAGAAAACAATTACTCATGTCTTGTTTCAGTGGACCTGAGGGCTCATTTATGATGTTACAAGGATTGTGTTTGTTAAACTAACACTTGCATACAGTAGGCTTGATTAAATAAGCATTCGTTTGATGCTTGTATCAATTTTTTAAGTTATATGTTTGGCCTTTTGCCTTTATTAGTTTGGACTGCTGAAGAGAGACAGGAAATGTTGGGAGGAGACGATGGGGGATGACATGAAGGTAAGGGCCAAGGTCGTTTTTGAACACACGGCCCCTGTAATGTGGAATATAGCCTCCATACATGGGGCGCGCAACATGACCTCTAGGCTAGAAAGAATTTTTGAACGTCTTAGATTATGATGATTAATCAAAAAGAAGAAAATGATAACTGTGTTCACTATCCATGCTTTTATATTGAAGGGACAATGAGAGCTGAGGTTAACTTCCTTTCTCAATAAAGAAAGCCATTTCATAGCCTAATTCAACCTTGGAAATATCAGTGGATTAAGCAGTAGTCTAAAAATCACTAAGGCAACAAGAAAGGTCCAAAAGAAAAGAGGAAGGTGTGTTTGTTTCTCTTTTTACCCGACATAGCCTATAATCTAAAAAACATTTTGTGGGTTAGCTCATAAGCTTTAGTAAGTAGCTATAGCTATTAGCCTGTCATTGAGCAATACTGAGCTGGGGGACAAAAACAGTTTTACCACCCAGAAAGGGAATACTTTCAGGAATTATAACATTGGAAGTTAAATATAAGTAAATGTAATAGTGTGTCCAAAAGTGTGAGCTTAATAAAAAAGAGAAAACTACACTGTGACTATTTCACTTTCTAACAAACTGCTAGCTGTTAAATGTTTAGCATTAGACATTTTTGAAGCTAAACTAAACTATACTTGCTTTCCCCTTTGGTGACAAGGCTAATGGAATTAGTAAACTATCATAAAACACTGCATTGTGCTCTTCCCATTCTCAAAACATGATTTAAATGCTGATTTTAATTCATTATTTTAAGTAGACACACTAATGCTAAAGCTAATGCCTTGGTGAGTCAGAGGATAATTGGAGAATTGCTAACACAACATTTGGAGTTTGTTGGCAGAGGCTGGAGAAACACAGGTGTATCTTAATTGGTAAACGTTAATGAGGGATTTTTTTTCAATGAGATGACGTGTTTGTGCCAATATGAATATTACCAACAACCCTTAAAAATAACCATCAAAATCACAGGAAGTTCAACATAGAAGTTCAACATAGAAAATATCAGTGGATTAAGCAGTAGGATAACAATCAAGAAGGGAACAAGAAATGTCCCAAAGAAAATAGCTAGGTAAGTTCCTTTCTCTTTTTACCTTACGTATGAACTAAATGAAGTTGGCCAACTTTTGCTGACTTGTTAGCTAATATCAGCTTTAGTTATAGCTAGCTTTTAGCCCATCATGAAGCAATACTCAGCTGGAGGACAACAACGGTTTATATCAGACTCCTATTATAATTTTGACACACACATTGAATACTTAAAGTAATTATTACATTGAAAGTTAAATATAAGTAAATATAATAGTGTGTCCAAACATTTGAGCTTAATAAAAAGAGAAAACCACACTGTGATACTTTTGTTAAATATAGCAAACATATGTCTTAAGCTAAACTATGTACTTTCCCCTTTTCTAGTTTGGTGATAAGGCTAATGAAATGTGTACAACATGATTTATATGCTGTTTTAGACACATAGTTCATGTTTTAAGTAAGTTTTCTCTTTAGATACACTACTTAGGGGAGTCAGAGGATAGTTGGAAAATTGCTAACTCATTTTGTAGCTTGTTAGCAGAGGCTGGAGAAACACAGGTGTATTTAATGTTAACGAGGGCTTGTTTTGTTGAGCTGACATGTTTTGTGCTAGCATGAATATTATCAACGACCCTTAAAAATAACCATCAAAATGTACCACATCAGGCCTATATTGGGTCGTGTATGTGTTTTTGGGACTACAGTGGTTGAAAAATCCCTACATGACAAAAGTATATTACACCAAGTTTTTTGAGGAAGTGGGTACTGTAAGTACGCATAAAGAAAAACTGTATTTCACACTGCTGTTCAGTGAAAATTTGGGGTGGACAGTTTTTAAAGTTAAGAAGAGGCAAGAGATTCCTTTGAAGAAAGAGTTTAATAACTCACTATAAACTCGTAAAAGATAAGCCCAGTGTCAAGGCAGATTTTATTTTTAAATTGTTTCAAGAAAAAACAAAGTGAGCGAGGGGAAGCTGAAACTCAGACAAACAAAAAAGTCATCTACAGACCATGAAAATCCTGACATCATGGCATTTAAAAAAAAATATGTTTCTGGAATGAATAACTACCTTAACATGCAGTCCTGTCTGCTCATAACGTCTCTCTGTCTGTAACCATCACTGTAAGCTTCACCCTCACCACATACCAGTGGAGTCAAAGTTTCATACCAACACCTCAGCTGAGACACACAAAGTACACATACACACACACACACACACACACACACACACACACACACACACACACACACACACACACACACACACACATACAGATTTTTTTCAAGTTAGTAATGGGTCTTCTCAGTGGCAGACCACTAGTCTTTAAATAGACACACCTCTCACAGCGTATCAGCTGACACTGGGCCAAACTGACAGTGAGCAGTAATGCACAATCTTTAAACCAAGATAATGTGTTATTGTCTTCTTACAAACGTGGAAACAGTGAGGAGAAACTGTAAACATGTTTTAGGCATATTATGTGGGTGTAAAACTACTTGCTGTGTTGTCAGAAATCTTCTTCTGTAATATTCACATCTGAATGACTTTTAACTAAGAACCATCTTAATCTCCTATTAACATGAAAGTAGAAGAGATGAGCCCTTTTTGAACAAAGACACTCACATTTATGAAGGTAAACGGTTTTATTTCAACAAGCTTTTTGTCAGTGCCTCACCTGCTGCTGCATTTTCTGGGGGTTGCTGTCTATCAAAATTATTTTCCTTTTTCCTCTTCCCTGTTGCATAGTGCTTTTTTTCAAAGAACAACTACACAAAAGAATTACCAACATTACCCACCTATTTTTTTCCCCACATTTTTTTCAAGAAAGTATTGTTACTTATCAGAAGCAGGGTCCTTCTGTCTCTAAATACTTGCTGTGGTCAGCAACATTTCCGGTAGCTACAAAAAGGGACAATGTTTACTGAAATAAATATAGTCTAATTGATGACATCAGTCCTTCTGGGAAAATGACAAATTTCTTCAAATCCTAAAGGAGATGATTTTTATAATTAAAGTTATTCACTTAAAATAGTACAATCTTGTGATTCTTTTGTCATCTGGTGCATTTCAACTTGTGTGATTCACAATAACGGAACCATCACTAGGGCTCCTTGAACAGTCAAACAGCAAACAGCATCCAGAAGCCTATTTGTGTCAAATATTTCAGCAGCTGTCATTTTCAATCTCAGAGGAATTTCAAGCACTGAATAAAAACCTCTGATTGCCATGAATGTGATGTTTCAATAGGAAGTAATAAAAATAGACTTTTTCGTGATCAAGAACTAAAATGTTCATTGTAAATCAAGTGTTGAATTTTGAAATTGAAGAAAGCGGGTTTTGTGATTGTGAATTTGTCATCCTGATCTTATCAGTTAAAACATTTTTGTTGCTACTTTTTATGCTTGTACTTACTCTCGCTTTTAATACCTCAATCACACTCAGTATGTTTACGTATGTTTACAGTATGTTTTATGTTGAAAAATGATTTGTTGTGTTAGTCTGACTCAAACTTGACTCCTGAAATACATTCAAACATGTTGATACAACTGAAATGGTGGTCAAATTTCTCTGAGTCCGGCAAACACACCTAGATAATCCTGTTGAGAGTGGATTTATTCTCGCATGTAAATGTAAACACCTCAATCAGCACAAGACTGAGCTAGACTTTCTGCGCATTCTCCACAGTTCACCCGCTGGGCTTTGACCCCAAGGTCAAACTAAATAAATGTGTAGAAGAAAGCCGAGAGGAAAAAAAAGACAGATGTGTCAACATAAGGGGACATCAGCAGAAAAAAAATGAGAAATACGTTTCTGGTGCGTATCAAGAGAAAGTATCTCATGGGTATGAGAAGGTGTTGTCTGTGAATAAGTTACTTATGGTGATTACAAGAAAATATTGCATGTGCATATTCTGGTGCGCACATGAAACTATCTCGTAAGCACAAGATAGTCAGCTGCGCATTTTTTTATACTTCCTTCCACCCTTGTCCCCTTAGGGGCCTCGCACAGGTGCTAGAGCGAGAATCACATATTTTTGGATGGATGAGGAGACACAGTTTATGTTGTGATAGCTGAAAAAGTTTTTTTTTTAAATACTTAAGTACATGCATGGAAGGAAACAATTTGCCAACTATGAACTTGTTTGTGGATTGTTTGATTTGTGAGCTAATAGGTGAACCTGGAAGCAAAAAAAATACTGATGTTGCTATTCGGGAGATCACATCTTAGAGGATCTGGTCCTAAGTATTGTTCCATGTGCTATTGTGTATGAGTATGAGTATGTGAACTTTAGCTATGGCCACCAGATCTTTACAAAATATAACAATTAGCCCTTTGAAAGTAAGTAGTGTATCTATGAAGTTAGTCCAACAATGTGGCAGTGTAATGAGACCAACTATTTTGTAGAAGCAATGTGCATCATCACACCACCTAAGATCAAGCAGTGGTCTCATTGAAATATATGAGGAGGCTGCTCTCTGTGACGCAGTGCTGTTCAGTCTGAACACGACCTATAGCACAACAGAATGGGCAGTTTGTGGTTAACCTTGGTCTCAAAGTCACTCAGCAGCCTCAAGCTTCTCCACAGCCCCGACAGCCCTCCCCTCTTCCTCCATCTCAGAACACAACCACCAACAGTCCCCTCCCTCAGCTGGCATGTTTGAGCTTCTCAGCAGGGGGCCTGCAGTTGCAGAGATATGTGGGGGTGGCGTGTGTGCGTCAGTGCGTGTGGGTGTGCGTTGAAGTGTATGTATGTGCGTGTGTGTGTGTGTGTGTGTGTGTGTGTGCAGAGGCATGTGTGTGTAGCCTTTCGGCTTCTCCCTGGATGTGCTAATGTGATAATTGAGTATTCCAAGTACTGCCTGCAACTGTGTCACCATATACAGACACACACACACACACACACACACACACACACATTATATCACATATTATATCACATCACACAGCTGGTTTGTCTCAGAATAGCTTCTTCACTTCTTGATGACATTCTTCAGCTGAGCAGTGTTGAGTTGTTAAGTGATAATATGTTGCATTTGTTCTTTATATTGTTGTTGTTTTTTGACATCTTAAACATGTAGATATCTTGCACTTTATTATTTCATTTCCACATAAAACCCTATTGCAGAACCGTGACCACATTCGTTAGAGGTAATTTAATCATTCTTACTTTACATCTATGGTAATAAAACAGTGAAAACGTACATTTTGAACCTGTTGTTTCTGCATTCTATATCTAATCATATTAAAAAAACACATAACACAGGAGTTTACAGGAGGCTGGTTGCTTACAAATAGAACATAATGATATCCCGTCTTCTCACTGCAGGGAGATGAAGCAGAAAGATGTCTCAAGAATCCCTTTCAAGGAGCCACCAGTGTGTCCAGGGAGCGATGTGCAGCATCCAGATACCAGTTTCTCGTCCCCAGCCCAAAGTCTGAGGAGCTGTGAACTGAAGAGCTGCTGCGTTCAGAAGCCAGTAGGTCATAGTTGCACTGTGAGGCTCGAGGCAAATGCATCACAGACAAACCAGAAAGGCACTCTGGCTTTCAATATTGATCACTTCTCACACACACAAACACCCTCACACCACATGTTGGAGAAATCAATGAACAGACAAATTTATACTGGCTGTGAACCAAGTCATTCTAGCAGCATCTGTGTTTTTTGCATTTGTGTGAGAATGAGTGTACATGCATGACTGAGAAACCAGAGAAGAGCGTTTAAAAGTTGGATCCGGAAAGTTCTCTGCAGATTTTTGGGTTGGGAGTGGGGGGTGGGGGGGGGGCTATATAGCAAGGAGGAGAGGAGGCGTTGACGAGGCGTTGTCGGAAGGAGAAGAGAGGAGGGGATTAGGGTTGGCGGTTCGCTGTCGAACCAGCATCGATACAACGGCAGCATTTGCCTAATCCCCTGGTAATGGGAGCTTAGCAGCCTCCTCGGACACACAAACACTCCCACTGCCTCCACCTCCGCACTGCTCCTCTCTTCTCCTTTCCTGCCCTCTTCCATCCTCATTTACATAACATTAGAAACATTAAGGCTGCTCCAACAAGGCCCTATTATGTGCATGTTGGTTTTGGGTCCCATTGCACTGGCCCCAAGGCTTTGGAGAGGAGAGGAGCAGAATGAGTCAGGACATCACAGAGTCGTGTCCACTGTTTTGTCTGCTGGAGATGGTATGTGTGCATCTTCTTTCTCCAAGTGTGATGGAGAAAGTGATAAATGATTCGCTGAAAGTCCAGAGCTATTGATCTGATCGCAGATGTGTATTTGAAACTTCATCCAGAAAATGTACAGGCTTCGGTTGAGATTGGTGTTATCTGCTCCGTCAGATAATTAATTAGTCTAGAGAACATAAAACGCAACGTGGCTGTGATGTTTCATGGGTTGTCTTTCAGAGTTTCATTTCAGATTTCAAGGTAACGAAAACAAAAAGTAAGGTTTCCTCTTAATGAAGACATTGTTTACTCAGTCTGTTACACATCCACATCATTATTACCATACAACTTTTTTTTGTATTATTCAAGGAATCCAACCATAGTGTGTAAGTTTAAGATTGATAAATGTCATATCATCGGTGCAAAAGTGCCCTGAAATCAACAGGCTTTAAAGATAAATTACATATAAAATTAGTTTTCATCATTAAGAAAATATAAATCTTTACTCTGATGTGTACTCTTCAGCAAATTGATATCTGAATTATTAATAGAAAATAATGATTAATTATAGAATGACTCCAACAACATAAAAAAGGGAAATAATAACTGATCCATACAATTATAAGGCATTCATCCTGACAAAGCAAATGAAAAATCTTGTTGGACAGATAAGATGTATGTTTTCAGTGACCCATTGTGAAGGCCAGACATATACTATGTGGCCTTCTGACTGATTTACATTTTGCACTATTTAATAATGTACATTTAATTGTGAAAACATGGGCTGCAGGAAGATTTTCATTGGTCAAATTTGACAGAAATAACAGAAATGGCACCAGCTGGATGCACACCAGTATTTCCCTTCTTTTTTATAAGTTTCCTGTAATTATTATATACATTCTGATGCAAGCTCATTTTCACCAGTGAGAATGATGCATATTACATACAGTTCATTATCAGAAAAAAAATACATATGAACTTTGATAAGTGCCTGCTAAATGTTAAATATTACTGCTTTAACAGTTTTTGCACAACAGGTACAGATTCAGTGTGTTACCTTTAAATAGAGAAACAAGACTCAATGACAAAAATGACTACTCACTGTTCAGTTGTTTTAATGTGTCTACATTTATAAATCAAACACACACAAACTGCACTGTCTCAGTATTCTGACATCGTGCACAAATCTCACATATAAAGCGACAAAGAGCCTGCAATTAATCATCAGACTGCTCCAAATAGGCAGAAAAAGAGAAGTAACAGTGTTCAATGTTTCTCTGCTTTTTATAACTTTCCTCTCTTCCTCACTTTCATTTCGTCCCATAAAGCAGAGTTTTCAATTGGCTTCAAAGCTCTGAGCCGAGCTCGGTTGGGGGCCTTCAAAGCCCCCTGTCTGTCGGCAGGTTTAGGCACAGAGAAAGCTTCTTGTTCTTTAAGGTTTTGGCTCACAAATAACGCCAAGCCAGGGCCAAGGCAACGAGCGTGCACCCTGACAGGATAGTAGACAGACTTGTGCATTTTAGTGATGTATTTTGGGGTTATTCCTGCATCTATCTGAGTGAGTACCTGCTCTGTTTGGTTTCTTCCTCTCTGTTCTGATGTTTTCACTGCTGTCTTCTTTGCAGAAATGCGTGGTTCCTGCTAAAATATTTGTCTGTGATTGTTAAAAGTTACTGTGAATGATTTAATGTGACTGATACATCTGAAATAGATTTTATATTTGAATTTTTCGCTGTGCTTTATTATTTCATATATTTACAAAATCAGCAATAAAACAAGCTATAGTGCATTTTAAATACATTAATACAAGAGGTATGATAAATATTATATTTATCACACTGTGAAAACATCTATTTAATTTGCGTTTTTATGCAGTGTGGAGGGCAGTGAGTTGCATGGATTTTTGTTAAAATTTTTAGAGCGATGCTGAAAAATGATAGTTTGTTAGATATGAAGTTTTGGTCACAAAGTAATTATGTAGCTCGTTAGAACAGTTTCCCTTAAGATGTTCCTTTTTACACTCAAGAGATTTTATCAATACTCTTGTAGTGTTTTGATAAACATCTGGATTAGATTTCTGACGGCAGAAAAGTTAAAATAAACCATCAAATACAATGATACTTTAATCTAGCTTGGATCGCTGTGTTTCCATTGTTTCTGTCAATCTACTATCATGTCTCAAGTGCCAGTAAATTGGAAACTTAAGTAGAAACAATATCATCAGGTCCCCTAGTTGTATACGGTGAAAAAAAGGGAGGAGACAAAAAACTTCCTCTGTCCAATCATGTCAGATTTAAAGTTGGTTAAACATTAGTTCCGGCACAATGTGTTACTGCCAGCGAACAGGTGAATGATACTGATGACGTCCAAACAGAGAAAATCTAAATACTCTTTTTCTATACTTGAGTCATTTTGCCTAGAAATGTATTTGCAGTTCTGATGCTAGTATTATTGAGATGCAGTGACATGCTACTTGGTACATTCTGTGGAATTTGATGGAAAAAATGTCATGTTCCTCATGTGGTAAAAAAAAGCAGAAGTCATTTCTGCATGGTGTTTACTGGTGTGTGTGTGTGTGTGTGTGTGTGTGTAGGGGGGTGCATATAAATATACTGCATATACTTATAATTTTAAACTTAATAATAATCACAACACACACACACACACAGGCCAACATCTGTTTTAATAAGCAGAACAATATCAGTTTTGACTGAGATTCTAGTGCAAAGAATATTTTTCAGGCATTGACAACTGAAATTGAAAACTGGTTGTGTTCGTGATGTTTAAAGATGGAGCTCATAATTAAAACAAGTACTCTATATTAAAGAAACCTGACCATGGAACATGACATTATTCTCTTATTTCTTGTTTTAGAAAAATGGAGGTTGTATACGAGTTTGTGAACTACCCAATGTTCATATGTTCATGTTGTTTTGTTTACATCCTATCTGTGGTTATAAATGGGAAATATGAATAAAAAAAGGTATTTATGATATGAAATAATATAAGAACACAGAACAGGACACTGCTAATCTGTGCTATCAGACTACTCTATCCTGGCTGCACTATTTAGGGTCATTTTATTTGAAGTTAAAATTAAGCAGCTGTATTATCACGGTGTTTAAACAGATCCGTTTGGTTCTTTTATATTCATGAGACATGCATAGTTTTCTTTTTACTGCACCTGTTCTGGAGTTCATCTTATTGTAGCATCAGTCTTGCTCTTTAGGCCTCTAAGGATCACAGGATTCACAGATACCATAGCCTTTTCTAAAGCTGCCTTTATTGTTGGTCCCTTTAGATGACTGCGTCAGCTAAATGCCTAAATTGTTATTGTAAATGGTAGGCCTTCCCACATGTTAGCCCAATAGTCACAGGACTCTTAAGAAGCAGTGCTGCGAAGCTGACGAGATGAGATTGAAACAGGCAGCCATTATAATCAGTCTTTCAGCCTTTTGGAGTAGACATTCTCTGTTTGTGGTTTGTTCTTAATTCAAAGGGAACCTATGTGACCTGCTGGCTTTCACATCAGCCTAAAACCACTGCGCTCCCCCACCCCCCCTCCTCCCCCTCTTCCTTTTCTTCATCCCCTCAATCTCAAAATCTCAAAGTTTCTTCCCTTCACTCCCTGCCAGTCTTTGTGTTCTTTTTTCTTTTCTTTTCTTTTATTTAGAAAATGCTCTTCTTTTAAAGATGCAACTAAAAACAGACTCTCGCAAAAGTTGCATTGAAGTTATGACCTGTGATTGCATCATTGGTTAAAAATTGTGATTGTCAGTAATTGTTTTCTTTAATTTCTCCTACTGTTTCTGACTTTTGCTTTGCAATATATTCAATATCAGCATTAGCAGACCTCCAGTAAGTTTCTGATTTACTATCAGTCTCAGCAGTCACTGATCTGTTGATTACATTTCTGGTCTATTTTCAATCACTCATAGTTTAGTGCTTCTTCCTTGTGGGGAGGGTATACCTTTGAAAGTCTCCTATGTATTGTATCATTGTTTGTGTTGCTCTTATTTTTGCTGCATTGTGTGATGAGATGGAGATGGGAGTTGTGCTCACAATGTTCCCCTGCTCAAATTTAAATATGGAAGGGGTTATGTGAGGAGAACTGCGAGAACACAGCATGAGTGCAAACCAATGAATGATGGCTAGAGCTACTTTCACAGTATTTAAGGCGGAGTCCTAAAAAAAAAAAGCAAAACCAAGAAGTCGTGACGAAATATTCTTGCACTTTTTTAATTTTCATATTAAGCATTTACTGCAGAGGAAAAAAAAAAACATGAATAGCATTTTTGTCCCCTTCATTATCTCCAAAATGTCTAACTCTTCAGGTTTTGCTGCATAACAGATTTCTCTTCACATTTGGTGAATTATTATGTTAAGTGACTTAAAAGCTTATTCCTTTTCATTTTCACAGCGGAGGGGGGCAGGGAGGAGAGTCTTTCACAGCACGACGAAACTCTGAAAGCTGATGGCCAGTTGAATTGTAGTAGGCCAGTAAGACTCTCCATTCCTCCTGCAATGTGTATGTTTTGGCTGTGGGAGAAAACTTGGGTGAACACTAGGTGGGATCATGCAAACAGCACATTGAAATGTACTGAATTAGCTAACCACTGAGTCGCTGTGCTGCCCTGGTATTATTGTAGTCACACCCTGTGTTTCTGTCTCACCTTTTCCCCCTCCCCCATGTCTTTCCTTCCTCAGGACTGTGCTATTTGAAAGTATAGCCTGTGTGTGCGTGCATGCATGGGTGTGTGTGTGTCACGCTTGCAAACTGTGGCTCTCAGCTCTCCACTGTGCTAATCATATTCTCGCAAGTTGTTAGCAGGAAGAGAGTGAGGCAGGGAGGGAGGGAGGGGAGAGAGAGGAGATGAGGATGTGGTGGAATAGAAACAGTAGAAGGGAATGAGGAGGGAGCACAGGGAAAATGAAGAAAGACTGACAGAGGGAGGGATGGGAGGGTAGCGAGCACGCTGTAATTAGCCAAGTTTTGCAGTGGTTTATAACTCAGACACATCGTAAAGGTATGTTGTTGAAGGATACCTGAATTTCTCTCCCTCCCGTTCTCTCTTTTGGTCCCCTCACCCTCCCCTCCCGTCTGCGTCTCCTGCTCTACCTTTAAATAATGCAGTGCGAGAGATGGTTCTTACACACAGAGGAGGTGTCAGCAGACAGTTACCAAACCGTCAGCGCCATTGCACCTACCCAAATGACACATGAGCACAACACACACACTCCTGTCATCTCTGGTTAGTGTGCAGGTAAAACTCTGCCACAGAGTAGATAATTAGGTGGACTCATCCTGGTAACGTATAAAAATAAGGCCCAAGAGCTTCAAATAAAAGGTACTGCCACACATTTATACACAAACACATGCAGAAAAGCAACTGGAAATGCCAAATACATTCTGATTTGTTGCATAAAATGTAGGCCATTACAGCAACGTGTTTTCATTATTTCTCAGTTTAAATATTTACTGTAAAAAAAAAATCTATTGTGATCTATGGCACAAAACAGTGATCAGAGTGGAAAATATTTCAACATCAAAACTGTTTTTATTAACTTAAACTATGTTTTTAATGAATAGAATATACAGGTTGACCACCTTTAGCATCCTGTAAATAACACCATATAAAGAAAAAAAATGGAACAGATATGATTCAAATGTTTTTTTTATAACCACAGTGTTGGCCTATAGCATCGCCCATCAACATCCACTAGCTGCACAAAACAGCATTTATTTTATAGCAGACCGATGGCTCTTTATCATTATGTGATAGGTATTGTGTCGTTTACTGTGAAATGACTTGTGTTTTCCAGCCATCTATTTTCAAGCAGCATCAATTACTCTGAAAATCTTTAACACAGATTTCAGATTTTTTTTTCCACAGGACAATAATTTTGAAGGTATGACCATACTGTAGTGTTATAATCCATCGTCAACCGTTACCTGTCAGCCATGTACAGCTGTGCATCTCTCTTTAAATGTCCTATGTTCTCAGCCACATAGATATGATGGTGCAGTGAGGCAGTTTGTAAATGTCAAGGGGTGATAGACTGTTCAGCTTATAGTAGATAAATTCACATTCAGGAAAACCGTTTTCCAGATGGCTGTAGCTTTTTAAAATTTCAAAGTTTACTCTCATTCAAAGTAGAACTGGAGAACTGCGGGAAAATGACTGAGACAAAAATGTCAGCAGGGCTTCATTATTGATCTTTCAACTTTTGAAAAAGTATCACAAGCTGCAAAACATTTGTATAATATTTGCTTGACGACAGTGACACGAAATATTATAAAATCGTTTGAAATATCATTACTCATATTTGAATATAGGAATTAATTAGAGCCAAGCAGAAAATATTAATTTCCCTTTGTTTCATAAGCACAGATATTTTCAGAGTATTATGGTCATTTTTCTCTGCCTCCAGGGGGGCCTGGGATGGGAATGTTAGCATCAGCCAAAATTCAATGTGATTTACTTTATACCATTAAAGCATGGCTGGATGCTGCCAAATCAAACACAACAGCTTTTGTTAAGTCATTGTGTGATACAGACATTTATTTATACAATGTTGTCTCACATACTGCTCTACCCATTGGGTCACCTAATACATATTATTATATAGAAACTTAATGAGGCCATAATATAACCTTCCAGTCATCTTTGTTTAACCTAGCCTGTCATACAGTCCAGATTCCTCATGTGTTAGAGCCTCTCTGGGCCTCTTCAGTCTTACTTTCACTTTCAGTGACTGCTTTATTTCTCTGCAAAATACAGCCAGACACTTTTTTTGTCTGGCTGTCAACACTGGATCTGTTGCTACTTCAATAATCTCAATGTCAAATTTGTATTAGGGAAACATCTAATAATAGCCAGTGTGTTAGATGGATGCTCTTGCCAGGGTTAAGATGCAGAGCTGTCACACTGACAGGATCCCTTGAATACAGAGCTGATGAAATGACTGCCTGTAATACAATTTTGGACTCAATTTAATAAACAATGGACGGCATAGTGACTTTGTATTATATTAACGCATGCCTATGCCTTGTCTCTGTGAGGCTGTTTAATTGCAGTGTGACCTTGGGAGTGACACAATGAGGAATATTAAGAAAAGCAAAGTCAGCAAATCATAATTACATTTGCCCCTTTGCTGTAAGAGTTTATGAAAGGGCCAAACTGGAATTCCATCTGTGTACCTGTGATAAGGGCTGAAATAGGAATATAATGTTTAATCTTTCATTTCACAATAAATAACACAACGCTAAAATGTTTTTTTGGATTAGATTTGTTAATAATTCCAAGTTCAGTGTATGTAGGTGTTTCAAAGTGTAGAACACCTGATAAAGCACAAATGTATGAAACAGTAATAAAGCAGAGCATAATGCGTTGGAATAGATTATTTTATTATTAATACTAAGGGGATATTTCCCGTATCATTTGAACGTAGAATATCACCCACACAGCTTTGTACCCACAGCCGAGGCAGGGCTGCCTTTATGCATAATTCATATTTCCATATCGTCATGGTGATCATGTGCGATGAGTGTTTGCTCTCACAGCAGGGGAGCTGGTTGGTGGTGGTTGTAGAGAGAGTGTGTGTGTGTATGTATGTGTGTGTGTGTGTGTGTGTGGGTGTGTGTGTGCTTGGGAATGTGCATGTGCTAGGTGTGTGTGTGTGTGTGTGTGTGTGTGGTGGGCTGCAGGGGTGTGTGTGTGTATTGGGGGGGGAGCAAGGTAACAGGAGGGACAGAAAAAGCCCTGAACGAGAGAGGGAGCAGGGAACGGAGAGGAAAAGTGTGACTGGTTAAAACCACCAGTTCGGTATTCTCCTTAATTATCTCCCATCTCCGAGCGACCCATTTCCTGATTTGTCAAACTCCAGTTATTTTTGCACAGTACAAATAGAAAGCAGGGCTGGGATGGAGAGGCTTGGAAGCAGTTTGTAAATAGATTGTGAGTCAGATTTATTCTCACAAACTACACACCTCTCTACTCTGCTCCCCCCAGGATTTTTTGTAGGCATCTTAATTGATTGCAACCCACTGCTTTCTAATAATATCTGGATAGTCATGTCATAATTTTAACTCCATCTTCAGCAATATTAGCTTAAGCCAACAGTAAAGCACATACATTACAATAAAATAAAACAAATGATAAAAAAAATAACTTAATAAAGAGAGTAACATTTTATTTAAACAGGTTTATCTACATGCACATCTATACTACAGGTTTATTTAGTACATGCACTTACATTTAGCATTTGCATGCATTTTACTGTTTTAAAGTCTTGGTTTTATTAGCTGTGTTAACTTATTGTGAAACTGAAACTAGTGCATTTATATTTTCTATTGTTGTAAAACATATTTTGTTGTATGCTGATTCACTGCTAAACGCGCCTACAGAAAAAACAGTGGAGGCAACAGTCTTTTAAAAATGACAATTAACAACTTAACAACAGTATAAAAAAAACAATATGACATATAAAATATTTTCAAACCAAAAACATCCATCAAAGCCCTAGAAGATAATAAACCACAACCCTAAAATAAAAACAAACAGACAAGAGGAAGCATAAGTAGTGGTAAGCATTTACTTCCTCCTTGGTGTTCCCCCTCCTCCCTAACTGTCTTGTGATACTTGCTCTGACTCTGTACAAATAGCCAGAAAAATCCTCCAAGTAGAACTACTGAAAACTACTCTTCATTGAACACAACTCACAATGACCTCTGAGTCCTATGAACCTCAGAGTCACAATCAGAATTGAGTTTTTATTGCTAAGAATATTTACACATACAAGGAACTAAACTCCAATGATGACCCTGATGACTGACAGTGGGTTTTTATTCTGTTTTTTTTATTCTGGTTTTATGGATCTTTTTATATATTCTCAGTTTCCTGTTGTTACCTGATGAACTCTTGTATTTATGAAGGCTTATTTAATGTCGTACACGGTGTTTGTTGTTTCTATTTTCTGAGTCTATGTGCCTGTGTTTCTATATGTTTTTTTATTTTTATTTTTTTCATATTGCTCTCACATGGCTGCGAAACAAATTTCCCCTCGGGGTCAATAAAGTTGAAAGTTGAAGTTGAAAGTTGAAGTTAACTTGTATGGTGAATATGAATTGTGGTTTGGTTCAAAAACGATAAAGAGAAGTAGAATAAAGAAGTAAAAGGCTATGAAACACCAGTACTCTTACTTTCAAGGAACTTAAAAATAGAAAAACCAAAAGAATTCTAATCTTTATCTTTATTGCTTTATTTGTATTCCAAAATTAGACTAACCATCAGCAACTTTCATTGAAGTTTTGTTTATTCAATTAAGTCCCTCAGAGTTCTCGACAAAACCTACGTAATTTCTGTCCCAAGAATGGATGAGAATATGTTGGAGGAAAGGGTGAATTAAGAAACGACTGCCATGTGACTTCAAACAAAGTGTTTTACCTTCAGGGGCACGAGTTAGAGAGCAGGTTAAGTGCAACCCCTCGGTCTGTTAACCCTGAAATGAGGGGAAACTCAGAGTTCCCCATCTGAGGGCAAATCAACTCAGAGTTCAGGATTAGACTCAGTGTTTGTTGAACCTTTTTCCGGAAAAAGGGCTCCAGCTAGTCAAACAAAGCTACTCTATAAAGAGCGAGCTACTTTTCTTGATTGTGGTCTCTAAATGTCTGTTCAACAAAAACATATGAAAATGAAATAATCAAGATAACACAAACAATTAAATGTGAAAAGACTGGATTAACACAAGATTTTAAACATTATGAGGGTGAAACAATGTTATTATTTTGTTATTGTCTTTCTTATACTCTCATTTACCCCCCCCCCCCCCATCCATCCTTGGTGAACTTGAATCGATCTTGTTGCTGCTCTCAATCCTCTTGAGAAGCTTTCCAATACACTCACACACACACACACACACACACACACCACACACACACACACACACACACACACACACACACACACTCACACACCACACACACACACACACACTCACACACACACACACACACACACACACACCACACACACACACACACACACACACACACACACACACACACACACACACACACACACACACACACACACACACAAACTCACAACTCGTGCTCAATCTTGATATCACACTCTCCCAGTGGACAAGATGGACTAGAATTAATTAGCCCCGCCCGTTATGGACACACACATACACATAAAAGGCAAAGCACACAAATAACCCACACGTTCACCCTTTATGTGTGTTAGTGTGTGTGCGCTCTGTTTATACACCAAGAAGGAATGAGAAGTTACTCATACTTGGTATTCCCTTGGTGTATCAGAGAAAGATAGCAAGGTGTGTGTGTGTGTGTGTGTGTGTGTGTGTGTGTGTGTGTGTGTGTGTGTGTGTGTGTGTGTGTGTGTGTGTGTGTGTGTGTGTGTGTGTGTGTGTGTGTGAGTGCATCTGTCCATGCACATGTGAAGGTTGAAATTCAGAATGGTATTGATTAAACACAGCAGGGGGTGAGTGTGTGAGCACTGCAGATAGCTCACTCACCTGCCTCACTGCAGACACACACACACAAACACACACAAACATCAAACTGTCCACTGGCGTCATTAGAAAGAAGCGGCCTGGCTTTCGATATGATGGATAAAATATATCAAGGAATTTTAATTCAGCTTTGAGGGACAAAATATCACATTTGTATTGAAAATGTTTTAAAGAACCATTTCCATCCTTCCTTTTGCTATAGGCCTGCTGTTGCATTTGAATTTGACACTGAATACGACGAGTATGTTTTCACTCAGACAGTCATAACCAGAGCCTTTGTCTTTCAGTTTCATGTTTTTTGTTTTTTTTACTTCACTTGAAGGACTAAAAGCTCCACGTTCAGGGTCAAGCAACTGCTCCATCCCTAAAATCTTCCAAATACAAACTCATAAATACGATGAAGGCGTGCTGAAAATAAATGATGACTCACTGTGTTTCAGGAAGACACTTCGTGTGACCAGGAAGTGTGTGTTAACCTTATGTGTCACCTGTTGGAGGATCCTTCACTTTGTGTTGATCTCAGCGACCCATAACAGCATGTTGTGTCTCCTTTCTGATCATAATGAGTAAATAGTATTCTCGTACAAAAACATTTCTCTGCCGTCTTTAAACTGTCAAACTTAGAACTCAATGTAAATCTTTCAATGGAAAATAGGCACTTCAGATCTGTTGTACATCACCTTATCTGATTCTGATCCCTTGGCCTGATTCCAGTGGCAGCAGTTAAACACTTATAGAAGCGTAGGAACATCCTTTTTAAATTCAGTCGGCTTCAATACTAGTAAAAAAAAAACTATACAGTAGGTTTAATACTGTATTTAAAACTTGTTCTGTATTGAACAGAGGTTTTTGTTGTCAATCTGGAATTCACCATACACTATATTCAAACAATAGTAGATTACATGGTTTTATGGCAACACAGGTTTTTAATTTGTTATTCTAAGGGATTTGTACGCTCACCTAATATCACGTCTCCAGGAGGCTGACATATATGTTTTCTCCCAGCAGGGAGCTCGTGTTTATGGTAAATCTGACACAACACAAACGCAGCACATCGCTGTAAAAATGTAGGATTTGTATCCTTCCAACCCTGAGCAGAGATGACTTCTATTTAAGTTACCAGCATCTGCCAATGTTACACCGCAATGTTCAGAGGTTGTTTAGCTGGCAGCAGGAATGTTTGGAGTAGAATTTGCCACTTTAGTTTTAACAACACAGATAAATAATAATAATAATAATAACTTTATTTATATAGCACCTTTTAAAAACACAGGTTTACAAAGTGCTTTGACAAACAACAAAAACAAGAACAAAGCAAACTAAACCAAACACAGAAGAACATAAACAACAGCAAGAACATAACAAATGCAAAATACTAAAAATAATTAAATACAATTCAACAGAAAAGAACCCAAAGTGCATGATACCCAACAGATATATATATAACCCGACCATCACAAGAACCATTATAAAAACCCAGGCAACACAAAAACCCAACAACACGAGCTGAGACCAAGAGATTTAAAAAGATGGAAGAAACTAAAAGTCATCTCTGTCACTCTGTGTAAACCAGCTCCAACTCTTGACATATCCCTGTGATATTGGTTAGAAAAGCCTCACTCTACTATTCCCACTGGTAATGAATAAGGCGCCAGGTTTGGAACGTGTGTAAAAATGTCTAATATTGATACTAATAAAACTCAAGAACACTGGAATAGGCTTACACATAGTGATATATTGATGTTTATTTCTACATTTACCATGATACACCTTTTTAAGCACCTGTAATAACTGAAGCATAATACTACCTCTGCCTCTGCTCATGCTCTTCTTCACTTTCACTCTACCCTTTCACATATATATTATATTTAAATCGTTTCCTCTTCATTCCTTCTCACCTCAACCGTCTTCACTCATTTGCACCTACACACCTCCCCTCTGCTCGCAGCCACAGGCGATAGATTATGTGGTGAAGGAAAACAGTTTATAAACTCACAGATGCAGCTTCCTCAGCATCTTAATGCAAACAGTGAAACAGCTCAGCAATCAAAGTGTCCTGTGAATGTGCAGGTGAATTGATGTCATTCCCTTGTTTGTCATATTGCCTCGTTCTCTTTATTTTCTCATCATTCACGTCTTCTCCTGATGTTTTGTCAAAGATTTGAGCCTGTCATGAGCCATGCCAAACTTATTTTCTCAAGGCTGATGAGGAGACCTGCTAAGAGAGGGAAGTAGAGTTTCAACATGAGAGCTGTAATTTCACATCATATTCATGTCATGCCGTTCTCTCTCTTCTAAGCGTCACATTCAAAATGTGTGTTGTTGGCTGGTTTAGCTTTTGTGGCATTCAGTTGACATCATTTCTGAGGAAATATAATTTTGTTATAACCATCTGGTTTTCTACTGCTTTTAGTATTTAGGCTAATTTCTATCAGTTTTACTGGGATTTTATTTGGGTAAAAAAAAGAAAGGCCAGCCCATTTACTGAACTTTTAATTCAGACTGGCCACAAAAGACAACTAGGCCTGCAATTCTGTAGCATTTATGGAGCAGGCTGCCTGTGTTGAAACACATTTCTGTCCTGTTTCATTGTAGCTCTGTCTGTCTGTCTGACTCTATGTACTCCTTTCCTTTTTTTTTTTCCGTTCCTCCCTCCCTCTCTCTCCCTCTCTTTCCTTCTCTCTCGCTCTCTCTTTTCACAGTACTGGGTTTTAATCACTGCTGTAATTGGCAACTCCCTGCTGTGAAGACACACACACACACATGCTCTGCGTAGCTGCTGCAAATCCCTCTGGCAATGTATATGTGTGTGTGTGTGTGTGTGTGTGTGTGTGTGTGTTTGAGTTGTGGGGGCAGGAGAGAGAGATACGGCGAGATAAGGATAATGAAAGAAGGAGAGTTTCAGAACTGCAGGCCAACTCACCAACTCACCAATCTGTCTGCTGTGAGGCACAGTGAGGAAGAGGAGCTGTGCAGCCAAATTGTAATTATCTGAGAGAAAAAAGACATGGCTCAAGATTTATTAGAGAACACAACATTGTGTCAGAGCTACTGTCGAATCTGATGCTGCCTCAACTAAGTCAAATTAATAATTGGCCACATGCTGTGTATGCATGAGCTGTTACTTCCATCGATATATCCATACGAGGACACGTGTCTATCAGCTTGTTGGCACAAAGTGATATGTCTGAAGCACTTCTAAATTACCCTCATGGAATAAAATGCATGTAATTATGTGCTATGACAAATAGACTCAACTTACAAAAAGAAAACAGACCTATTTAAAAAATGTCATGGCTGTTTAAACATAAGCAGATCTTCCACCCATGGTTTGTGGCAAACATGGACGTTTTGTTCATGTGCTATCATTAACATCAGTAGCATTGGAGGTATTATTTGTGGTACTACAACTGTTTGGTAAATACTTATGGAATCAGTGTATATAGCTCCAGATCACAACAAACGTATCCCTGGACACTGTACAGTAGAGTGGGTCCAGACCTTGCTCTTAGTAATATTATTTACAGAGACCAGTATAAATCGATCATGAGCCAGCACTTGGCAGCAGCAGCAAGGAAAGCCTTCCTTTAAAGTTCCATCTTTTATAGTATTGGCATTATATCTGACATGGTGTGCACTGTCAGAACCCTCCCCATTTGGATCTACTCAGAATGATAGCAGGTAAAATCAGGGTGAAAATTCTCAGGAAGTTTTTGGTAGTTTCTTGCAAGTGTGAAAGCGCCATGTGACTGTGTCAGTCAGACTGACTGACAGACAGAAGTAAAGCATAATTACGTCTAATACACAGATGGTATCACAGCATTTGAAGTACAGCAGGACACACAGAAAGAATGTTCTTCATTAATGAAAAGGGTTTGTTGTAATTGCACAGAATATATTGAGGCTTATTGGAGCAGCCGTTGCTGACCAAATCCTGCACAGGGGAACCATGTGACAATAGCTATGCTAAACCCAATGCTAAAGAATGCCCGCTTTATGGTTATCATGGCACATTGGCCGCAAAAAGGAAACTTTCAAGGTTTTGTCTGTGTGAGTGTGAGTGTGTGTTTTTGTGTGTGTCTGTGTCTTTTATGTGGGTCACCCCACCATGTCTAATGGCCCCTTGCTGCGTGTAGCGTCCTGCGCTGAGCTGCTCCCTGCTGTCACACTCTCACACACAAACAAATGCATACACTCGGCGGGGGAGATTCTGGGGTGTCCCTCACCCTAATACCCTCGACAATACACCACCAGTGCATCTGTTGCTCCTGTTTTTAAAGTTGAAAGTTGATCAGTGAGGTGCTAGCACGTCTCTTCACTCTCTTTAGATACATTACTTTATCTCCTCTCTCTGTGTCTACTCTGTGTAACTTTTTTAATTTCATCCCAGACCAAAATGGGTGACTTTTTTAAAACATTTATTGTACAGTTAGCTTTATTTGATTTTTCTCTTACCTTAGCTGACTTGGAGTGGATTTCAACAGTTAGCTGATGTCTTTTCCTCTTTTTTTTATCTGTGTGAAATAGAAATGGAGGCTTGGGCCTCTGCAGGCCTCCATCAACCACACACCTGCTAGCAACTTCCTGAAACAGGTGAGCATCTGCACCATACATTTAAAACATCTTTGGGATTTGAGTTGTGTGTACTTAACTAAGGACTCAAGTATTCTAATGCAACAATGGATGAACTATATCAGGATCATTTCTTACATTTTTGATGTTGTGTGTCAAATCTATTGGTGCTGGGGGAACGTTTATCAGTATTAGTGGCTACTCTATCATGTAACAGATCATTAGCAATGTCAGACATGAAGAAAGAGCGAACACAAAGTGAATCAATGAAATCATTGGGTCTCATAAAAAGCTGAATCTAAAGGCTTATACGGTATCTTGTAAAGGTATTGTTGTTATGTATTATTAATAGCATCATTATTAACAGTAGGTCTTGTGGAGGTTTTATGTGCATGTCTGAATATATTCTTTATAAATGTATTGTTCCCCTCCGAAGAGGCAGTGTTTTTAGTTTTCTTCTGCGTGTTTAACCAGACAGTAGGAAAGAAAAGACTGTCATTTAAATTCTAGCTCTGCAATTTTATTTACACCAGCATTGTAGAATAATCTTAGGAGAGGAGAGGACAGGAGGGGAGGGGACAAGAGAGGAGAAGAGAGGTAGAGAGCGAGAAGGGGGAGGAAAGAAGAGCGAGCGTTGAAATGCTGAGAATTCAGATTAATACAGCGAGAACCTGTCCGTCTCACTCGACCTGTAAAACAGACACAAAAACAGAGAAACTACCGACAAAGCATATAAAGAACACAGACTGCGTTAATAAAAATACATTGACCATTTATGTAGGCTAACTTTGTGTATGCCACAAGTCAAATAAGACGAACCTTCTGCAACATACAGACACAACAAAATCATAGCGTGTGTATTATTTTGAGCCATTAAGCATTGAAATCGTCTCACACACACACAAACACACACAGGCTGAATGTGAGCCACAGAGAAGCCAGCTACGTCAGTATATTTTCACACTGCGGTAGTGTCTCTTTGTCTGCCTGTCGACCAGCCAGCTGTAAGATGGAGGGTGAGAAATATGCTTTTAGCGGACGGCTTCGTAAGACAGGAGACACGGATTTGTCATTTCTGTTTCTATTCGCCTTTGTTGTTCTATTGATTTCTGTCATGCCATTCTTTTACTGGAGTGGTTTGTGTGGTGTTTTTCATTGTTGTGCGTATGTCTGATTATTTGTACCTGAGTCAGGAGGGCGTAAGCATGTGTGTGTGTGTGTGTGTGTGTGTGTGTGTGTGTGTGTTAATAAGGAACAATGTATTAATTACATTGACTACTTCTGCACAGGCTTTGTAAGCTTAGTATGTGAAATGTGTGAGTCCAAACAACGATGCTAACACATACTAGGTATGTGTTAAAACTTGTACATGCACAATAGTGGGGGAGGGTGACCTTCTGTCCACCTGTCCATAGCATCAGCTGTTGTTTGTGTGGCCCCATGCACACACACATAGTGTATATACACACTTACACACAAAGCATGTTGAGGTATCTCGAAAAATAGAATGGCAAGTAGCTCTGTTGTTTCTAGACTGGGAAAACACACACAGACTCACACACACACCAGATATATGCAGAATAACAGACAACATTACAATATGATACATTCTTATACCACGGCCCTTTGTGAAACAAATACCACATGCTCAAACTTACAATATAACGAATATTTTTCTCTCAATTCTTTTTTTTAAATGTCCCTTATTTTGGTATAAAAAAGAGGTGGCATAAGAGCTGTTAATCATGTATAATGATTAACTTATAATACATTTAGTTGAGCATCAGTTCACTCTGTCATTTTCATTTTAAAGCCAGCTTATCCAAATTGGCCCACCTCAAAAAAAAAAAAAAACATACAGCAATGTCACAACACTGTTACACATCCAAATACAATAAGCATTTCCCTCTAACCCTTTTTCTAAAGCCAGCACAGCAGTTTAATGCACAAGCCTGACAGTCATTTTATGCAGTTGACAGTGATGCAGCACCTAAAAAGAAAGCCGTTTCAAGGGGAAACCATCGATATGTAACACACACGGCATAAAATAAAACCCTAGAAATGCATGGCGAGGCAGAGAAAGGCACAGAGCCGGAGAGAATGATTCAGATGTATAGAAGGCCTCCGTGAGAGAAGGTTTGCCATTGTGTGATAAACACAAACACAGATGCATTTAGGCTTTGATTCCAGGTTGCTTTTCTCTGCCCGCAGTGGGAGCCGTCCTAAAGAAACAACCCTCTCACACACACACACACATACTCACACATACACACACACACACATAAACAGACCATGGACCGGACTGATAGGATTAGAGACTGGTGCTATATTCACTCTCTCTCTCTCTTTCTGTTCCTCTCTCACCCCCTCTCCCTCTCGAGCCTGCCAAGCCTTGATTATTCACAAGGTTAGTTCCTGATTGCCTATAGCAGTAGCAGACTCAGGTTCATTATCTCTCCACCTCTTTTCCTCCTGCTCTCGCTCTCCGTCCTCATGCAGTATTTTTATGCACAATGGTTGAGTGAAAAGGCTTGACTCATACAAAAAAAAAAGAAAATGCACCTGCTCACAAAAAGATTCACTGAAACTCAGTGTGGCTGAAATGTTACATGTGAAATCATCTTTGCTTTTTTTTTATTTTTATTTTTTTATCAAAAATGCTCCAAATAATAATAGTCCCATCTCTATCAGTTTATTGTCTTTCCACTCTGGCAGTCCCCCCTATATTTTTCTATTTTAACTCTAAATTACCTTTTTGATGTGATCATAAGGAAACTCGATTGTGGTTGAAGACAACAATTTTGTCTTGTTAAAATAAATAAAACAGTATTCCCTGTACTTTAGAATAATAAGTATCTATTTGTCTTTATTATCAGTGATCTGCACTCAGGCCAAATTCAAAGAATATTATTGATGCATTTGAGGGCAATATCAACTGTCTCTTATTATTTCAGAAATGCAACACTACTGAAGACAGGCCACTCATGAAAGTATGTTTATGTGTGGTGGAGGATATCAGTGCTGCTGCAGAAGGCTTCAAAAGGTAGCCGTCGGCCAGTCCTCCGCTGTTTTAACAGAACCTCCATAGCTCCGATGAAAACACAGAATATGAAGAATCATTTTGTTATGAGATTCCTAAAATCTCATTTCATTCGTTTGATTTCCAAGAAGTATATTTGCTTTTTGAGAGTAATTGTTGGGACATTTGTCACAGATTATTCTAACAATGACTAAAGCTTTATTTTTTTTTGTTCCTGGTTTGTTGTCTGGACATCGAAAGAGTGTTGGTTTTTCCTTCTGTCTGCAGGACAATATCCCCATTCTGAGCAGAGTGCGAGTGTAGTGTTGACACATGTTAGTGCTGGCTGATTAGTCGACACATAAAGGAACACGCAGCTCCTCCATCAGTATTCAGCCATTTTGTCTCCCTGTCTGTCACACTGGTGGAGTGGATCTGTGTGTGTGTGTGTGTGTGTGTGTGTGTGTTGGGCTTTTGTTAAGGTAATACAGAGGAGAGAGAGAAGAGCGAGGGAGAAGACACCGTGAAAAATTACATCGACCACGGCGAAGTACTGATGACCCACAGATGCATTTTTCCTTTAATGTAGGCACATCAGAAAACAGTTTCCCTCACTCCACCTCAAAAGTCATGATTTTATAAAAGCAGGAAAACCCCGAAAAAACTAAATGTTTAAAGTGGAATATTGTGAGGAATGTGAGGAGAAGATCTGCTGTCTGCTGTGTCTTAAGTGGATTAACGACGCGGTCAGTTAGACACAGCCAAAGTGGCAACCAGAACCGTTGTTTACAAGCTTGTGTCGCCCCTGTCACCTCCAATTTTCAGACGATACTGATTTGTTTTCTCAGACTTTTTGTCACAATTGTGGGGTGGAGTTTGTGGAAAATTGTTGTGTAATCTTTTTTGTAAAAAGCATGAAAATTGGCAGAATCAGATCTCACGTATTTACATTCTTTTTATTCAATTAAAGTTTCCAGAGTGTTTCTGCTTAGGGTCAGCTGCAAGGGTACAATTTTCATTGTTATCTACAATTATTAAAAAAAAAGATTTAAACTAAAATACGGCCTTTTTTACAGTTCAGTTCAATGAGGCCTTCAATACAATACAGCATGCAATGATTAAAATAGAGCACTGCATACATTTTAAAATGACATGGATATCGTCAAATCTTGTGAATTCTTACTTTGCAATGGTTTAGATTTATAAAACATGATTACAAATATAATGAAGATTTAAAATCTCGGATCAACAAAAACTAAAAAGAAAAAAATCCTG
Source organism: Labrus bergylta (assembly GCF_963930695.1). NCBI lineage: Eukaryota > Metazoa > Chordata > Actinopteri > Labriformes > Labridae > Labrus > Labrus bergylta. The sequence continues at coordinate 4,882,728 of NC_089202.1, read as the reverse complement.
TACATTGTACATTTTTGACAAAGATATCATAGGACAGTGTTTAAACCCATAAACATTTAATTCATCTCGTATTACGTACAAGAAAACCCCATTCTACTGTCCATCACATACACGAACCAATAACTCTCAGAAATCATGCCAGTTTATTCACATAATTTATCTCAATGTCATATCATTTTTAATCCACTAAATGTCAGGTGAAAAAAACATTTCTATTACAACAAATTAAAGAATCAACAACAGAAATCAAACCCTTTTCTGATCAGGGGTTACAACAACAGATCATGTAACTTAAACATGCTTTAATAATAAAACATATAGATGCTAAGAATGGATCACAAGTGATTTATGTAGTTTTGATCGTTTTTATTTCATAGGTGTGTTAGCTCGGGCATTCATCTCCAATTGTTTAGACAATGTAAACAAATAAATAGTAATTATTATACTTCACTTGTCTGAACAACGTAGCTCCCCCTCTGGATTTCAGGTGGCTTAACATCTTAAAAGCGTTACAGTTGATTTATCCATTTTGAATGTTGAAGTACGAGTTGTTCTTGTTCTTATTTTAAAGTTTTAATTGCAGAAAAGTGTTATTTCTTCAGTCATATACAATGTACAATAATGTGTCAAATGTGACATGCCTTGTATTCTTTTCTATAAATCAGACACTGAGCAAACACTTCAAACTGTTGATAGTTTCATCTCTTGAATTAATTAAGTTTCTATCTTAAAAATAGTCCCAGATGTTTGAAGACACTGGTGGAGTGGATATTATCTGCACGATGATTTGATCACATGATCCAATCAAAACATGAGGTGAAAAGTCAAAAGGTTAAATAGTTCATCTTGTGGCCTGGCTTATTGTTTACGTCTGTGTTTATTTCGCTGGGTTATTGTTCTACTCTTGATATATTAACAACCAGAGAGCCACATTGACACCATGCTATGAAGACAACATATTCTTCAGCTTTTGATCAGACTGTTCACAGAGATTCAAGTCATTTTAAGTGAAGCGTCTTTTATATTTATCAGTACGCTGCGTGTTTCTAATCTCAACAGATAATAAATACATCTTTCAGATTTATAAGCATGCTTCATTATTGTTATCTCTACAGGTGATATATATATATATATATATATATATACCTCTATACGTACACACTTAACCCTGCCTACAATAGACCTGATAAGATTTCTGTAGTTTGTGAAGTACTGTGAGTTAGATAATGGTGCTTTGCTTTCATGGCCTTGAAGTCACATCGAGTCAAACAGCAGGATTTGTTATTCTTATTTCTCTCTATTTCTCAGCTTTTCTCTGTTTTTATTTCTTTTGAAAATCATTTCAGAACCAAGCTGCTAAATGCCGAGTGTGATGGCCAATTCTGTAGTTAATGTCCGTGTTTTAAATCGTAGTTCCTCTGTTCTCGTACTAATGAAATAATGAACTGCGTGATACATCTTCATGCATCTTAAATCAAACTTCAGCACTTAATTATTATTTGAACGTACACTCAATCAGAGAGAATAAAGTCACTTTCTGGATGGATGATTAAAAGGGTAGACTCACTGATCATTTAGATGATTTTTACTTTTGGCCTTCCTCACATTTTTGTTTAGTGGATCATCACATTTTAAATAAATTGAAATATAGAACGCCTTTGTAAACAGTCAAACAGAAGGTAATTGGTATAATCCAACTTTCCACCTGTGTTTGTCTTTCTTGTCTCCTCCTTTTTCTCGAGTCATCAACAGGAACATAAACAACACCCGCTTCTGTTTGTCTTGCTGCAATAGCAGTGAATGAGTTGTAGATTAAGAGCTTAGCTTGAAGGTGCACAGAGTCTATGATAGCATTCAGACTTCTGTGTGTTAAGCCAAATTATCTTTTACCATTTAAAAAGGAGCGTCTTCTCCTCACCATTCAATCTATCAGCTCCATTCAGTCCTGTTAGCTTTGATTGAGGCCTGTGCTACGGGCTGCTATTCATGTCCAACCGTCTATGTAAACAGAAAAGGGTTGCCGTGTGTGTGTGTGTGTGTGTGTGTGTGTGTGTGTGTGTGTGTGTGTGTGTGTGAGAGACTGTGTGTGACTGTGTGTGTGTGTGTCTATGCTGCAGCCTTTTAAAAAGAGGTGTAGAATCCACAATACTCTTTTTTTTAAACTTTTTTTTTTCTGTCCATGTCAGGCTTTTCCTGCATTATGAACACACTCTCTCTCTCTCTCTCACACACACACACACACACACACACACACACACACATAGTGAAGCCGACCTACAGAGGATCAGTCATGCTAGAGGTCGTCTATGGGCCAACTTGACATTGTTGTCCATAAGCTGCTTTGAAGCAAGAAAAGAAGTTTAAAGGACAATTCCAAATAGTTTGTACAAGAAAAGGCGTTCTCCCGTCACTTTAAGGTCGGTGTCGGTGAGCCAGGCTTTGTGAGGGAGGGGGAGGGCGTCGACACAATGTGAATAGAAACTGCAATTGATTTGCTAATGATAGCGTATTCAGTTTTAATACGATGGATCTAACAACCTTATCCTTCTCCGTATTGGAACGTTTGGAAGCAAATTGGCTTCGTAAATTGATTCAAGTGAAGGTGAACTGGAGCCAGCCGTGCCTGATGTCGTCTCACACTGCGGAGAGATGATTTGAGATAAACCTGATACAGTTGTTTATGTGTGTTTTGTTTCTTGAAATTTCAGAGGCTAACCAAACTATAATCTTTCAATACTTGGTAATATATCCTTGATTACGGTTCATCAAATGATTAAAATGTAATCAATGTACTCCCCAGCGAAGGATTTCTATCTGCCAATATGTTCATATCTAGATTTTTACAAGCAGACTCTCTCTCTGATAAAATAATATTATATTTACTTGCTTCAGTTGTTTGTATGTTTATTATATTAATTTGATTTATAAATCATTTATTTATTTGTAAAAAAAAAAATTAAAAAAAAGGAGTGTTTTATTGTTTTGTGAGGATGTTCTCTACTCACATGTTTCTTCAGTTGTTGAAAAGGATGATGAACGATTCAGCTGTGGTTATCTGGTGAAATGAAATAAATCACTTATCTTCACAAGAATACACGATGACAAGAATGCACAATAATGAAGTCAATGAGTTTCTTTTTACATTTGACATTTTTTTTTCCCCACATTCAGTCCATCCAAAAACTGCTTTAACGTGCAGAACAGGTTATCTTAGTACTGGCTACATAACTAATTCTTAATAGATAATAAAACTAAAAAAAAAAACACACATCAGCCATTTCATCTGTAAAATCACTGAATCACTACTTGAAATTATATCCTCTAGTGTTATTTCAAATCAAGCTAACATTCACACTCTATCATAGCTTGTTGTTATTATTTTATAGTTCATTATGATATGGAAATAATAACAACAGTCATTGGGACATGCTGTGTATGTGACATAAATGGCACATAAATCCAGATGTGACTGGCTCTAATGAGCAGCTGTTGACGATAATCCAGCTGATAAATGACTTTTAGAAGCTTTAAACCCTTCAGCTAAAATATCTCTGCATGTGGAGTTTAATTTCAACATGACATCATGAGATGTAATGAAGTATCAGGGAGCAGTGTGGTAGCTTAGTGCGCCAGCATCGTACTCCCAGTGTCATGTTGATTGAAATCCAGAGCACGGCCTTCCTCTCTGTCTGTCTTCTGTTTAAGAAAAACAGAGAAATGATCAAACAAACAGACTGGTGCAGGTACTGTTAAGAGTGATAAAGCTGGAGACAGCTGTGAACACAATCAGTGGCCTTCCTCTGTCTGTCTTCTGGTTTGAGTCGCCATGTTGTTGCTCTGCAGTAACAGTGGGAATCTCAGCATGAATGTACAGGTAGATCTCAGTGATCGCACATCACACAGCTGCTCCCTGTTACTGTGAATGGATGTCATTGGGTTTCAGCTGTTTCTGACTCTCAGACCCTCAATTTCCTCCAGCAGAAATTGGTATGAGTGTTGTCTGTCTGTCTGCGCAGGATGGATGCGGGTTGGAGGACTTTTTACCATGGCAACGACTAATGCAGTTTGGATGCAGAGACTGAGCCGTGCCTATTGTTGTAATAATGCAGGATTCATGGAGGGCAGGTGAAATGCCATGCAGGCTTTTCTTTAAAATGAGTAAAGAGTTCTTTTGATGTCGAGTGTGGACAACAATAAATCCCACTCGGCTCTGCGATCAAATGGGATTCCTGTATTAGTTCAGCACCACAGCTTCCTTTCTGTTCAGCTTCTCTCAACAGTTTTAGGCGACAAAAAAAAAAACCTCTCCGTCATGGCTTCCTATATATTTCATTATAGCCCCAATTCACTTCTCCTGCACATTGTTTCCTATATCGGCTTATACTGCCCAATCCTCATAATCCCACTGTAGTCTGAGTCAAATATCTAGTCCCTGCAGTGTCCTCCTCTCACCTTCTTCAAGGATGGGATTTCTGTTTCCTCCTCTTCACACGCTGGATTACAACCAAGCAACTTTGAAAAGTGACACCTAACAGGTTAATGCAGGGTTTTGATTAAAGTCCCTTTCTGGTTTACACTGTGTTCTGGTCATGTTTTTGGCCCTAAAAATGTGTTATATTCCACGGTGATGCAATGTTTGCGTGTCATGTGTAAAAAGAAATCCAGACGACGCTGAAATATGCAGTATATAGCAAACTACAAAAAAGTATAGACATCAAGAGTAGGGCTTCTTGGTAGTTGATTTTAAAGCTAATTCATCCATGTTCTGCAGATCATTGCAGGCCTCATTTTTCTATCTTTATCACTGAAATCTTACGTACACAACTCAAGTGGTGGATTATACATTCAAATAAATGCAGTATACGTTTTGACACTGTAAACACATTGAGGCGTCTGCAGCTCTACAGTTTCTTCAGATGTCATTACTTGTTTGGTTTGAAGACTGTGTGAGAGTCAAGAAGGCCATAAGTCACAACCCTCTTCATGAGAGCTTCAGTCCCAAACAAACATTCCTACAATGTGGCTCTGTCTTTTGCGCCTCCCTGACCTGCGCTGCTGTCGTGTGTGTGTGTCCCTGTGTGAGGGGGTGTTTGTTTTGTCTGCCCCTATCTATAGCTCTGTCCTGCCCCTTTCTTTCACAGTTAGAGAAAGGAGCCACACCCCTCAGGCCTTGGCCTAGTGCATGTGTGTGTGTGGAGTTTCGCTCTCTTGGGATTTTGGGATTTGTTCTGCAGTCTCTGTTTCTCAACAAGAGCGGCTGCTGCACAACAGCAAACACATCGACTTCTTCATTAAATGAACACAGAAAGTTTGACAAAAAGATATTATTTACATTAA